>NC_083364.1:55004200-55311500 GCF_030254825.1 Meriones unguiculatus
GCTGGAGAGATGGTTCAGTACTTAAGAGTACTTGTTGCTCTTGCACAAGACCTGGGTTCAGTTTCAGTTTCCAGCATTCACATGGTTGCTCACAACTGTTTGTATCCTCAGGTCCAGAGGGTCCAACAATTTCTGATCTCTGTGAGCAGAGCACGCGTGTGGTACACATACATACATGAGGTGAAAGCGCTTATATACACAAAATAAAAGGAAATAAACCTTATCATTAAAAAAATGTATCATACAGAATTGGAGTAGTGTTTCCAAAACATGGAGTTCTATGTAGCTTCCTCTCCAAAGGGAACCTGGATAAAGTCCCAACAACAACAAGAAACTGAACTTCTTGGGTCAAAGTGAAGTAAGAGTTCTTGGTCTACTCAATTCACTGTGTAAAATGGATGCCTAGATCAGGGAAGAACTTTATCACAAGAGCACAGGTATTGTCTCTAAAAGGAAGTATAATTGAAAAAGCTAAGCAATAGAAGAATTAACTAAGACAAAGTGAAATTTTCAAGTTGCAATATAGAATGCTTTGACAACTTATTTTCTTATTCCCTTACATTGTCTTGAGATTTAGTAAAACTTTTTACTTTTTCCAACTTATAAAGAGCATGCATTTTATTAGTGGATATAAATAAACCATGAAGTTTCTTTTTTCCTAAGTCAATGTTTGTTACTGGAGTTTTCTTTTTTCTTTTTCTTTTTTCTTTTTTTAAAGAACATAATGGTAGTTTCCATTCCTCCACGGCCCTCAGCATTGCCCCCATCTCTTCTTACTATTATTCATTTCTCTTCCATTTCCCTTTAGAAATGAGCAGGCTTCCACTGGTTTTCAACCTAACACAGGGAGCTCCACTGAAAAGTGGGAGGAAATTTGTAGGCCCACAGAATCAATTACGCCAGGCTCACTGGGGCTCACAGAGACTGAAAAGGCAATCACAGACCCTGCATGTGTCTGCACTAGGTCCTTTGCATATAGGTCATTGTTCTTAGCCTGGTGATTTTGTGGGATTCCTAACAGTGGCAGTGTTCAAGATCTCTTGCTTGATCTTGGAACCCTTTTCTTCTTACTAGGTTGTCTTGTCCAGTCCCAATATGAGGGTTTGTGCCTACTCTTACTGTATCTTGGTGAAAATTTTAAATTAGACTGTTATTACTTTCAAATATAAAGGTCATGAAAAATAGGGCATTTATCAAAACATTGACATGACTACTCTCCTATAAAAAACAAATCCATTGCTCTCCTTGTGGAGCTCCTGTCCTCTCCAAGTCTTACTATTTCCCACTTCTTTCATAAGATTTCCTGCACTCTGCCCAAAGGTTGGCCATAAGTCTCAACATCTGATTTGATACCCTGCAGGGTAGAGCTTTTCAGAAACCCTCTGTGGCAGGCTCCTGACTTGTTCCCTGTTTTCTCCTTCTTCTGATGTCCATCCTCTTTGCCTTTCTGAATTGGGATTGAGCATTTTAGCCAGAGTCCTCCTTCTTGATTAGTTTCTTTAGGTGTACAGATTTTAGTAGGTTTATCCTACATTATATGTCTCATATCAACTTATGAGTGAGTATATACCCTGTGTGTCTTTCTGCTTCTGGGACACCTCACTCAGGATGATCTTTTCCAGTTCCCACCATTTACCTGCAAATTTCATGATTTCCTTGTTTTTTATTGCTGAGTAATATTCCATTGTGTAGATGTACCATAATTTCTGTAGCCATTCCTCAGCTGAGGAGCATCTGGGTTGTTTCCAGCTTCTGGCTATTACAAAGAAAGCTTCTATAAACATGGTTGAGTAAAATCTGGGCACAGGGGTATTTTCTGAGACTGATACTCCAACCAAGGACCATGCATGGAGATAACCTAGAAACCCTGCACAGATGTAGCTCATGGCACTTCAGTGTCCAAGTGAGTTCCATAGTAATAGGAACAGGGACTGTCTCTGACATGAACTGATTGGCCTGCTCTTTGATCACCTCCCCCTGAGGGGGAGCAGCCTTACCAGGCCACAGAGAAAGACAGTGCAGCCACTCCTGAAGAGACCTAACAGACTAGGATCAGAAGGAAGGAAAGAAGATCTCCCCTATCAGTGGACTTGGGGAGGGGCGGGCGTGCATGGAGAAGGGGAAGGGAAGGAGGGGTTGGGAGGGGAGTAGGGAGGGAGCTACAGGGGGAATACAAAGTGAATTAATAAAAATTAAAAAATATACCAAAAAATCTCACCAAATCCAAATAAAGAGGCAACAGACATTCTAAAAAGTTAAGGAAGCCTCAGCCATAAACAAAGAACTACAGTCAATGCTGAGAGACTGGAAATAGTCTTCCATGGTGAAGTGCCTAGAAATTGTGTATCCAATACCAAATATACAACCCTGAAAGCATACATGCTATACAGACTGGGAATGTTGTATTTATATCTTTAAGTAAGTATCAGTCTCTGCAAAGACCTCTGGGCCCAGATTTATTGGTTCTGTTTTCCTCCTTTTGGAGCTCCTGTCCCCTACAGGTCTTTCTGTCTCCTTCTTTTCATAAGATTCCCTACACTCTGCCCAAATTTTGGCTATTGCTATTTCTCATTTCTAAGCAATATTAACCAGTGTAAAATATAAAATTTTTAAATCTTAGTGGAAGAGTGTAATGTGTTTGTATTCTCGTTCTGTAACTGAATAATTGAGGATGTATAAGTCACATATCTCAGTTACATAAAGCAGAACTTAATTTAGACATTCCAGAAAATTTGTAAAATAATTATATTAATGATTTTACAATATTGATAATTCTAAATTGATCAGTGTATGCTATCCTTACAAACTTTAAGAAGCAATTACATTACAAACATTACATTACAAACGTACTGATGCAGACCAGGGTCATGATTGCTCTCTCTAACTAGCATTCTCATGCAGACCTAAACTCTTGTGTATATTTTTGGAGGAGGGGCAATTCTCAATCTAGTTCTTAGATTTCTGTATGTCTTGCAATCTGCATCTTTTCAGAAATGTGTGCATTACATTCTAGGAAGTTTGTTTCTCCCACTGAAAGGCTAAACTGTTATGCTTTATAACTCTGGAAAGAAGATAGGGCATTTTCCAGAGTAAGTGGCATGCATATGCACTGTGCACCAGAAAGGTTCCTGGAATTCATCAAAGTCCTTCCTCTCAGGGGAGGGCGGGCATTCATTGTGTTCTCATGTATCAGATGGCTCTCTTTGATGCAGGCCCCTCACTAGAATGCAGAGATTAGAAACCAGTGTCAGAAGCAGCTGATGCTCTGGCTATTGTATTGTTGTAAACACGGAAGCCCTTTGCCACTGACATTTCCTGCATGGAGCAACGTTTATGAAGTATGGCCAGGACCTGTGAGAGGGCCAGCACTGAAAGGTGTTTGCTGCACCACAGGGTGGAAGCACTCCACCCCACATCATGCCACCTGCACACATGTCTGCACACAGACAAATACATATTAATCAACCAATAAACAATAAAAATTTAAAAAGCAGTTGGAATTCTTAAGTTTAACAGAACATCTTTTAGCCTGTACATGGTGTAAAATCTCAGGTACTTCATGGTTTTGGACAAAGGATATGTTGATAATAATAGTTAATTCCAAGGTCAATGTATTCACCGAAATAAGACATTAGAAAAACTTCAACTCTTAAAAAAAAAAAAAAAGTATGTCCAAGTGCCAAGTGTCACAAGGAGGAGCTTTAGGCAATGTGATCAAGATTGTGAAATTAGCCTGTAAAATATTAGCCAGGAGCTGAAGTATGGAGGCAGAATTATTAATTTTTTTTAGGTAGCTATAATTTTAAGTATTAGTCCATGGAGGCATTTTCCTTTGTCTGGATATGTATTTATGATTACAACTTGCAGAAGGAAAATAAAATTACTAACATTTAATCTCTTTCTATTATCACTGGTTTTCCTTTGGAACAGAGGCCGACACTATCCTGAAGACTGTTAAAGCACAGAGTACAGACCCACCTCTCAGGCTGTCTGTCTCAGCAGCTTGGCAGTGAGGTCCAAGACTCTGTGTCTATTAAGTTTCTAGTTGTTTGTGGTGCATCTAATCTGAAAAGAAACTTAGAGAAGGGTATGGAATGGTGCCAAAAGACACTGCAATATACTTAGTGATCTCATTCATTAGAATCATCCCAATGTAGATGAAAACCCAGATCTGCCACCAGCTAGTTGTACACCCTTAATAAATTTACGTAGTTTCTCCAAGCTCCAGTTCCCTCACTTATAATACAGCAACAAGAACAAAACAACAATAATGACACCAGACTCACTGAGAATTGGAGTATTAGGTTTTCTTAGCTGGCTAGGAATTCACAATATCTTGACCATTCAATTCTTCCTCAACCTCCTCAGTAATAGGGATTATAGACAATGTTGCAATTCCTGATTGTAGTAGGTGCATTACACATTTTATGAGAACTTTTGATTTGTAAAAACAAAAGGTAAATACCCTTTTAAATATGAAATCCCTGCCTAGCAACCCTGCCTAGCTCATTTCAAATGTACTTATAATTATTACAAACAGTATTTATTACGGAATGAGATTCATCAGTATGCTTATAGTGTTGAAAAACACACATTTTATTTTGTTTTGTTTTTTGACAATAAACATGGATGAGGAAGTGTCTCTGTAGTAGGGTATAAGGGTCCTTTGGGTATATATCCAGGAGTGGAATAGCTGGATCCTATGAATGTTCTATTTCTTTTCTTATATTTTTCAAAATTTTCTTTCATATATTAAATCTTGACCACAGTTTCCCCTCTCTCACCTTCCCCCACTCTCTTTTCTCTACCTCTCCTCTCCTCTAGATCTTTCCTTCTCCACCTACCCTTAGAAAGAAGCAAGCTTCCCAGGGACATCAACCAAACACTGCATACAATCTACAATTGTATACAGGCTGATATCTATTGGAACACTCCTCCCCCTTTTACGAAGAGAAAGGGAAGACTCGAGGATGGGGAGGGGGTTAAAGGTGAAAGCAAGAGCTGGGAGGGGTGGAGGGGGAAGAAGCTGCAATAAGGATGTAAATTTAATTAATTAATTAAAAATTGGGCACATATTGTCACATTAAGGCTGGACAAGGCAATCCAGCAGGAGGGAAAGGGTCCCAGAAGTAGACAAAAGAGTCAGGTACAGCCTTGCTCTCACTGCTAGGATTGAGTAGCTTTGTGTTTTGGAAAAAGTGCTCATTTTTATATAGAACAGAGCTGATTGAAAATGTCTTGTAATTCTTCATACGACCCTTTTCATTTTCCTGGACAATTTTTCAGCCTTCACTAGGACATCATGGAGGTCTAAGAACCATTACTCATATGCTTACATTTAATATGGATGGTAGCTTGTGCATACACATGATTGGTGTAGGCACTGTTAGTTAAACTTTGATATTAATTCATGGGTATGTACGTCCAGGCATATTCTTTTGCCTAGTTTTCTAAAGACAGTGATAACATGGAATATGGGGCATTGAAATTTATATTCTTGCAATTAGAAGTATGATGCATACATGGGCAATCAATGATGTCACGCTGGAAATGGCTGAAATTTCAAACATAGACAGCATTCCAGAGTCAGTATCTGTATTTTAACAGAATTCCTAGGCAATTCTTATGCTCTCTAAAATTTGAAAGACACTGATTTAATAACATTTTGATGGTATGAATTTTATTTTATTTTGTTAATGGACATAGCTTTTGTCTATTAAAATCAATTCATAGCTTGTAATGCTACAGCTAGGGGGAAATAGAGAGAAAATTGCAAGGAATTAATGCCAGCTCACTTTACTAAATGTGTATTACACCCAGTGTCACTCATATCCTTAATCTATTGCAGAGCTCAATATGAAATAACAACGTCTTTAATCTTGGATTTCAGGTTAGGTTAACAAGGGTCGAGTTAACTGTTGACTCATGATGCCTATTTTCTTTCCCAGTGGGAGAATTTACCGTTCTTCTCACTAAAATCTGATGAGGCTAGACACCCCACTCAGCTCTCAGCCTGGTGAGAACCTGGTGTCAATAGTCAGAGAAGAAGAACACATTTCATTATGGAGTTAGTTGGCACCTGTGGCCTGTGCCTACAGGGAGGCCAAGCTCAAATAATATGAAACAGACATCAGAAATTGATTGTCAGAGAGGCAAGCAGACTTCATAGTACTGATAAGAAAAGGACGTTTTTTGATTGAGAATGTGATCCTTGATGTAAACTTAGTTTTTCAAGAAAATGATGGCTTCCTTTTCACTCTCCTTTTTCTTCTCCTTTTATTCTTCTTTATTCCCTCTTTTTAAAGAAGGCCTTAGAAGATAAGAACTCACTGACTTTAAATTTTGATCCTCCATCACTTCTTAAGTGAAGAGTTACAGGTATTCCCTTGCACTCTGCTTAGTAATTTTATTTGTATATATATGAAGCTCAAATACAATGTGAGTCATATTAAAATCTTACTTTTATTTTCAATTCTGTAAAGTATAATCCATTTCCAGCCACAGGAATCATAGCAAACTTTATTCTTTACTCTAATCCAGGAATGTTACATATCATTATGCCTATGAAAGATTCCTTTATTATAACTTTGTATATTTTCAATTGGTTTGACAGAGCTTTGGAAAAATCCTTTAACTTGAATCGTATTCTTTGTTATTTGGAATATATTATATTCATATGTTACATTTTTATGCTAAAACATTAAGTAGCTCAGATGCTTTTTATCATTTGTTTCATATGTTTTGGTACTGACATAACTGTTCTGTTTCTCTGTTAATTTCTCCATAATTTCTGTTTATTGACAAGCTTCCACTTGCATATTGTGTTTTGTTTCATATTATTTAATTAATGGGGCTAGCACACAGGACATTATATGACAGAAAACTGTGGACTTTTGCCATTTTTTCACCTATTTATTCATTTATTTATTTATTACAATTTATTCACTTTATGTCCCAGCTGTAGCCCCCTTTCTCATGCTTAACAATCCTGCCTTCCTTCCCTCTTCTATCCCCATGCCCTTCCCCTTGTCCACTAATAGGGGAGGTCCTCCTCCCCTTCCATCTGGCCCTAGCCTATCAGGTCTCCTCAGGATTGTCTTCATTGTTTTCCTCTGTGGCTTGGTAAGGCTGTCCCACCTCATTCAGAAAGGCAAAAAGGATACACACCAGAAGAGGGAGAAAAAAGAGAGCAAGGCAAGAGCTTACCATAGAGGTCCTCTGAAAGACTACCCGTCACGTTATTAAAGCAGATGCTGAGATTCATAGCCAAACTTTGGCCAGAGTTCAGAGAATCTTATGGAAGAAAGGGGAGATAGAAAGATCTAGAGGGACTAAAGCTCCACAAAGAGAACAACAGAACAAAAAAAAAATCTGAAACCAGTGGTCTTTTCTGAGATTGATACTCCAAACAAAAACCATGCACAGATGTAGCCCATGGCAGCTCAGTGTCCAAGTGTGTTCCCTAATAGTGAGAACAAGAACTGTCTCTGACATGAACTCAGTGGCTCTTTGGCCATTTTTTTAAACTTAATTCAATTTATCTCTTTCAAAGACCCCTCCCACTTATTCTCCCAGTGCAACCCTCTCTCTGGAATCTACTTTCTCTTATTCCTCAGAATAAAGTCCCCCTACCCAGACACCTTATCTCATCTATTCACATGAGGACCGAGGTTGTCCTCCTCCACTCTGACCTGGTAAGCGAATTCTGTCAGGGGGAAGTGATCAAAAAGTAGGCAACATAGTCCATGTCAAAGATATTCTCCACTCCCCTAAGTAGTGGGCCGACATGAAGCCTAACATGTCCATCAGACTTATCTTCTTGGGGTCTGTGCATTGTAGAATGTCTATCCTGTACATGACTTAAATCTACCTGGAAGATGCTCCGCCATACAACAAGTGACTGTGGCATGCCCAGAAATTAATAAGGAATTTATATCATACACTTTCTTAAGGCTCAGGGACTATCACAAAAGAGGTTTCAAAAAGTTGAAGATTGTAAGAGCCAGAAGTTGGATCAGACCAGAGCAATACAGTGTCTTTTGAACATGACCAAACTGTTGGATTTATGAAGTCACATTGTGGTTGCCTGAACAAGTCCTATACATGATAAAACCAGAGAACATTTTAGCTTGGAATGGGAAGACTTCATTTGCATACACCCCTAGAAGAGGACCCATGGAAAACTGCTGGTTTCTGTAGGAGAGTGAGTCAGCTCTCTTTAAGGTTGTGTTCTCTGAAATAAAAACCATGATAGAGTGGATGATTCTGAATTCAGAAGTGTATGGAAAGCACAAATTGGAAATGATTTGTTGGTGAATAAATGAAAGAAAGGGAAGATAATGTTGAGGGTAGTTGAGCAACGGGGATAGTTCTAAGAGAAGTTAAGGGAAGGAGTGAGAGTGATAATCAAATCACATTTTGCATAATCTCAAATAATTGATGAAATGCGTATTTTGAAACAATAGCCTAAGCTACTTCAATTATCAGTGGAAAAACTAGAACTAAGACCATAATTTCTCCTTACTTATCACACCATAGTGTCTTATTCAGTACAATTAGCACTACATTGAAATAGGACATTGAGCATTTCTTTAAGTGCTTCGCCACCAATCGAGATTCCTCTGGTGAGAATTCTCTGCATAGCTCTGTATTCCTTTTTTAATTGGGTTATTTGTTTTGTTGGTGTTTAATTTTTTGAGTTCTTCATATATTCTAGATATTAGCCCTTTCTGGGATGTAGGATTGGTGAAGATCCTTCCCTAAACTGTATACTGCAGTTTTGTCTTATTGATAGTGTCCTTTGCTTTGCAGAAGTTTGTCAGTTTCAAGAGGTCCCATTTATTAATTGTAAATCTTAGAGCTTGAGCTGTTGGTGTTCTGTTCAAGAAGTTGTCTCCTATGCCAATGAGTTTAAGGCTCTTACCAACTTTCTCCTCTAGCAGATTTAGTGTATCTGGTTTTTGTTGAGGTCTTTGATACACTTAGACTTGAGCTAAGTGCAGGGTGATATGTATAGATCTGTCTGTATTTTTCTACATCTAGACATCCAGTTAGACCAACATTATTTGTTGAAAATGCTGTCTTTTTCCATTGTATAGTTTTCAGTCCTTTGTCAAAAATCAGATGTACATAGATATTTGGGTTTATTTCTGGGTTTTAGAATCAATTCCATTGATCAACCAGCCAGTTTCTATTCCAGGACCATGAAGCAGGTAAACAATTTAAACAGCTCTGTGACACCAAAAGAAATAGAATCAGCCAACAAAAGTCTTCCAAGCAAAAAGGCACAGGGCCAGATTGTTTTAGAACAGAATTCTATCAAACTTTCAAAGAAATACAAACACCAATACTCCTCAAACTATTCCACAGAATAAAGAGAACATTTGTTTTTAATTAATTCAATTTACCTATTGTAAACACAATTACCATCAGATCATTATGGATTAAATCTAGATCTTCCCTTACCCATTGATAAGGGAAGAAATAAAAAAACACATAAAAGACTTCTGAGAAGGCAAGAAAAATTAGATCACAACTTACCCAAACTGATAGGACACCATGAAAGCAGTGCTAAAGGGAAAGCTCATAGCACTAAGTGCCTGTGTAAAGAAATTGGAGAGATCCCATACTAACAATTGAACAGATTACCCAAAAAGTTTAGAAAAACAAGAACAGTTGGTTGTTAAAGAAAACCAAGATTTTCTTTGAGAAAGTCAACAAGATAGACAATCTACTAGCCACACTAACCAAAAAGAGAGATAGTACACAAATTAGCAAAATCAGAAAAGAAAAAGGGAAGTCTAAGAGATGCATGGCAAGAACTTCAAGTCTCTGAAGAAAGATACTGAAGATACCAAAAGATGGAAAGATCTCCCATGCCCATGGATCAATATGAATAATATAGTAAAAATTGCCATCTTACCAAAGGCAATCTACAGATTCAATGTAATTTCCATCAAAATACCAACACAATTTTTCACAGACCTTGAAAGAGCTTTTTTAAACTTCACACGGAACAATGAAAACCCCAGAATAGCTAATATAATCCTATACAATAATAGAACTTCTGGAGGTATCACCATACCTGACTGCAAGCTATATTGTAGAGCAATAGTAATAAAAATCTTGCTATTTTTTTACCAAAGTAAATTTAAGAAAAATAAATGTTTATGGTACATGTATTTCTCTTATTACTTAATGCATTTAATAATAATGTCTAATTTAGTAGACAACTTGTGAAATGTATTGAGAAAATGAAGTATTTGTTTTTCAAGTTATGCATGTGGTTAAATGATTAATAATTTTAAAAAGTCTAGAAATTCTATAATATATCCTCTTTGGTTATATAATATCAGAACATATTTTGTGTTTCTGTAAGAGCAATCCTTTCTTTCCCATAGAAGAAAGGTGCTTAACGTACCTTTTGTACAGCCAGCTTGATAAGACTCCTAAACTATAAAGTTGGCATTTAATTAGAATTTGGAGTTTGGTTGCTTAATATTGAACTGTTTGCAGAACAAATAATGGAGTAGGCAGGCCATTCTAAATAAGGCAGTTCTTTTCCCACTTGTCCTGTCTGAAAAACTGGCTTCTTACATCACTAGTATCTGTGTGAACCAACGTGTTCCTGCAGGGCAAATGGGGTTTTGCCATGTTTATTAGACTATCAGCGATCATTACTCTTGAACAAAGGATCTGCACTGTTCTTGAACTACAGATAGTGATATTACATAAGGTCTGGGACAATAAAGAAATAAATTGACAGACAGGTGAGACATGATTTAAGGAAAAAGCCTATGGTGAAGCTTTTAGAATGAAAAAGATGTGAATATATGTTTAATTAATTTTTATTTTTTATTTTATTTTATTTTTTATTTTTCATCAATTACACTTTATTCATTCTGCATCCCCCCATAAGCCCCTCCCCCCTCCCCTCCCAATCCCACCCTCTCTCCTCCCTCTGCATGCATGCCACTCCCCAAGTCCACTGATAGGGGAGGTTCTCCTCTGCTTTCTGATCTTAGTCTATCAGTTCATGTCAAAAGTGGCTGCATTGTCCTCTACTATGGCCTGGTAAGGCTGCTCCCCCCCAGAGGGAGGTGATCAAAGAGCAGGCCAATCAGATTATGTCAGAGGCAGTCACTCTTCACATTACTATGTAACCCAATTGGACTCTGAACTGTCCTGGGCTACATCTGTGCAGGGGGGTTCTGGGTTATCTCTATGAATAGTCCATGGTTGGAGTATGAGTCTCTGGGACGTTCCCTGTGTTCAAATTTTCTGGTTCTGTTGCTCTCCTTGTGGAGACCCTGTCCTCTCCAGCTCTTACTATTTCCCAGTTCTTACATAAAATTCCCTTCACTCTGCCCAACAGTTGCCCATCAGGCTCAGCATCTGCATTGATAGTCTATAGGGCAGAGGCTTTCAGAGGCCCTCTGTGGTAGGTTCCTAGGTTGTTTCCTGTTTTCTTCTTCTTCTGATGTCCATCCTCTTTGCCTTTCCGGAAGGGGATTGGACATTTTAGTTAGGGTCCTCTCTCTTGCTTAGTTTCTTTAGATGCACAGGTTTTAGTGGGTTTGTCCTATGTTGTATATGAGTGAGTATATACCATGTGTGTCTCTTTTCTTCTGGGATAACTCACTCAGGATGATCCTTTCCAGATCCCACCATTTACCTGCAAATTTCATGATTTCCTTATTTTTCATTGCTGAGTAATATTCCATTGTGTAGATGTACCACAATTTCTGCATCCATTCTTCAGTTGAGGGGCATCTGGGTTGTTTCCAGCTTCTGGCTATTACAAATAAAGCTGCTACAAACATGGTTGAGCAAATGTCCTTTTTGTGTACTTGAGCCTCTTTTGGATATATGCCCAGGAGTGGTATGGCTGGATCTTGAGGAAGCACTATTCCTAGTTGTCTGAGAAAGTGCCAGATTGATTTCCAGAGTAGTTGTACAAGTTTACATTCCCACCAGCAGTGGAGAAGGGTTCCCCTTTCTCCACAACCTCTCCAGCATGTGTTGTCACTTGAGTTTTTGATCTTGGCCATTCTCATGGGTGTAAGGTGAAATCTCAGGGTTGTTTTGATTTGCATTTCCCTAATGACTAGTGAGGTTGAGCATTTCTTTAAGTGCTTCTCTGCCATTCCATATTCCTCTACAGAGAATTCTCTGTTTAGCTCTGTTCACCATTTTTTAAGTGGATTACTTGGTTTGCTGCTTTCCCGCTTCTTTAGTTCTTTATATATACTGGATATGAGTCCTCTATCAGATAAAGGGTTGGTGAAGATTCTTTCCCAATCTGTAGGAGGTCGCTTTGTTTTGATGACGGTGTCCTTTGCTTTGCAGAAGCTCTTCAGTTTCATGAGGTCCCATTTATTGATTGTTGCTCTTAGAGCCTGTGCTGTTGGTGTTCTGTTCAGGAAGATTTCTCCTGTACCAATGAGTTCTAGGGTATTTCCCACTTTTTTTTCAAGCCGATTTAATGTGTCTTGTTTTATGTTGAGGTCTTTGACCCACTTGGACTTCAGTTTTGTGCAGGGTGAGAAGTATGGATCTATTTTCATTTTCTACATGTAGACATCCAGTTGGACCAGCACCATTTGTTGAAGATGCTATCTTTTTTCCATTGAATGGTTTTGGCATCTTTGTCAAAGATCAGGTGTCCGTAAGTGTGTGGGTTTATTTCTGGGTCCTCTGTTCGTTTCCACTCATCCACCATTCTGTTTCTATGCCAGTACCATGCAGTTTTTAAAACTGTTGCTCTATAGTACAGCTTAAGATCAGGGATGGAGATACCTCCGGAAGATCTTTTATTGTAGAGGATTGTTTTAGCAATTCTGGGTTTCTTGTTATTCCATATGAAGTTGAGAATTTTTCTTTCCAGGTCTGTAAAGAATTGTGTTGGTAATTTGATGGGCATTGCATTGAATCTGTAGATTGCTTTTGGTAAGATGGCCATTTTTACTATGTTAACCTTTCCAAGCCATGAGCATGGGAGATCTTTCCATCTTCTCATATCTTCTTCTAATTCTTTCTTCAGAGATTTGAAATTTTTTTCATACAAGTCTTTGACTTCCTTGGTTAGGGTTACTCCGAGGTACCTTATGTCATTTGTGGCTATTGTGAAGGGTGTTGTTTCCCTAATTTCTTTCTCAGCCCTTTTGTCTTTTGTATACAGGAGGGCTACTGATTTTTTTGACTTAATTTTGTATCCGGCCACTTTGCTGAAGGTGTTTATCAGCTGTAGGAGTTCCCTGGTAGAGTTTTTGGGGTCACTCACGTATACTATCATATCATCTGCAAATAGTGATAATTTGACTTCTTCCTTTCTAATTTGTATCCCCTTGATCTCATTCAACTGTCTTATTGCTCTAGCAAGGACTTCCAGCACTATGTTGAAGAGATATGGAGAGAGTGGGCAGCCTTGTCTTGTCCCTGATTTTAGTGGGATTGCTTTAAGTTTCTCTCCATTCAGTTTGATGTTGGCTATAGGCTTGCTGTATATCGCCTTTACTATGTTTAGATATGTGCCTTGTATCCCTGATCTCTCCAATACTTTAAACATGAATGGATGTTGGATTTTGTCAAATGCTTTTTCAGCATCTAGGGAGATTATCATGTGTTTTTTTTTTCTTTCAGTTTGTTAATATGGTGGATCACATTGATGGATTTCTGTATATTGAACCACCCCTGCATACCTGGGATGAAGCCTACTTGGTCATAGTGAATGATATCTTTGATGTGTTCTTGGATTCGGTTTGCAAGTATTTTATTAAGTATTTTTGCATCAATGTTCATAAGGGAGATTGGCCTAAAATTCTCTTTCTTTGTTGAGTCTTTGTGAGGTTTAGGTACCAAGGTGACTGTGGCTTCATAGAATGAGTTTGGTAATGTTCCTTCTGTTTCTATTTTGTGGAATAGTTTGAAGAGAATTGGTGTTAGCTCTTCTTTGAAGGTCTGGTAGAATTCTGAGCTGAAGCCATCTGGTCCTGGGCTTTTTTTGGATGGGAGACTTTTGATGACCGCTTCTATTTCTTTGGGAGATATAGGTCTATTTAGTTGATTTACCTGGTCCTGATTCAGCTTTGGTAAGTCAAATCGATCAAGAAAATTGTGCATTTCATTTAGATTTTCAAATTTTGTGGCATATAGACTTTTGATGTAAGTCCTAATGATTGTTTGCATTTCCTCAGTGTCTGTAGTTATATCCCCCTTTTCATTTCTGATTTTGTTGATTTGGGTGGTGTCTCTCTGCCTTTTAGTTAGCTTGGCTAAGGGTTTGTCGATCTTGTTGTTTTTCTCAAAGAACCAGCTCTTGGTTTCATTGATTCCTTGAATTGTTTTATTTGTTTCCAATTGATTGATTTCAGCCCTGAGTTTGATTATTTCCAGCCGTCTACTCCTTCTTGGTGTGTCTGCTTCTTCTTTTTCTAGGGTTTTTAAGTGAGCTATTAAGGTGCTTGAATGAGCTGTCTCGATTTTCTTCTTGAAGGCACTTAGTGCTATGAACTTTCCTCTAAGCACTGCTTTCATTGTGTCCCACAAGTTTGGGTATGTTGTGTTTTCATTTTCATTGATTTCTAGAAAGACTTTGATTTCTTTCTTTATTTCTTCCCTGACCCAGCTGTCATTTAGTAACAAGTTGTTCAGTTTCCATATGTGTGTAGGCTTTTTGCTATTTCTGTTATTGTTGAGGTCCAGCTTTATTCCATGGTGATCAGACAAGATACAAGGGATTATTTCAATCTTCTTCTATCTGTTGAGGCTTGCTTTGTGTCCCACTATATGGTCAATTTTGGAAAAGGTTCCATGAGGTGCTGAGAAGAAGGTAAATTCTTTTGTGTTTGGGTATAAAGTTCTGTAAATGTCTGTTAGGTCCATTTGATTCATGACCTCTGTCAGAGACATTGTTTGTTTGTTTAATTTCTGTTTTGTTGACCTGTTCTTTGTTGAGAGTGGGGTGTTGAAGTCTCCCACTATTAATGTGCGGGGATCTATATGTGCTTTAAATTTTATCAATGTTTCTTTCACAAATGTGGGTGCCCTTGTATTTGGGGCATATATATTCAGGATTGTGATGTCTTCCTGGTGGAATTTTCCCTTGATGAGTATGAAGTGTCCTTCCCCATCTCTTTTTATTAATTTTGGTGGAAAGTCCATTTTATCAGATATCAGAATGGTTACTCCTGCTTGCTTCTTGGGTCCGTTTGCTTGGAAAGTCGTCTTCCAACCCTTTACCCTCAGGTAATGTCTATCTTTGTGACTTAGGTGTGTTTCTTGTATGCAAGAGATTACTGGCTTTTGTTTACACATTTATTCTGTTAGTCTGTGTCTTTTTATTGGAGAGTTGAGTCCATTGTTGTTGAGAGAGATTAATGACCAATGGCTGTTAGATCCCTTGATTTTTATATTGGCTGTTGTCATCAGGTTGTGTGCTTGGTTGCTTTTTGTTTTACTGAAGTGAGATTATTTATTTCCTCTGTTTTATTGTATGTAGCTAGTTTTCCTGGGTTGTATTTTCCCTTCTAGTGTCTTCTGTAATGCTGGATTTGTTTGTAGATATTGTTGAAATTTGTTTTTGTCATTGAATATCTTGTTTTCTCCATCTATGAGGACTGAAAGTTTTGCGGGGTATAGTAGCCTGGGCTGACACCTGTGTTCTCTTAGGGTCTGCATGATATCCGTCCAGGCCCTTCTGGCTTTCATAGTCTATGTTGAAAAGTCAGGTGTGATTCTAATGGGTTTGCCATTATATGTTACTTGGCCTTTTTCCCTTGCAGCTTTTAGTATTTTTTCTTTGTTCTGTATATTTACTGTTTTGATTATTATGTGGTGGGAGGATTTTCTTTTCTGGTCAAATTTGTTGGGTGTTCTGTAGGCCTATTTTATTCTTATAGGCTTCCCCTTTAAGTTGGGGAAATTTTCTTCAATGATTTTGTTGAAAATATTTTCTGGGCCTTGGAGAAGGGAGTCTTCTTTTTCCTCTATACCTATTATTCTTAGGTTTTGTCTTTTCATATTGTCTTGCATTTCTTGGATGTTCTGTGTCAGGAATTTTTCGGATTTAACATTTTCTTTGACAGATACATCGATTTCTTCCATTGTATCTTCTACACCTGAGATTCTTTCTTCCATCTCTTGTAGTCTGTTGGTTATGCTTACCTCTGTAGTTCCTGTTTTCTTCCCTAGATTCTTCCTTTCCATTATTTCTTCCATTTGTGTTTTCTTTAATTTTTCCAATTCTATCTTCAGGTCTTGAGTTGTTTTGTTTACTTCCTTCATCTGTCTGATTGTACTTTCCTGTTTTTCTTTTAGTTCCTTCAACTCTGTTTCTTTTATTTCATTCAGTGCTTTAAGCATTTCCTTTCTAAAGGCCATAAACTGTTTGGCTGCAGCTTCCTCTATTTCTTTACGGATGGCAGTATTCTGTTTGAGTTTATCTTCCTCTATGTCTTTACATATCTTATTTGTTTCCTCTGTTATCATCTTCATGAGCATAGTTGTTAGGTCATTTTCTTGGATTTCAGTTATGGTGGGGTGTCCAGGGCTACTTGCCCCTGGGTAACTGGGTTCTGGAGATGCCATATTGCTCTGTCTTTTGTTGCTTGAGCTTTTACGCTGGCCTCTACCCATTGTGCTATCTTAGGTGTTTGGGGTTATTTTCTGGTGGTTCCTGGGGATCCTGGGAAACACAATGACTGTGTTTTATGGCCGCGAGTTCTGATTGCTGGTCACTATGCTGATCCTGCTGCTGCTGCTCAGAATGAGAGTCCTCCTGGTGCCGCCATCTTGCCCCTTAATTTTTTATTTTTATTAATTACAATTTATTCATTTTGTATCCCAGCTGTAGCCCCCTTTCTTCTCCCCTGCCAATCTCACCCTTCCTCCCTCCTCTCTTCCCACGCCCCTCACCCCTGGCCCACTGATAGGCGAGTTCCTTCTCCCCTTCCATCTGACCCTAGCCTATCAGATCTCACCAGGACTGGTTCCATTGTCTTCTTCTGTAGCCTTCTCCCTACCTCAGGGGGAGGTGATCAAAGAGCTAGCCACTGAGCTCATGTCAGAGAAATTTTCTGTTCCCCTTACTAGAGAACCCACTTGGACACTTAGCTGCCATGGGCTACATCTGTGCAGCAGTTCTAGGTTATCTCCATGTATGGTCTTTATATTTCTAATATCTATTTACAAGTGAGTAGTGAATGTATTTTTTAATGTCCTTTATTTCTTATGTTCATGAGTTTTTAAACAACAGCTAAAATATATTCACCTTTTATCTTCCCATTGGAATATGACTGTGTATATAATTTATATATATTTATGTGTATATTATATATATATGTGTGTATATTACAGCTTTATATCTATAATTTATTTCAAATAGATCTTGACAATGCCCTATAGGAATTTGAAAGTAAGATTATCATTTATTTTTATTTGTTTGTTTAATTTGAATTTTCTTTTTAATTACTTCTACCCCCCACAGGTTATCGAAAAGTATTAATACATTTCCAAGAGCAAATATGATTTTGCCAGTTAATATTATTCAAAAATTTCTGCTATTGAATTGTGACAAATCATGTAGTCTACTATTTTCTGCTGCATTAAATTTATTAGGATCTTGGTTATTCCATAACTGAATTTTGTTTATATGTGCACAAACGCATTACTAATGATATTACACAAGATGTGTTATTACTAGTTATTTCTTTTATTTATTTATTTTTTTGTCTGATTGAACTCTGGATTTTATCTGCATTACTGTCTTACCTGTGTGCACCAGTCCTTCAATTTATTTTAACAGTTTGCATATTATTATGGAAGGTGTCTTATCTTACTGATTCTCATAGTAGGCTTTACTTTCTACTACATTGAGGTTTCTTTGTCTTAGCTCCAATTCATTTCATTGGCAAATGTGGGCTCCATTTTCACTCACTAGCATGGAGCTAGTAAATATTTTGTAAATCATCTTTACTATACTTTTCATGCTACTCCCTTTCCCTGTGGGTAGTATATTATAGAATTTTAATAGATAAAAGAAAACATACTGACCTGGAAGCATGTCAATAGAAAAAACATACATAATAATTTTGTTACTATGAGTATAATTTTAATTATTTCACTATGTTTTATAGCTTTCCATTTTGCAGTTTTTAAGGTTTATCCTGTTAATTTTCTATCATTTTGATTTAGCAAGTTTTCTTTGTTTCATTTTCATCTAGAGTTTTAAATGTTCTCCTGTGGTTGTTCACAAAATATTAATACTTATTTCTTTTTAATTAAACCATTTTGCATGTGATATATTTGATCATATTATTTTCTCTTGCCCAACTCCTGAATTACACAAGAAATATTAAAACAAAACAGAAAGTATACACACAAGTGTGTGTGCGCACACACAGACACCATGAATTATATTTTTTTCTTTTTGAAAATACATTTTTTTCACATAATAATTCCTTATTAGAGTTTCTCCATTCTCTAGTCCTGCCACTTCCTCCCCATATCTCCACCAATCCAAATTATCCTTTTTTGTCTCTCATTAGAAAACAAACAGGCTTCTAAAGGATGATAATATAATTTAATAAATATAATATAATATTATGCAATATAATATATTATAATAAAAGATAATAAGACAGTACAAAATCAACATATCAGAATAGGACAAAACAAAATAGAAGGAAAGAATCCGAAGAAAAAAACATGAGAAACAGATATAGATGCAGAAACAAACTTGCTTTCTCCCTCAGGGATTCTTCCTGGGAGCCACAACATATATCCAAAATACCAGCGGTATAAAAAGTCAAAACAATAGTATATGTGAGTGTAATAAAATAAGAATAAAAATTAAAACAAAAAGACCTAACCTGAGAAAAAAGAAGCTCCAAATATGCAGTTGAGTTCATTGTGTTGGCTATCCATTGCTGAACAAACAAACCTAAAGAGTGGTTGGTTTCTCTAGTGAGACTTTCTTGGAGAAAACTAATTTTTCATTTTCAAGTGGTTATCAGTTTTTTATCAGCTCTGGGTTATGAACGGAGAAACAAGTACTCTTCTCTTCTCAGTTCTAGGACCTCTTATTGTACAGGACCACTGCATTCTGCTACATTCTCTGTGAGTTCACTTGTTCATTGATTTTGTTGATTTAGAGGACCTTGTTGTCCTTTTTTGACTCTTACCCTCTTTCTGCCTCCTCTTTCACAGAGTTCCCTGAGCTTTGAGGGGAGGAATTTTGATGGAGGCATCCCATTTAGGATTAGTTTTTCAAGATTTCTCGCTTTGTGCACATTGTGAGGCTGTGGTTCTCTATTTGTTTCCATCCACCGCAGGAGGAAGCTTCTCTGATGATGGCTGAGCAACACACTGATCTATGAACATAGCATAATGCCGTTATGAATCATATTATGACTATGTTACTTTAGCAGCACAGCAGTATTGTGTTTTCCCCAAGTCCGTGACCAATCTAGTGTCGTGCTCTTGGGCAGCCAAGCAGTGCCAGAGATGTGCTCTATCACCTGGAGTGGGCCTTATATCAAATCAGATATTGGTAGGTTACTTCCATAGGATTGTGTTGCCATTTTCCTAGCATTTCTTTCAGAGAGGACATCATTGTTGATTAAAGAGATTGCGGCTGGGCTGTTGTCTTCCTTTCTCCTTGGTCAACATGCAGAATACCTTCCTGTACTAATGATACTAACACACAGAGTGAAGGCTCTATAATGTCTCCAGCTCTAATTAACTGTGGATTCTATTTTGTGATAGCCATCTAATAGTGGACTTTGGACCTGCTCTTGAATATGGTTGATCTACCCAGTGTCATTTCATCAGAGAAAACTTATTTTCCCTTTACTAGCATATATCAAATGCTAATAGCTTCTTGGTTAAGGGTGGAATTTGTGTTCACTTTTCCTTCTCTTTTCTGGGATTTTGTCTGGTTTGAACCTGTGCAGGTCCTGTGAATGCTAGCATAGGCTCTGTGCTTTCATTTGTATATAATTATTTTTAATAAAGTTCTTTTAAAAGGATGTTAAAACATATTTATACAGTTAATGAAGATGTACCATGTAACAATTTCTGTTCAATGTTTACACAGAGCTTTATACTTTCAAAATTTACACCCAGAGAGTATTGAGATAATTTTAATGTTTACTGTACCAGAAATATAACTATAAAATTAAAAATAAAAATTGTATATGTATCTTTGCTTATGAAGAAGTTATTCCATGAGCATGAGTTAATTAATACCACAAAATGCTTAAAATGAACATATATTACTTCATTAGGCCTTCACAACAATTTCTTTGAGGAAGAAAAAGTTAATTTTCTAGTGCTGGAGAGTTGCCTTCGCTGTGAGGAATACTTGATCTTGTAGAGGACTAGGCTTCAAATCCAAGCACCCATGTCAGGTGACTCATAGGGGCTAGTAACCCAAGCTCCAGCAGATTTTATAACCTGTTCTGACCTCCGCATGCATCCATACACATACGTGCATGTACATTTACACAAATAAATATATGAATAATAAAAATTACAATAATGAAAGTTGATGTTTAGTGGTAATTATGTGTCTAAGGCTTTCAGAGAATACCAGTGAAGAGAGATATGCTTATCTTCATGACTCTGTCTGTTACTGGAAGAAGACACTGGCAAATAAACTACATTACTATAGTTAATTATAGGGCAATAAATCCAATAAAAGAAAGAAAAATTGCAGGGCAGAAGAACTTGAAAATACTAAAGCATTTTGTGGTAGTATTGAGGGGAAAATGGTAATTTTTTTTCTCAAATGTGTATCTTGTCATGTTTCCAAACTACAGAAATATTACTGTATTAGTTAAGGTTCTCTAGCAGAACAAAACTTGGGGAACCAATCTGTTTATCATCTGTCTCTATCAGCTATCTATCTATCTATCTATCTATCTATCTATCTATCTATCTATCTTCTACCTTTTTCTGTCTATCATCAACTACCTATTTATTATATACAAATATAGGATTTATTAGAATTGTTTACAAGCTGTGGTACAGGTAGTTCAATAATGGCTACCTACCTATGAAAGAGCCAAAAAACCCAGTAGTTTTTCAGTCCATGAGACTGGGTATCTCTGTTGGTTTTCATTATATGTTGTAATGTTGAAATGCTGAAAAAATAGGCATACTAATGGTATTACTTTCTAGTGAGAGTGGGATCAAGCAGGCAAAGAGAACAAGTTTCCTTCTTCCATGTCTTTTATAGACTTCCATCAGAAAATAGATTAAAGTTGGATCTCCTGTCTCAAAGATCCAGCAACCTTCCTTTTCCCCTGTTCTTTATAAAGTCAGTAGAAAGTATGGCCCACATAAAAGTTGTATCTTTCCACTTCAAAGGATCTGGATTAAAGGTTTATCTTTCTACCTCCAAAATTTATGTTAGAAGTGAATCTTTCCTCTTCAAATAATTTGAGCAAAATAAATCCTCACAGGTGTGCCCCTCATTTTGTTGTTTCAGTTAATCCCAGAAGTAGTCAAGATGACAACAAAGAATAGCCATGAAAATTAACATAAATAGTATATTTGCACTACCTGACCTTCTCTTTCTCCCATTCATAGTCTCCTCTCTCCCTTTCTCTCTCTCTTTCTCACACACACAAGTATACACATGGACACACATTTTTTCACATTCTATGAGGTTGAATTTTATATATTGGAATACTGTATGTCTCCATATGCAGGAGTCTTATCAGGAATAACCAAATGTGTGTGTATGGAAATGTCTTAATAGTTGCTTGAACATCAGCCAGTGTGAATATGTATACCCAAGATATTATTAGAACCTGACTCTGTTATATTAATATAAAATTTGCCCTTACACTTCATATTTAACAGTTCTCAGTATTGCAGTGCCAGATATGTAGTAGAGTTATAGAGCTTTCATGTAACTGGAAAGAGTTCAGTCACATGTTCAGCACATGAAACAACAGTGCTCTGAATCACTGGCAAAGCTTGTCCATGGAGAAAATTTTTCATTCATTTCCTGCTATGTAGAATATTCAAACTGAGAAATTGGTCAGAAAGGTACTAAGCTTTTAGAAAATAAACATTTAATATGTAATACTGCTTCAATCTCTTTTATATAATCTGTATAACTGAATATAAAAGTGGGATACATCTGACTAGCATTTGTTAAATAAATGCTTAAAGAGAAGTAATTTGTAATGCTTTTGTGTAAACACTAAATCGTGCACTTAGGGGTCTTTTTTACTACTCTGTATTTTAGTACTCAAAGTAAAATAAACTACTTTTTAAACCTCTTCTCAACCAGTCACCTCTTATTTTCATGTTTTTTCTATGTGAGCATGTCTTGTACATTAGCCATGAAGGTCGTGTGTTCATGATTGTAATGACTGCAATATCCAGAAGAAAGCATTCCACAGCACTCTTCCATAGCTTCCCATGGTTACAACCTTCCTATCCTGTCTTCCACCACCTTGAGCAGATATGAATCTTTAATACTGCTGAATATATCAGGAATTCATGTAATATGAAATGCAAAAAAAACCTTTGTTTTTCACAAATCAATCATTTAATCATCTATCATCTATCTATCTATTTTCTATTTAATGTGTCTCTAACTATCTATACATTCATTAATCTTCATTGTACTATGTGATCAATGAAGCTCTCATCCCTACATTAGAGTCTGAGAGTATACCTAACACATTGAAAACCTCAAAAACCCTATTCTTAGTACTAATTAATCTCAAATCTCCACAAATCATTTGACTTAGGCATTTTGCTAATAATATCTCCATTCTTTATAGCTCTCAGGTCTACCATCATCTGCCTTCTGGTTGGCCTGGAGTTTGCATACTGGTGCTCTTCTTTCCCTAGCTGGGGTGGGGGGAGAATAAATGAAGAGGAACCCCTACCAATCTTAGTTGCAGACTCAATAGTTATCCAGCAGGATAAGAGGGCAATTGAAATCTTACCCCTCTTGGCTGTTGCAGTAATCAGGACAGCTGTTGGGACCAGGACAGCAGGACTAGCCATTTCACTTTGTTTTATCAGCTTTCTTCACAGTTCATCCAGGACCTTTAGCAAGTGGCTCAGATAATACTAACTCTCTAAGGACAGATTGATTCGCTGGCAGCGGTAATACTTCAAATCGAAGGTGGATTGGGTCTCCTCACAGCTAAAGAAGGTGGCCTTTGCATCTTTCTCCAGGAAGAATGATGTTTGTTTTGTTTTGTTTTTAATTAAATTTTATTCTTATATTAATTACAGTTTATTCACTTTGTATCCCAGCTGTAGCCCCTTCCCTCATTCCCTGTCAATCACACCCTCACTCCCTCATCTCCTCTCATGCCACTCCCCAAGCCCACTGATAGGGGAGGTCCTCTTCCCCTTCTATCTGACCCTAGCTTACCAGGTCTCCTCAGGACTGGCTGCATTGTCCCTCTGTGGCCTAGCAAGGCTGTTCCTCCCTCGGGATGGTGGTGGTCAAAGAGCCACTGAGATCATGTCAGAGACAGTCCCTGTTCCGCTTACTATGTCACCCACTTGGAAACTGAGCTGCTATGGGTTACATGCTGGAATGCTGTTTTTATGTCAGCCACTTGGGTATAGTAAAAGACAAAATCCAACAACTCCAGACAAATCTACAAAAGCAAAGTGAACAGCTTGAGGCTTCTAGCTCTTGGGCCTTAGAGAACCCCACATGGAAGTGGATTCTCCCCTTTCTCACACCTCTTCTGTTTGTCTTTCTGGTTTTGCTTTTGCACCCTGCTTTATTTATTAACTTCCTCTCTACATTCTTCTAACAACACATGCAAAAATTCTCTAACCAAACCATCAATCACTTTCTCTTACAGGATTATCAACCTCTGCCCACAAAACCAGGTGCCAATGACTTTCCAATCAATCCTGATGGTGGGAACCAGCTATACCCCAAGAATGACAATGCCCCTAACCAGCAGGAAGTAGTTCAAATAGCAAAAGTCACCCTTATGCTCTCTCCACCATCACCCCTATGTTAGGGTCTGTAAGCAGGCATCTCTGTGGCCAGCCCCTTTTGGACCTGACAACCTGGATATCAGACATCTGTGAAGCCACCTATGGACAACCTGAAATCATCTGCGCATGCTCTGGGTCACCTTATAAGAGAACTTGCACCACCCAACCCTCTCTTTTGCCCTGCCTAGAGACGGTTTCTGTGACCCCTTACTTTAATTAACTTCCCATGTGGATCCACTCTCATGGCATGATCTGTGAACTCATTGTATAACTTTGCTGCAAAATCCTAACAATATAAAGCAAAAATAACTTGATTCTTCCTTTATGTTTTGAAATGTTATTTCAAATATTTTTATAAGAAGAAAATTATTTGTATCCAATTTCTTTTTAATTAATTAATTTTCTATTAATTAAATTTATTAATTTTGTAGCCCCCTCCCTCATCCCTTCTCAAACCTCACTCCCTCCCTTAGCTCCCCCTATGCCCTTTCCCTGGTCCACTGTTAAGGGAGGTCCTCCTCTACTTCCATCTGACCCTAGATTATTAGGTCTCATCAGGACTGGCTGCATTGTCTTCCTCTGTGGTGAGGGTGTTTTCCCCTCAGGGAGAGGTGATCAAAGAGCCAGCCACTGAGTTCATGTCAGAGACAGTCCCTGTTCCCCTTACTATGGAACCCACTTGGACACTGAGCTGCCATGGGTTACATCTGTGCAGCTGTACTAGGTTATCTCCATGAATGGTCCTTGGTTGGAGTATCAGTCTCAGAAAAGACCCCTGTGCCCAGATTTCTTGGTTCTGTTGCTCTCCTTGTGGAGTTCCTGTCCCCTCCAGGTCTTTCTATCTCCCCAAATTTCTGTAAAATTCCCTGCACTCTGCCCAAAGTTTGGCTGAGTCTCAGCATCTGCTTTGATACCCTACTGGGTATAGTCTTTCAGAGGCTCTCTGTGGTAGGCTCCTGTCTTGTTCCCTGTTTTCTCCCTCTTCCAAGGCCATTGCCACTTGCATTTCTGCATGTCAATTTCTTAAGCTGAAAGAAAAAAATATTTGAAAACTGTATTTCTCATTATTCATTGTCCAATATTTGAAGCTTCGTAAGAATATGTGTTGGTTTCTCTGACGTGAGCAAATCTGTGCATGTGGTTTACATACTTGTTAATAAAGCTGTGTTCATCTACACGTGTTTCAGGTATACTCTTGTTCTCTCCCTTCAATACTGGGATTACAGACATGTATCACCAGGCCAGGCCATATATGTGGGTCCTGGGAACTGACCTCAGGTATTCACACTTATCTAATAGGCACTTCCTCAACAAACCTCTCTTCCTATCTCTGAAGTGAGTCAATATGTACATTTAAGTGCTTTCTCTGACTGAAGATATTTGCTTTCCCATAGCTCCCCAAAACATTTTATTACAATGTCCATGGGTGCATTTTTTTTTTCAGTTTGTAATACTTTACTGACAATGTTTACTGCCTGAGCTCTGGCACTTCCTATTTCAGCACTTGTGCTGGAGAGTTAATTTGTGCAGATGTGGCAGGACTAGAATATGCAGTGTCCCATCATTCTCAGCCCTGGCCGTTACTGCTGTCATTGTCACTACTGACACGGAGCTAGTCTGATCTCTGCCCACTCCAGCATCCTAGCAGACATCATATGGAAAGCACACAGTCAAAATGAACTCTAAAGACAGTCAAGACAGAAAGAACAGAATGTCAAACGAAACTTGAATGACTAAACAAGTTAGGTGCTCTATTTCTTTTTTTGTTGTTCATTTTATCTTTATATCATAGACTTTGACATGCTTGAATATAATTTACAGCTTTGCAAAATGTCTAGTGTCTTGATTAACATTGGAAGAGGTTAGTATAGTATTCAAATTAAAATAAACCTTAGTACTTTTCTGTTTAGGTTTTTGTTGGTTTTGGTGGTGGTTGTGTTTTTGTTTTGTGTTTTGTGTTTGTGTTTTATATCAATGCATATACCTTTCGGTAGCCCAGAACTTTCTATTGAAAATCAGGCTGGCTTGGAACTCACAGAGATCCTTTCTCTTCTGCCTCCTGGGTGCTAGGATTATAGGCACAACCCATCATGCAGTGGGAAACCTTAGTATTTTTTCTCATTGAACTTGGTAGACATTTTACCTTTGTCAGTGTGATGATAGAAACTATTTCCAGGTCACGAATATATAAACCTTATATGTAAAAGTGGTATTGGTTTATGAAATATTTGACTTTCAGGTACTTATACTTACAGTCTGTAGCAGTAGTTTCCATCTGTAAATTTGGTGAAGACACTTCAAAAGCTAATTATGGAATTTATACTTCACGGTAACATCAAATATATACTCTACAATTGTAAATTGGTGGCATAATTATTCACTTGAATTTTAAGCTGCTTGACAGAATGACATATTTTTACATAATCTACTTTATGAACTTACTACTTAAACACAAATACATACATGATATTATCTAAATAACTTGATGAATTGGGTTCAATAGGTATTAAGCGTTATGGTAATTGCATCTTAAAGTGTAATTACATAAATAAAATATGATCATTTGTTTTTTACTTATAAATTTTTTAAACATTATTCTTTCTATCTTAATTATAAGATGCACATCTCCTGTGTAAGGTATGGATTGTTGAAAAGGATTGCCCATCAACAATGTCACATCATATTTATTGATGAATATACCAAAATTCATTAATTACTGTTCAAGTACATAAAAACCCTAAACGACATGCTTTTTCAATCAGATTAAACCTAAGGGGAAATCCTTGATTAAAAGTAATTAAATGTTTTTTGTTTCAAAGAAAAGAGAATATCCTTAAAATCTACAGAATGAAAGAATAAACAATTTTATCTTCTATTATTTTTTACTTTATTTTAGGTAGCATACAAGGCATTACATAGTTTGAAAACAGCGTGTTTTTATAAATTCTCCTCTGTCATTTCCCTGACCAGTGTGCAACCTCTGATTGCTCTTTGTATCCTGCTCCCATCCTTGTCTCTTTTTCTTTTCCTAGTCCTAATGTCCTATAATCCACCCCTGACCTTCTTTGCTAAGCTTTTTATACTTTCTTGGTCTCCTTTTTAATTTTTTAGGCTTTACACACCTGTACACCACATCCTTGTCAACATTTTTTGTTAGATTCCTTGATAGTAGCCATTCTGACTGACTGAATCATTGTATCAAGCCAATTTTAAATAGTATTTCCTGGTGGAAAGCGATGTTGAGTAGTTTTTTAAAAGTTCTTTTTTAAGATGTTCATTGTTTATTTATTTATTTATTTATTTATTTCAATATATTCATTTTATATCTGATTGTAGTTCCCTCCCTCATCTCCCAGTCCCACCCTCCTTCTCTATTCTTCACATCTCCCTCCCCTTGTCCATGGAAACAGCTAGTCCTCCTCCCCTACCTTCTGACCCCAGACTATCAAATCTCACAGGATTGCCTGGATCCTCTTCCTCTGAGGCCTGGCAAGGCTGTACCTGCCAGGGGAAGGTGATCAGAGAGCCTGCCACTGAGTTCATGCCAGAGTAAATCCCTGCTCCCCTTACTAAGGACCTGCTTAGAGACTGAGTCCATGGGCTACATCTGAGCAGGGGTTTTATGTCCTCTCATGGTATATTCTCACTCATAAGTGGATATTAGCCATATAATATAGAATAAACATACTAAAATCTATACTCCTAAAGAAGCTAAACAGCAAGAAAGGTCCTAGGGAAGATGTTCAGTCCTCATTCAGAAGGGCAAAGGTGACAGACATCGGAAGCAACAGAAGACAGGGAACAGGATAGGACCCTGCCACCAAATTAACTTTTGATTAATTTTATTCCTAAAAATATTCTTCTTTTTTTTGAGCTATTATGATGTTTTGATCCCTGAGTTCTTTGTTGGTACATAGAAAGGCTCAAGAGTACTCTTTTGGCATACTGATTTTGTATCCTGTAATTTTATTTAAAGCTTTTTTTAGAGTCAATAATTGTTCTTGTGATTCTATAGTTTAAGTATAAAATCTTGTCTGAATATAAGGCAGTTTAGCTTCTTTTCTTATTTTTATTTATTTTATGACTTTATTGTCTTTCTATTATAGCTATGACTCAAGTACTGTACTGAATAAGAGAAATTGAAGTGAACATCCTTGTTTCATTCCTGATTTTAGAGACAATGTTCTTAAAATTTCACTAGTTAGTATAAAGTTGGTTCTAGGTCTTTGCCTGTGCTTGTCATTATTTTGAGGTATGATTCATTTATTTCTAATAACTCCTTGACTTTTATCCTGAGTACTAGTTCTAGTTTTTAAAATGTCTTTTCTCATCTATTAAGGTGAATCTTTCCAGAAGACGATATACATGGTGTATTACCTCATTTGATTTGCATATGATGAATCAACCTTCCATCTTTAGCCTGAAGCCCACTTGGTCATGGCGAATGATCTAAATGTATTCTTTAATTCATTTTGTAAGTGTTTTGTTGAGAATATTTGCATCTCTGCTCATCAGGAAAATTAGTCTCTCCTTTTCTTTTTGTTGTGTCTTTATCCAGTTTTGGTATAAGGATAATACTGGTTTCATAAAATAACTTTGGTAATGTTATTTCCTTCACTGTTTTGTAGAGCCACTAGAGTCAAATCCCCTATCCCCCAATAAACTCTGGAATTTCTGGAACCCAAATCATTAACCCCAGTTAATTCTAAGATCAAGAGTCAAAGCCTCAATCCTGTCCCAATGTCTTGATGGATTACTAATCTATTTAATTAATTATCCTGAGTCAACTAGAGCATTTTATATATGCTCTATGGTTACAAGCAATGATCATGCACTTGACATTTACATAGTTTATCATGGCGAGTATCAAGCTCAAGCCATGTCTTTTGAATTTTATAGATGAAGGAAGATTATTTGTAAGTGTTTAAAAAGAGTGTAGTGAGAAAGACTTTAAAGTTGGGTGGGTATGGAAGCAGGAGAGAAACTGGAAGGACTTGGAGAGATGGAAAGAGTAAGAACAAAATATATTTAAGTTTAAAAATTGTCTTGAATACAAAAAAATGGTCTCAAAGAATACATTTGGTAATTTGTTAATTGTATAATTGAGAACTTAATTTTATATCTTACAAAAAACTTAAAATCTCATTCTTTCAGGCTTCAAGGCTGAATCACTCTACTTTGGTAGGGCTTTCTATGATTGCTTTCTTTGGTACATCATTATATGAATGTTGAGACGAGAACAGGCTTTTTCAAGTGTACATTGACTAGTATCCCTTTAGGGAAGTGTTGTAGGTGAGGTGATGAAAGGCAGCAGGTAAAACAAGGAGAATAACCTACTGTAATATATAGGTATGGCAAAGCAAAATTATATTTGTAAAGTAATCATCATGCTTTTGGAAAAAGAATTAATGTCATATGAGGGGCACTTTGTTAGCTAATCTATGACACTGTTACCAGAGTGCTGATGTGGATAAATGGAACAATAATATAAGGTGTGAGGGAGTTGTGCTGTGAGTATAAGTTTGACTACGTGACAAAGGACAGTTCAAGTTATGAGAAATAAAGCGTAATACTCGCTCTAAATCCTAAAGAAGTACAAACTAAGCAAGGCACTAATGAAGATTCTAAGAGTTAGAGACCCCAAAATTAACAATGACAGAAAATATCATCTTGGATATATTTTAAAAAATTTCAAATCACTTTATTTTTTAATTTTTTTTTTCAATGCAGTTTATTCAGGAACCTTGAACAATCATCTGACCCTGGGGAAAGCCAGCCCACTTTAAATAGCCTCTGGGTAGCCAACCCAGGCGTGCCACGTGGGCAATGCAGATAGGTCCACATACAAGGAAGCAAGCCAGATCCTCAGCCTTAGCCAAATGTGGAATTGTTCGTGACAGAGAGCACTCACCATTGGGAAGGTGGAAGGCGGAAACCAGCTCCATCTTTAAGGCACAGCATTCCGCAGCTCTCTACAGTTCCCCCTTTTTGTTTTAGACGCATCAGGCAAGAGTAGAGGTCTGATCTCTGATATTAGAAATAAATTGGGACTTTGTACCGATGTTCATTTAGGTGTCATCCACCCAAAGAGCATCAGACCCGTCCGATACCTTTTTCTCAGAGGCAGGACCTGGGGCATCAACCCGCATGCAATCAGACATGCTCTTCTCTGGGTCCAAAGCAGCTGACCCTGAGTGCAGTGCTTAGCCTCGCATCCTGAGCATAACATTTTAGCTTTTTATGGTATCCAACCATGCTTGGGGAAAATGTCCTGCTTCAATGGCTGTAAAGGCCTGAATGATCATGGCTGCATCACACTGTTGTGAGACTCTAATCTTGCATATATACCACAGGCAAACCAAGGAGACCAACACCAGAAGGCCTGCTAACGCTCCCATGCCCGCCCATTCCTTCAGATGATTCATGGTTGCAGCAATCCATGATGATAATCCTGTGGCTAGTCCTGCGTCCAATCTGGTAGAATTTACTGTGACAATGGCCACTCTCAGCTGCTCCATCGTAGTATCGAATTAATGCTCAACTAAAAGGAAGCTTGATGGTGTTCAATTAGAGGATTGACCTCGTGCAGGAGCAAATTGATACCCTATGGCAAATCGGTCAACTTGGCTGTCAATGAAAATATGCTGGACTTTGAGTCACTAGCATATAACATGAGAATTTTTCCTGTGCTGCAAATCTGTCTAAACAATTGTCGAGCTATATTTTAGGTAATTGGACTGGAGAATTCGATATTTTTTAATTTTTAAAACTATTTTTTTATTTTTTGATTTATTACAATTTATTCACTTTGTACCCCAAGTGTAGCCTCCTGGCTTGTCCCTTCCCAATCCCACCCACCTTCCCTCTTCTCCTCCCATGCCCCTCTCCCAGTCCACTGATAGGGGAGGTCCTCCTCTTCTTCCATCTGACCTACCCTATCAGGTCTCATCGGAACTGGCTGCATTGTCTTCCTCTGTGGCCTGATAAGGCTGCTCTCCCTCTTAGGGGAAGGTAATCAAAGATCCAGCTACTGAGTTCATGTCAGAGAGAGCCCATGTTACCCTTACTAGGGTGCCCATTTGAACACTAAGCTGTCATGGGCTACATCTGTGCAGGGGTTCTAGGTTATCTTCATGCATAGTCCTTGGTTGGAATATCAGCCTCAAAAAAGACCCCTGAGCCCATATTTTTGGTTCTTTTGGTCTCCTTTTGGAGCTCCTGTCCCCTCCAGGTCTTTTTATCTCCCTCTTCTTTCATGAGATTCCCTGCACTCTGCCCAAAGTTTGGCTATGAGTCTGAGAATATGCTTTGATACACTGCTGGGTAGAGACTTTCAGAGGCCCCCCTCTGCTAGGCTTCTGTCTTGTTCTCTGCTTTCTCCTTTTTCTGATGTTTAGCCTGTTTGCCTGTCTGAATGAAGACTGAGCATCTTTCCCCGGGGTCCTTCTTCTAGCTTAGCTTCTTTAATTTTACAGATTTTAGTATGTTTATCCTATATTATATTTCTAATATCCACTTATAAGTGAGTATATACCATGTGTGTTTTTCTAATTCTGGGATACCTCACTCAGGATAATCTTTTCCAGTTCCCACCATTTGCCTGATTTCCTTGTTTTTAATTGCTGAGCAGTATTCCATTGTGTAAATGTACCACAATTTCTGTATCCATTCCTCAGTTGAGGGACATCTGGGTTGTTCCCAGATTCTGGCTATTATGAATAAAGCTGCTGTGATCATCATTGAGTAAATGTCCTTGTGGTATACTTGAGCATATTTTGGGTATATGCCTAGGAGTAATGTAGCTGGATCTTAAGGCAGGACTATTCTTAATTGTCTGAGAAAGCGCCAGATTGATTTCCAAAGTTGTTGTACAAGTTTAAATTTCCACTAGCAGTTGAGGAGCTTTCCCCATTCTCCAGATCCTCTCCAGCATGTTTTGTCACTTGAGTTTTTGATCTTTGCATTTAAGAAGGTAAGAGAGCCTTCTTTACCACACTAATGTGTCCATGTCTATATTTTGAAACCCTAATACTGTTATAAATGTTGAGAATAGAGTCAAATAGTTGCTATGTCTTTTGTATTCCTATACCTTAAATTTACTGTTATCTTGTTAATCAACTTAGGAAAATGGTTTTTGAAAAATTAGACACCAAAATAGTTCATGTTCTTAATCCCAATCAGTATTTGTTACAAAAACAAACAAACAAATAAAAAACATGAACTTTTTGTTTCATTTTAATCTGATAGTTATCTTCTCTTAGAAAAAAATGATGAACCCAATAAATTCTCCATAAAGTAGATCTTTTGTAAATCCCTGTAGCTATTCCCTCCAGTGAGCACCTGCAAAGACAAGATTTGAAGGACAGATGTAGAAAATGTTCTGAGAAACCCCAGGATTTAGTAAATAATACATTTTAAAAGAGAACACTTCTTCTTTAGCAAGTAGCTCCCGTATCCACTCTGGGGTGTCATGCAGCGGACCAGAAGGGGGTGATTTGGGCAGCAGGGCTTGAAAATGTTCTATTACTTTGATGCCCTGAAGCAATCTCTTCAATGGGACAGGTATTTTCAAAACAGCCTTTCCTAAAAGAATCCATTGGCTTTGTGTAGGAGTATCAGCAGCTTGAAAACTTCTGACTTGGGTTTCATTATTGGAAAAAATACAAATGAAACTTCTGTTGAGAGAATATAGCCCCAACAGGGGTCCTGATGTGGGTCTCTGTATAATAGAAACGAAGGTAGGCTGTGCTTTAGATTGCACTAATTTCCCAACATCTGTTTCCTATTTAGCTTCTTAAAACCAGTACTCTTTTACCTCAATGCTAAGCATATATTAACTTTGTAAAATAAACGTGAAAAGGAATATCCCCATGTGTGTTTTGTCTGTAGGTGAGGAATATAGCTAAAGCCTCTGAAAAAATAAATCATCTTTATTTGTGTTAGTTAATTGTTAGGAGGAAGAATTCCAATTGTTCTATTTAGATATAGTTGTGTTTACGAATGTAAAGACACGGCATTGTCACCCATGCAATCATCAGCAAACTTTAGAGACACATGGAGAAGGATGCTCAGTGTTTCCCTATGGGCCGTCTAAGCGTCTTAGCCCTGTGGGGAATCCCAGGGGTGCTTCTCAAATGTGTATTTGTTCATCCCTTCCTGCACTTGCTAAATCAGAATCTGGGTAGTACTTTCAAAGCTGTATTTTTGGAACTTCTGAGCTAATTGATATAATGAGCTTTGATTATTTCTACCTTAATTTTGAAACAAATGTTCTGTTGCTATTTTGTTTACTACTTCTTAGTGGCTGTTATTGTTGTTGTGAGGTATAAAAATGAAATGGACACACATCATTCTTTAGAGCTGCCATAACGAATACCAGCGACTGGGTAAATTAAGCTACACATCTCCACATTCCCAGAGGCTAGATAATGCAGTCCAGATGCTGGCATGAGCTCCCTCTTCAGCCCATCTACAGATGTCACCAAAGGAGGCAATTATGGTTTTATTCTAGTCGCAGTATCTCTGCATTTGCACAGAGGGTTCAGTTTGACCTACAGCTTCATGTATCCATTGGACACCTTAGAACATATTTCTGATTGCAAGGCTACAGCCATGATACTAAGTGAATAAATTGTAATCAATCAATCAATAAAATGTTTTTTAATTGCTAAAGGATGAAAAAAATAGAATACCATAGAATCTGGATAAAGACCTTTCCCAACTAAAACCCTCAAAGAAAAATATGAAATGATCGTTAAACAGCACTTTTCAAGTGAAAGAAAAACAATAATTAACGTAGATTATTTTTTTCCAGAAGGAATAGGTTAATCTTTTAAAATCCATTTTTAAGTGATATTGCAAATGGTTGTGAGATTAGATGTAAATGGCCTTTTAGGTTCTGTTGGTAAAAAGAAGTGTATGATTTTTTTTTCTGTACTGTAATGGTTCAAATACTGGAAACTTTAAGCAAGACTTAGACTAAAGTTTTTGTAGGTTGCATATTAAATATAATTATGCATCCAGTGCTTTGAACACAGATAATTGGATTAAGTTGGTTTGTAATGTTCAGATACCAAGTACTAGCCCTTATCACCTCTAGACAATATTCTACCAACCATGCAAAGTCTAATCAGATTGTGTGCCAGTGCTTGATAGGCAGTGTTCACGACTTAAGGGGAAGCAGCCTAATTGATTCCCTTTTCATAGCTTAAATCAATTTCACCGAACTGAAACTATTAACTGTAAAAATGAAAGTATCAGTTTGATGACGATTAAGGTGTTTTCCCGCCTTAGCACATTTTAGATGAAAGGGATGAAATGTAATAAAATGCATCGTATGGATGGTTAGACACAGATCTTACTGTGGAGACAGCAGAGGGTCACCTTCTCACCCTAAACCTTCTTCTCATCACTGAGCTGCAGCTCCTAATATGAAAAAATCTTGACAATTCAATTAACACAAAACAGAAAGTATGTTATACACAAACTCCCAGCTGGAACACAGAGCTAACTACATAGCATTCAGGATACAGGGAAGCATTAAAAAGTAAAGCCCTCGTTCGAGAAAAATATTAAAAATCTCAAGATGGCAGCAGTAGAAAATTGAAACAAATGCAGGACTACTCAGCCTCTGAAGTTCCGTGCATCTTCACAGGTTTGAACCACTGTGAATCAGACCCAGCAGAATCACCTACTTCATCCTCATAACCCTCTAAACACCACAACAGTATTGTCCACAGGTAGTATGAATCTGAGTCGCTGAATCACCCTTCAGCTTCACTGAACTTTAGAAGGAAAGAGGGAGGGTGGGATTTAGGGAATTTGGACCTTAGGCTGTTATCCCCATGCATGGTGGCATTTTTCTGAGCTCTGCTGTCTAGAGCATAGGCCAACATTATATGCACACTGCTGTGCGATTTCTCCTTTATTTATTTAACCACTTAGTAGTTCTGTTAGTCAAGACATGGGACTTAAACACTAGGAAAAATCATTTTTCTATACCTTTTCCACACTGTACCTTAAAGATGATCAAAAATTTGTTTTTAAGGGAAACTCTTTTATTTTTCTATTTATTGGAAGAAGCTGGTGGACTGTCACATATTTGCGAAGATATTATGATGTGTGGCCATACAAACAACAGGTCTGGAGTTAGGCTACATAGGTTTATTCGATACTCTGCCAATGCCTCATTGTTAAATCTGGGTGAATTATCTTCCTTGAGTCTTTATTTCTAGCTTGAGGTGAAATAAAAATTACATATTTAATATACTGTGTTTTTATTACTTATAAAGAAACACATGGCATATTGTAAAATGTCAAAAGACTATATATTTATACCATAGTTATTATTTTAATTTTGAACATACATTCTGGGAATAGTAATTAGTTTTATCTTGACGAAAAGGTCATAAACTTCAGAAGCACAGAACTGAGAAGAACCTTAGAGCTTTTTTTTATGGCTTTCTAGCCCTTCAGTGTGGTGAGGTCCTAGGGCTTTCAGAATTTTTCTTAAAGGCTGTAGTCTTTCCTCTCAAGAGTTATTCTCTATTTTAGTAAATTCTTTTACACTTGATGTTATTGATATCTGTGAAGAGCAGATCTAAAGAGTGTGTCAACTCTGATTTTGTACCTTCATTCATGTAACAATGGCAAGATTTGCCCTTGACTATCCTTCTCCCACTCACTATCAAAAGCGGTCTTCTCCACTCCTTCTCTGTATCCTGAATGCATTTTTCCTTTACCATGGAAATGCCATACACTAGAAATTAATGACATTCGATGCAAATGCCCTGTCTTATTTCAAAGAAATCTGTCACACTTTTTTTAATGTCCTGTGGTCTTCTGCAGCATTTCTCAGCACTATACATCACTGTAGTCACCTCCCTTTTTCTGTAAGGAATACATTTAAGATAGACCACAGTGCCTGAACTTATGTATAGTACCAAATCATTTACAAATGAATATATATTCCACATATGTGTTTATATTATATATATATGTGTATGTTAGATATGTGTTTACAAGTATTTTTTTTCCTACAGATGAATCTGTCTAAGTGCAATTCTTAAATTAGGCATGTGTTTCCATGACATTTCCTGAGTATTTTATTTGTATTCTTCTCAGATAGAAATGGCAATTACAGACCGAAGAAACAATTCTAATTAAGACCAGCTTAGTGAACAATTGAGTTTACTGGGATTAAATATAGAATTATTAGTGACTCAGGTAACTGTGTCACAAAAATGGCCACCCTGCTTGGGTGACAATGCCTGAAGCTGGTTATCAATAGAGCTCTTGGCTCAACTGTTGGACAGCTCCACTAAAGATGTCTCTTGTTCTGTCTACAAGCCTTAAGGTGGGCCTCCTTTGTCACAATTTTCTCAGTTTTCCTTACTCTTGGAAATTTCTTGTGAATATTGGGTCTCTTAAGACCCCAAAAGTGTAAAAACAACTAAAATTAAAATGTGATGATTATAAAATTTTTCTATAATGAAATAATACCATTTGCATATTTTTATCATGTTTATATCATTTAAATAAAAAACACTTTGTATCTTGTGGTTGGAGTGTATGAATTGTGTGTCTTAATATTAGTGTGTGAAGACACTACTAAGCAAGATAAGGGTTACTTCAACAAAAGCACTGCTATATCAATACCGTGACAATGATCTAATAATGGAGACAGCTGCGGGGTGACGCATGAACAGGTAGCAAAGCTGTATAGGAGGATAATTCGCATCTTGGGCCAGATGGAGAGGGATGGTGAAGAATTCCATCAGCACCGTAAACAACTTAAAACCCGGGATTTGCGTATTCATAGCATGTTCCTTTTAGTACTTTCAGAGAGCAGCTGGGTGGCTTGTGTATCAAATGCATTTGGCTGCCCAGCATTTTACTCCAGGTTCATCCACAGTCTATGATACACCTTCCTTCACTTAGTATATTAGAAATTTACCACACAATGAAAAGTGGTGGGAGCAGACACATCAGTGCACTTGACATATAGAGTCCTCGACACTAAACAAAACAGACAGGGCAACAGCATTCCATCATACCTGTTGTGGTAAGTCTGTTTTTCACTTGACTGTCTGCTTGATGTCCTTTATGTAAACATAGATTTTTTTTTCCTAAAGAAAAAATACACAAACAGGATTTTCAAATTTCTCCTTCTTGAAAATTTCATCCAATTATTTTTTATATTTCTCCTATCTCTAGATGAAGCAGGATATCTTGATTGTTTCCATATTTTTTACACTGATTTTTGTATGGCAACCTCATCTGTCATGTTGAGGCAGGATGAAGTCATATCATCATTTAAAATATAGGAGTAATGGAAGTATCTGTCAGGCTTAACGTTTTTAGACCCTGTTCCTGAATACTTATGGAATTGCCTGGCTAATCCCACAGTGCTGGGGTCCTGGTGGCTGCTGACATGCTATCTCCTCTTGTTCATACTAGATAGGATCAGATGTGGCTTCCAAGATCTTTCTGAAGCCAAGCCTTACTTTTGTCCTGTTTCATGAACTTTCACACACACATCACATGCTGCTTCCTGCCTACTCTGGTTTTGCTGAATACAGAAGTAATTGACAGGTGGTAGGTATGAAACACACACTAAAAGCCTTTAAGGTCAAGTGCAAATTTCTGCAGGATCATAAATCTTTCATAGAATTGCCTGATTTAACACAGTCTGGCTTAGCATGCTCTAAAAACTTACCTGTATTGTCTCTTTTTTTAAAAAGTTATATGTGTTCCTACTTTGTTCTTTTACTCCCCCCATCTCATAGAAATGAGTAAAAGAAACAGTTTTCATAAGAAAACACTCTACATAAATGTAGAACTTGTTGGAACTGACCTCAAGAACAAACATGGCTGACCAATATTTGTAGTTCCTGACCAGTGTTGATACTATTGGATCAAAAATAAGTACATTTTAAAACTACCTTGAGATCTTTTTATCCCCCTCTTCTTCCATAAGGATTCCACCACTCTTCCCAAACTCTGTCTATGAGTCTCCCTATCTCCTTCGATACCCTGGTGGGCAGAATCTTTCAGGGGTCCTCTGGGGAAGGCTCCTGTCCTTTTCCTTGTCTTCTACTTCCGATGTCTATCCTATTTGCCCTTCTGAATGAGTATTACACATTTTTCCTAGGGTCCTCCTTGTTTAGCTTCTTTGGGACTATAGATTTTAATATGTTTGTCCTATATTATATGGCAAATATCCACTTATAAGTGAGTATATATCATATGTGTCTTTCTGCTTCTGGGTTACCTCACTCAGGTTGATCTTTTCTAGTTCCCATCATTTGCCTACAAATTTCATGATTTCCTTGTTTTTAATTTCTGAGTAGTAGTCCATTGTGTAAATGTTCCATACTTTCTGTATCCATTCCTCCACTGAGGGATATCTAAGGAGAACAAAAGAGCCAAAATACCTGGGTCCAGGTGGCCTGCAAAGACTGATACTCCAACTAAGGAGCATGCAAGGAGAGGACCTAGACTCCATGTACAAAGGAAGCCCATTGAATGTTAAGTGTCCAAGTGGGCTCCCTAGTAATGGAAACAGGGGCTGTCTCTGACATGAACTCAGTGGCAGGCTCTTTGATCACCTCCCTGTGAGGGGTGTAGCCTTGCCAGGCCACAGAGGAAGATGAGGCAGCCAGCCTTAAAGAGACCTAATAAGCTAGAGTCATATAGAATGGGAGGAGGTCCTCCCCTATCAGGGGACTAGGGAAAGGGTATAGCGGCAATAAAGGGAAGGTAGGTGGGACTTGGAGAAGACCAGGGACAGGGCTGTAGCATGGATGCAAAGTGAATAAACTGAAATAAAATTTTAAAAATAATTTTAAAAATAAATGTAAAAAAGTACCTGGAGAGGTTTCAAAAGTGTAAATAGCCCTTTTACAACCATGGATTTTATTATTATTTTTTATTAATTACAGTTTATTCACTTTATATCCCCCCATAACTCCCTCCCTCCTCCAGTCCCAGCCTCACCTTCCCTCCCCCTTCTCGCTTGCCCCTCCCAAGTCCACTGATAGGGGAGGTCCTCCTCTCCTTCCTTCTGATCTTAGTCTATCACATCCCATCAGGAATGGCTGCATTGTCATCTTCTGTGGCCTGGTAGGCCTGCTCTCCCCTCAGGGGGAGGTGATCAAAGAACAGGCCTATCAGATTATGTCAGGGGCAGTCCCTCTTCCCATTATAATTTTTTTCCTATAAGCTTGTACAGGTTTGAAACACTTTTTACTTCTATATCCCATGCAGAGCGATTACCAGAACTGTACACAGCACATAGATATGAACAGGCAGTGACTGAGAACAAGAATTTTGAGAAGACTATGTAGACACAGAAACTGCTTTGTAACTATCTGAATTGCATCTGGCATGATCTGCAAAAGATGCATTTTTATTCTATTCGTTTCTATTGCCTAGAATATGTGAATTAGCCACGGGAACTCCACCACTATTACTGTAGTTGAATTGGCATTTTTAAAAATTCTAATATTTGTTGAGTGAATTTTCTATTTAATGTAAGTCAATAAGGAGAAAGAAGGTATTATGATGTGACTGAGAAGTGACAAAAGGAGATGACATTTATGGAATTTGTTCTGGAACATTTTCCCCCCATTGGTCTACCACAAAGTTGCTTCTAAGCATTTAGTGTAGACAGAAGAAACATATAAACCTTATTAACTCTTAGGGAGTATACAGTTTGTCTATTTTTATTAATTTGTTGGACAATAAAAACAGAATGTTGTATTTACAAACATTTCACTATTTTCAAATGTATTTCACCATTTTCAAATCAGAAATGTTAGTATGTGATATACCCTACAATACTCTGTGTAAAGTTATTTTTTTTAAGAATACAAAGAACAGGACAGTAACAGACCCAAAAAGTCTAGGCACAGGGATCTTTTCTGAAACTGATACTCCAGCAAGGACCACTCATGGAGATGGCCTGGAACCCATGTACAGATGTAGCCTATTGGCAGTTCAGTATTCAAGTAGTAATGGGGACAGGGACTGTCTCTGACATAATCTGATTGGCCTGCTCTTTGATCACCCCCCCAAGGGGGGAACAGCCTTACCAGACCACAGAAGAAGACAATGCAACCACTCCTGATGAAACCTGATAGACTAGGATCAGAGGGAAGGCAAGGAGGATCTCCCTTTTCAGTGGACTGGGAGAGGGATGTGGGTTGGGAAGAGAGGGTGGGATTGGGAGGTGAGGAGGGAGGGAGGCACAGGGGGAATACAAAGTGAATAAACTGTAATTAATAAAAATAATTTTAAAAAATACAAAGAACAGATAGAGATAGCAAAGGAAAAGACTTATTTTTCATTTTTGCTTTATATTCAATGAGTCTCAATTACATAAAATATATGAGTTTGATTTCAGAGTATTTAAAATAACTGTTATTGATTCCAGGAAAGTTTAAAATTATTATATAATGGAACAATGTAAAAATTAATGATGATGTAATATTACCTATGATGTTTTATTAGAAAAGTTTATTTACTTTACATCCCAAGGGTGCCCCCTCCTTTCTTTCCTCTCAGTCCCCTCCTTCCTTTCCTTCCCGCTTCTCCTCTCCCTTTCCCATAAAAAAAGGAGAACTCCCCTCTTGTCATATCAATCCTCTCCAACACATCAGGTCATATCAGGACTGAGCATATCCTCATCCGGTGAGGCCAGGCAAGGCAGTGCTGTCAGGGGGAAGGGATCCAAAAGCAGGCAATAGATTCCATGTTAGAAACAGCCCCTTCTCTCCATTGACCATGTGCCCTTTATGAAAACCAAGCTACCTCATAGGCCTCATATGTGCAGGAGCCCTAGGTCCCAACCATGCATGCTCCTTAGTTGATGTCTCAGTCTTTGAAAACCCCCAAGAAATTGGGTTTGTTGTCTCGGTTGGTCTTCTTGTGAGGTTCCTGTCCCCTTCAGATCCTCCCATATTTTCCCCCAACTCTTCCACCCTAGAGCTCTGCCTCATGATTAGCTGCAAGTCCCAGCATCTGTCTTGGGAAACCCACTGCTGACTGGAGCCTCTCAGACAACAGTCAAGTTAGGCTCCTGTCTGCAAGCATAGCAGAGCACTGTTAATACTGTCAGGGGTGGTTCTCTACCATGTGAGTGGGTATCAAGTTGGGACAATTATTGGTTGGACATTGCCTCAATCTTTGTTCCCTCTTTATATCTTTATTTGTAGGCAGGGTAGTTTGTGGATCACAGGTTTTGAGGGTGGGTTGTGTTCCCTTCCTTTTACTAGTCCTGCCTGGCTAGGAGGTGGTCACTTCAGTCTTCGTGTCCCCCCACAACCTGTTAGGAGTCTCAGCTGAAGTCAAAACCATATCCTCCTAGGAGCCCACCCTGTTTTAGGCCTCCAGTTTGACAAAGAGATGCTCCCCATCAGTTTCCTCTCTTATTCCCACCCTCTCACTTTTCACCCTTGTTCTCTCCATATCAGATTCCCACCCTTGTTTCCTTACCCATTCCATCTCTTGCCTAGTTCCCTCTCTTCATCCACATCTGCTGTCTATTCTATTTTCTCTTTTTAGTGATATTTGGGCACCTCCCTTGGGTCCTCCTTATTACTTAGCTTCTTTGGGTCTGTGGTTTGTAGTACGATTATCCTGTACTACAAGTTTAATAACTGCTTATAAGTGAATACATACCATGTCCGTCTTTCTGGGTATGGGATTCCTCACTTACTATGATATTTTTTAGTTCCATTATTTGCCTGCAAATTTCATGATTTCTTTGTTTTTAATAGCTGAGTAGTGTTCCATTGTGTAAATGTACCACAATTTCTGTATCCATTCTTTGGTTAAGGGACATCTAAATTCTTTCCAGTTTCTGGCTTTTATGAATAAAGCTGCTCTGAACACAGTTAAACAAATTTCCTTGTTGAATAACAGAGAATCTTTGGGGTATATGCCCAGAAGTGGCATAGCTGAGTCTTGAGGTAAAACTATTCCCAATTTACTGAGAAAGCATCAGATTGATTTCCAGAGAATTTGTAAAAGTTTGCATATTACTTAGGATTTCTATTGCTGTTATAAAACACCACAATAAAATGAAATTCATGGAGGAAAGGGTTTATTTTCAGTTATAATTCCACATCACAGTCTATCATTGGCAAAAGCCAGAACAGGAACTCAAGAAAGGAACATGGAGTCAGGAACTGATGCAGAGGTCATGGAGGAGTGTTGATACTTATTGGATTGTTCCTCATGGCCTGTTCAGCCTGCTTTCTTATAGAACTCAGGACAATGATCCTATGAGTAGCATCCTCACAGTGAAATGGGCCCTGTTATACCAGTATCAGACATGATGCTATGCTACAGGTTTGTTTACAGGCAATTCAAGTATGGGCATTTTCTCACTTATATTTCCCTCTTTACCAAAGGACCCTCATTGTGTCAAGCAGACTTGAAGCTAGACAGCAGAAGCACAGAACCCAAACTCCTACAAAGTGCACACAATAAAAATTAATGACTCCTTTAAAATTTGCATGGGAACATAAGATGTCTATTACTTTTACCACATTGCTTTTCTAATACAGATAACTCCCATACATTCTTCAGAGGATTTTTCTATGACAAGTCAAAATGTTTGAGTGCCCAGAAGACATGCTTGTTTGGGTAGTTTACTTTAGAATTTTTACTTCACCTAACTTCATTCCCCAACATCACAGATAAAGAAACTTTAATTCAGAATTATGTGTTGAAGATTGATTTGTTTTCTTCTTACAAAGCCTATGAAGGGTTCTGCTGGCTCCTAATATTAGTGAAAGAAGTATCAGGCATGGGAAAAAAACAAACAAACAAACAAAAAAACCAACAAACTAAATAGCTCTTAAAATTTAATAAACTAGTGCTAAAAGGACTCACCTGTTTTCGTTATTTAGTGCTTAAGAGACTGCAAGAGTAGAAATGTTGGATAATTTCTTTAGTTTGTGAGTGTTTGCAATACAAATATATCTCTCCAGTTTTTAATCAGAAAGCATTTCAGTTCTTAGAGAAATCTAAGATTAATGGCATCACCTGCTGGACAGGTTTTATCAGGAAAGATTATGTGAGGGAATAATTCTAGAAAATGATGGTTATTTTATTCCATTTTCCATTAAAAATGAAAATGAATGTTATTTATAGATCATGACAATTTGAATGAGTTGTTTTTCTTTGTAAAACAACTGGTAGAATATGGTATATCATCACAGAGATGATGAGGATTCACTTATTTGATAAATACAATTAAAATGTCACTACTTTTATCATATTCATGTTTAAATTTTTTAAAATATATGTGCTGGAATTTAGGCACCTCAAAAAATGAAATAGTGTTTCATTTTGGTTTTGGTATATGCATTTACAACATGATTCATTTTTTTCTTGCAATTTTTCATGATAGTGTGAACGGACTGTTGACATTTTCTATTGACGTGATTTGTATCATCCTTATTATTTAACTATAAAGCTCTTAAGTCTAAAGTTGATAATGCTGGCTCTTTGATCACCAAACCCCTCCCCGAGTGGAGAGCAGCCCTGCCAGGCCACAGAAGAGGACAATCTAAACTGTCCTGATGAGACCTGATAAGCTAGGGTCAGATGGAAGGGAAAGAGGACCTCCCCTATCAGTGGACTTGGAAAGGGCCATGGGAGGAGATGAGGGAGGGAAGGTGGGATGGGAAAGGAATGAGGAAGGAGGCCACAGCTGTTATCCATAGTGAATAAACTGAAATTAATATATAAAATTAAAAAAATAATTAGGAAATATATTAGGCTAAAAACTTTTCTGCCCTAAATACAGGAGATTATATAGAGTACTTGCACAATATTATGGGGTTCAATTTCATTTAATTTTGTGATTTTTCTTACTCATTGAAGATGAAATAAGTCTCATATTAAGCACAAATGCATAACACATTATTTTAACTATATTATATAAAAGGAAAAATTAACTTCTGTTGTGAAATTTTATTTGTTTGCTCATATATATGAGCAATACAAGTAAATAAATGAAAACACCATCTTGGATAATTCTGAGTGAAGTATCCCAGAAGGAGAAAGACAAACATGGAATATACTCGCTTATATAGACCTACAAGATATGATAAACATAATGAAGTCTATATACCTAAAGAAGATAAACAAGAAAGCAGACACAGGGTAAAATGATCAATCCTCACTTAGAAAGACAAATGGGATGTACATTGGATGTATGACAGTATGTATGTATTGCAGAAGGCATCTGAAAGACTCTACCTATCAGTGTTTCAAAGCAGATACTAAGACTCATAACCAAACCTTTGGCAGAGTGCAGAGAATCATATGAAAGAAGGGGGAGTTAGTATGATGTGGAAAGGATAGGAGCTCCACAAGGACCGAAATATATCTGGGCACAGGGGTCTTATCTGAAACTGTTTCTCCAATCAAGGACCATGTATAGATATAACCTAGAACTTCTGCTTGGATGTAGCCGGTGGTAGCTCAGTAACCAATTGGTTTCCCATAGTAAGGGGAACAGGGACTATTTCTGACAGGAACTCAATGGCAGGCTCTTTGACCTACCCATCCCCCAAGGAAGGAGTAGCCCTGCTAGGCCACAGAGGAGGACTTTGCAGCCAGTCCTGAAGATACCTGATAAAAGAGGATCAGATTAATGGGGAGGAGGACCCCCCCATCAGTGGACTTGGAAAGGGGCAAGGAGAAGACAAGGGAGGGAGGGTGGGATGGGGAGGGAATGAGAGAGCAGGATACAGGTGGGATACATAATTAATAAAATGTAACTAATAATAAAAATTTAAAAATAAAGTAATAATAATAATAATCATAAAAACCATTCTAAAAATAGAAAAGAAAAGTAAAAAATAACAAAATGCATAGTCTGTCAATAGTAGAGGAGTAAACAGTATCAAAGAAGAACTTGTATGTAATTGCAAAGAATATTGGCATCATTTTTAAAGCTATATTTTTGTATCTGAGCAATAGAAAAAGTGCTATGAGGGTAAAATTCTACATATAAGGACTTCAAGTTGTAACAATGCAAACTCATTTGAAAGCTATTAATTTGTAATGAGACTACCTGAAAAGTGAGTGCTCTGGTATGCACAGCTCAAACAAGACCTCCTGAGTAATTATTTTCTCAGTTCAACCACACAGACACTTGGATGCTGCCCAGGGCCTTTCTCTACTCTTTGAACCAAGTATTGGACTTAACATCACTCAGGTAATGTCAATATTGCAGGCATGGAGAATTAAACCTAGAGGATCATGGAGGCTTGTACTAGGTTCTTAGAGAAAAACCACTGAGCCCAAGCAATGCATAGCTTGATTAGGTCCCCTGAACAAAGCCCTGGAGTTATGTGGGAAGATTTAAGAGAAAAGTGCAATTTACGCTGGAGGCCCCAGGATGTGGAAACATCTTATATCTGCTGAATGTATGAGTGGCTCAAGAGAGAGACTATATATGCTGCAAATAGCAAGGCCATAGGTTGGGGATGTCTGAAGTGATTAGATCTAAGATGATACCACTTATTTTAGATGATGAATACTGAGCTGTTAAATTCAGTGTTTACAGTCTGGATTTTGTTTTGATTTGATTTGGAAAGTATATAACTTCCATTATGAGTTTACAGGCACTTACAAACTTACAAACATGAGACTCAGAGGAAGCTTGGGACTTTTTGAACAGATGTGACTATAAATATTATAGGTGCTTTTGAAGTTGGACCTAATGGTTTTGCTGTGTAGTATGGCTAAAAGCTTTGGGATCTGGTGTTGAAAGTTAGCATTTTGTTGTGTGACTTTAACACAACAAAATGGAGACAACAAAATGGACTCAAAAAGGACTCAACACAACAAAATGGACTCAAAAAGGACTCAAGAAAACCAAATATAAAAAATGGAGTGTAGATCTAAACAGAAAATTCTCAAAAGTGGAAACACAAATGACTAAAAAGTACTTTAAAAAATGTTCAGCACCCTCAGTCATCAGGAAAATGAAAATGAAAATCGCTTTGAGATTCCAACTTATACCAGAATATCCAAGATCAGTAAAACAATCCCCAGCTCATGCTGACCAGGATGTCAAGTAAGGTGAACACTCATCCATGGTTGTTTTGAGAGTTCAAACTTGTACAGCCACTACAGAAATCAGTGTGATAGCTCCTTGGGAATCTAGAAATTGATATTCTTCAAGATCCAGCTACAACACATTTGGAAATATACCCAATGGACATTTCATATTATCTTGAAAACTCTTGCTTAACCATGTTCATTATTGCTTTCTTCATAATAGCCAGAAATTGAACACAGACTAGTTGATCATAAACAGATGAATAGATCCAGAAAATATGATACATTTACACAATGGATATCACTCAGACGTTACAAATAAAAAAGAAAAAAAAATACCCTGAACAAAGAGATAAATGGAGAGAACTAGAAAACTCACCCTGAATGAGGTAACCTTGACAGCAAAATACAGGCTACTTATGGTTTGTTTTGCTGTAGTGACAAGGAAAGTAACTCGTACGGGAAGCAAGAGAGAAGTTATTATTGTGACTACAATTGATATTCTACCAGTCAAGAAAGTGCTAAAGCCTATAATTCACCCTGGGATGGCCCTAGCCTACCGATCTATCTCATGGTAATCTTCCCTGCAATGGATATCTAGGTTAGGTGTGCTGCCTAAATTTATGTTAACTTGACATAGACTGGAACTATCTGAGAGGAGAGAACTTCAATTGAAAAACATGCCTCCATAAGACAGATAAAGGTAGCCCGTAGGGCATTTTCCTAATTAGTAGTTGAGGTGGGAGGGACCAGCCTATTGTGGGTGGTGGCACCTTGGACTGGCAATCCTTGATTCTATATGGTTGAACAAGCCATAAAGAAAAAGCTAGTAAGCACCCCTACATGGCCTCTTCATCAGCAAAATTTATTCTGGGGCTCAGCACACACCTGTGAGCTTTCATCCATCCACATCAGAATGGCTGCTTAACACCAGGGCAGAGGGATTATAAGCCCCGTCCTGGGATTTGCTGTCATATTTCCACAGCACACATGACTGAGGCTCCCGCCCACACATTCAAGGATTCTGATTATCTAGTCCTAATGCATCTACTTCCTTCATGATCACTTAAGTCCCGAACTGTGCCTTTCTAATGCTGTTACAGCTTCTATCTCCTAGTTCCTGCCCTGTTTGAGTTCCTGTCCCAGCTCCCTTCAGTGATGGACTGACTACGGACATAAAATTTTATTTCAGCAAAATAAACCCTTTCCACTCCAACTTGCTTTTGATCATGGTATTGCATCATAGCACTAGTGACCAAGCTAAGGCAATAAAGTACACCTTCCAGTATTGAAAGTTGATGCCCAGATAGAAAGGACTCTCCTTGGATAAGTGTGTATGTTCTAGAAACAGCAGCCTTGAGTTGCAATTGTAATTCATTGTCTCTTAACTGATTAAGCTCTTCAATGACTTGTTTTTCTCATCTGTTAAGAGAATAACAGGTTCCAAACTATACACGTGTTTATGTTGCTGTATATAACCTTTGACTATAATTGAGATCCATGCATGAGACCCATAGAAGGTAGCAAGAGAAAGACACACCAGGAAGACCCATAAACTGTGTGTTTACCTGATAAGATTGTGATAGAGTAAAATCAAACAATGTAACTAAAAAGGGTTTATAAATCACTATCATCAAGCCTATACACCTAGCCAATAATTTTTAATAAAAAAAAATAAGTGTTTTCCATACTTTCACACTAAACAACCTGGGATGGAATCCAGAATTCTGTGAGTGAAAGCTGAAGTTTGTGCCTGACACTCTAAATCAGGCAGAGTCATTCAAGCTGTAACAGCATTAGAAAGGCACAGTTCGGGACTTAAGTGATCATGAAGGAAGTGAATGCATTGGGACTAGATAATCAGAATCCTTGAATGTGTGGGCGGGAGCCTCAGTCATGTGAGCTGTGGAAATATGACAGCAAATCCCAGGACGGGGCTTATAATCCCTCTGCCCTGGTGTTAAGCAGCCATTCTGATGTGGATGGATGAAAGCTCACAGGTGTGTGCTGAGCCCCAGAATAAATTTTGCAGGTGCTGGCGATTGCAGTACAGGTCTCACTCCCTTTAGGGTCCTTGCCATCTGAACAGATGAAATGATTTTGAATGCTTCTGCTTGCTACAGGGAAGTTTATGAAAGGATGGCATGATTTTATGCTCCTTTGGATAGCTTTGTAAGAGACCCAGGCCAAGAAAATTGTTCTCCAAAAACCTGCTAAAATTTTATAATGGAAACAAATTTATTCTTTAATAAAAGTAACACTAATTTTATTGTAAATTTATTGTGAAGGAGCATTTCAGTTATTACAGCTATTTTGTCTACACTGTAAGGTTCTTTCTGTAGGCACATTATGATCAAGATATCACCATCGAAATCTTTAAATAGGGTAGTTTTAAATGTGACATTTTAATGTATTCTTTTATATCACAGTGAGAATTAGATAGCAATGTGTTGCCCAATTGTGTATACGTATATAAAATAGGAATTTATTTAAGAAAACTAATTTTTCTATAAAATGGGTTATCACCACTCCGGCAAGAATGTCTGATTCTGACCTTGTAATTCTCTAAGCACCAAGATAGTACTTCCTTCAGTTTTGACTGAATTAAGATACCACCCTGGATGTGACTTCCTGTACATGTTAATCAGTCCGTTATTGTTTTTAGAAAGACACCTAAACACAAATACACTCAGAATAATGCCAAACATTTAGCCAACTTTATGATTTCAGGGTGTATGATGAAGTTATTTCCAAGAATTTTTATTTTTCAGCATTGATTGCTCCAGGCGTGTCAAATGTTTAACTCTGAGTAAGATGGGGAGGCAGAAAAGTGAGATGCAAAACCTGCAGGTTGCTTGGTAAGAAGCAGAAATTTACAATTGACAGGTGAGAAGGGCTGGGAGAGGGCTCTTCTGTAGAACTGTGTAAAGTCACTGAACTTCAGCAAGACGGGGAGAAGACATCCTGACAGGAACATGGGCTTGTAAGCCATTCTGTAGGTTTACACGATGCAGTGCCAACTGGGAGGGTCTTTTTCTAGGAAAAGAAATGGTCTAATATATTCTATTAGTGCTTGGTCTTCCCATCAAACTGGCAGGGGAAGTTGTTTTTCTATCGTGCCTCAGTGTTAAATTAGACTAAATTTAAAATCTGAAAAGGCATTTTTTTCCTTTTGATTTGGGGGCCTTCTATAATAATCGTATGGCACCGTGAATCTAAATTTCACATCAGAACAGCTTTAATGTTTCTATCTCCTCCAAGCGGCATTGCTTTAAAAAATTAACAAAGGTAGAGGATCATATCTCATTTCTTTATAAGCAATTAACTGGAATGCCTAGTCAGCTTTCATAAAGAGTAGTTAAAACTAATAATCAAGGAAACAAACAAACAACTCCCCTTCCCCTCACCCCCAAAGAATCCAGATCAAATCATTGTGATCTCTCTTTTCACCAGGTCAGAATAACTTCATAATTCCATGTTGAGACAAACAGCTTCCCTATTCTGGTCTCTTTCTTCTTATGCAATAAACATTATTCTCCGTATGTGTCAGATACTGTTCTCAGTGCTCTGCTAATTCCCCTTACTCTCCCACTTTATAGAATAAATGGCTAAGACATCTATGTCGACCCTTATCCAGCTCAAATGTCACAGTGAACATGAGGATGATCACCAGAAAGTATGAGCCATCAGCTGGAACCCCAAATCGCTCATATTAATTCTCACTATTGCCTATTTTCATCTCTCCTTGCATTTCCTGTGGTGACATTGACCTTAGAATTCTCAAGCTTAAATTCATCTTCCTACCCAAATGCATTGCTTCAGTCAACCTTGATAAGACTTAGTGGTCATTCCCCAAGTCTGCCTCTGAGCAGTGTCAGTATTCAGTGTCTGAACTCCAGCTTGAATATTTTTTCCTATTTTACTATCACTTATTTTCACGTGGCAGCCTTTTGTCATCTTACAAGGAAGGGTTAAACTATCACCTGAATAGTGTCTACTTAAAACTGACCTCATTCTGAGCATCCTCAATGTGGCTGAAAAAGTGATCTCTAAAACCCACTTGTCTGATAATATTTTTCTGCACTTAAGAAATTTCACCTTTTCCCCACTTGCCTACATTATAGAATTCTAACTCTGGTGCAAAACTACAGGACCTGTTTTTATCTACTCCTGCTCATTTCTCCTAATAGTCTTTAATCATACTTGGTGCTGTATCAAATGCCACACATCATGCTGTTTGTCTCCTCCGATCATTGCACAGAGTATTCCCTCTGCTTGGAATGCCCCACTCACCACCTGTCCTGCAAGCAAACTCAAATAAATGTACAGTAATTACCCATCTGGATGTGACCAGAGAGGCTTTTCTGGTCCAGAAGAATTAGTTATGCATTGATGCCACATCTGTACCTTGTGCAGATTTCTGTTGTTGCGCTGACCACAATTTATTGTTATTACTCATTATATTCTGGGTTAGACCCTGAGCTCCTTCAGGAAGCAGTGATTAACAAGAGATCAGTAAATGTTAGTGCAGAAGATCAGCTATGATTTTCTACCTTAGCTCATTGCCCTGTGAAAATTTTCACAGCCAGAAAACAGAAAAGTTTTCTGAAATTTCTACATCTCAGTCATGGCTCCATCTCTCACACTTATGTTAAAGAAGAAATATGGCATGAAGTAAAAACCTGCCGAACAACAGAGAATGCAGTGGATTTTTGTTTGTTTGTTTGTTTTTGAGGTTCTCTTCTTTTTTTTAAATTCCTTTATTAATTACACTTTGTTCACTTTGTATCCCCCCCCTTTGGTTCCTTCCCTCCTCCCATCACAATCCCTCCCTTCCTCCATCCTCTGCATGCATTCCCCTCCCCAAGTCCACTGATAGGGGAGGTCTTCTTTTCCTTCCTTCTGGTTCTAGTCAATTAGGTCTCATCAGGAGTGGTTGCATGCACAGGGTATATACTCACTCATATAGACATATAATACAGGATAAACCTACTAAAATCTGTACATCTAAAGAAACTAATCAAGAGGGAGGACTCTCGCTAAAATGCTCAATTCCTATCCAGAAAGACAAAAAGGATGGACATCAGAAGAAGAAGGAAAGAGGGAACAAGTCAGGAGCCTGACACAGAGGACCTCTGAAAGGCTCTGCCCTGCAGAATATCAAAGCAGAGATTGAGAATGCAGTGTTTTATTTAAGGAGAAGAGATGCTTAGGCATTGCTTGTGTCCATACTTTCTTCTGAATTGACAACAAATACGGCCATTATAATAATTTATAGTTCATTACAGTTCTTCCTTGTTTATAATCATAGAAATGTTAGTGTTAATATTGACTTCTCTTCATATTAAGTAGGGCCTCCTCCACTGGTAACTTTTCAACACCCACCACTTTAGTCAAATGTTAAGTAGAACTGATTTTGTACAGACACTGCTTGGAAGGAAAATCTAAAGATTTCTGCTGTGAAATCATTCATGTGCATTTATGACTGAATTCTAATAATGATGAGCCTATAAATGAATGGCTTTAACTCTGTCTTATACAATAGTGTTATTTATAGATAGAAACAAATTTTGCAATCAGCGAGAAGTTATTTTATAAACATTCAACTGCATTTCATTGACTTCAAAGCTAACCATGTTATGGTATTTTGGAGTCTGACTACTGTACACCATGATGTGTTAGAATTGAGGAACACCTTATCACAACAAATTATAACACTAAATTTTAAAATTAATTTTAAGGGAGAATAAAAGGTAATGGGTTTTAATATGAAATTTTATGCATGTGTTTCATTATTAATTGTTCTTCTTTTGCCTGCACACTATGGTCTCATGTTCTTATCTACCTTCTGTTTTTGCTTATGTTAATTAGTTCCCTTCATCTTTCAGGTCACATGGATTCTGTTATTTTATTTCCTTACCCAGTGTATCTCTTTCTCACTTTTCCTAGTGCTTTTCCTATTTTTGTGTCTTGCAAACACACACACACACACACACACTATTCTGCATATGAGAATAGGTGGCAATTATAACTTTATAGTTTGTTCTTTTTAAAAAATATTTACTTATTTGTGTAGAAGTGCTTTGTCTACATGTTCGTCAGCTCAACAAAGGAGGGCACTAGATGTCATTATACATGGTTGAGAGCCACAGTGTGGGTGCTGGGGATGGAACTCATGCCCTTTGCAAGAGCAGAGAGTATTCTTAACCACTGACCCATCTCTTTATACCTCAAAAATTTGTTGTTTCAGTGACAAATTATACAGTAAGGTTTTCACCTCTTGTGGTCCCCATGATATTTTCTTCAGGCAATTCCTTTCTGTGTTCTCTTCACCATAGGGCTTCAAGGTAGTCAGGCTTCTCACATTGCAGTTCAGTGCTCTTAAATATGCCAACATGGTATATACTTGCTTATATAGACCTACAAGATATGATAAACATAATGAAATCTACAAACCTAAAGAAGATAATCAAGAAAGTGGACACGGGCGAAGATGATCAATCCTCATTTAGAAAGACAAATGGGATGTGCATTGAAGGTATGACAGGAATCTACCACAAAAGGCATCTGAAAGACTCTACCTAGCAGTGTTTCAAAGCAGACAAATAGACTGCTAAGACTCATAACCAAACCCTCGGCAGAGTGCAGGGAATCGTATGAAAAAAAAGGGGAGTTAGTATGATATGGAAAGGATAGGAGCTCTACAAGGACCAAATATATCCGGGCACAGGGTCTTTTCTGAGACTGACACTCAACTAAGGACCATCTATGGATATAACCTAGAACTTCTGCTCAGATGTGGCCCGTGGTAGCTCAGTAACCAAGTAGTTTTACAAAGTAAGGGGAACAAGGACTATTTCTCACAGGATCTCAAGGTCAGGCTCCTTGACTCCCCCCCGCCCCCCCAGGAGAGGAGCAGTCCTGTTAGGTCACAGAGGAGGACTCTACAGCCAGCCCTGAAGATACCTGATAAAACAGGGTCAAATGAAAGGGAAGGAGGTCCTTCCCTATCAGTGGACTTGGAAAGGGGCAGGGAGGAGACCAGGGAGGGAGTGTGGGGTTGGGGAGGGAATGAGGGAGCAGGATACAGCGGGGACACAGAGTTAACAAAATGTAACTAAAAAGAAAAATTAAATTAAAAAAAATATGCCTTCAGCAACTTGTCTCAGAATTCAGGCAGCAGACTCTACATACTGCTATACTGAGTCACATACAATAAGCTGCACTCTTTGCAGGGCGACTGATTCAGAGTGGGGTGGCAGGGTGTAGACATCCTGGAACAAGACCAAGTGTAGGACTCCACATTTTCATAACTGTCTTACTCCTCTTTTTTCTGCTCTTCATCTTTGTCCCTCTTCCACATTTCAGGGGAATTTTAATGGAAGAAAAATTTGGACTAAGCATTCCTTGACACAGTCAACACTCCAATAAAGACATGCATTAACCCCATCTCAACTCTGTGAGTATCTATAGAAAATCCAATTTTCTCCCTCCAAGCACCTGACACCAATAAATATATTTTCTTTTTCTATGAAACATATCATATATAGGTTTTTGAGAGTAGTTTATTTCATTAAACATAAATGTTTTGACACAGCTGTGTATTTCATGTCCCAGCAGTTTCCTACTTTTTTGTTGTTTTAATTTAGTAATATTATGTCCTGTACCACACTTTTTCCATTCCATCATTAGTTGAAAAACTTTGAGAACTTTCTAGACTTTAGTGATTATTTTAAAATTTGTAAAATATTTCATTTATTTGCTTTTATGAACACATCAAAATGCAGAAGTAGGTTTAGAACCTAGAAATGGGTAGAGGATGGACAACTTTTGAGCTATTTACTAGAGCAGGTAAGATTTACTTAAAAGGACTGCTAGTAAAAAAAAAAAAATTTTAATAGTATTCTGGGAAATTCTACAGAAAGCTTCCATTGTGTTAGGAAACACATTTTGGCATGGTTAGAATGTCAATGGAAATGAGAGCATTAAAGACATCCTGTTGAAGCCTCATGTTGAAATAAGGAATATGCTATTTGAAACTGGGGAAAAGCAAATCTTTTGTACAAGATTTTAAAACCTACATTGTATTCCATGTTTTATAGGGTACAGAAACTAGAGGATAAAATTTGGACATGCAGGTGAGAGTATGTCCAAGCACAAAAGTGCCAAGCTCTCTCTCTCTATCCTCTCGTGTAAGTTAAAGGATGAGAAAAATAGCAAAGTGAAAAAGTAAACAAAAGAGGGCCAGAAGTGAAAAACAACAAATTAAAAAAAAAAAAAAGGTCATGAAATTGACAGAGCAAAGAGCTGCACATGGCAGAGCTGGAGGAGAAATTGAGAAGGGGAGATGATTTATTATAATATAATATCAAAAAATAGTAATTTAAAAAGTAAAAATACAGTTGATTTTTGACATGGAAACAAATTTGTTTCCAGTATCCCTTTTCATTCTTCTTATTTATTCTTTTCTCATACAGTACATCTCGACCTCAGCCACTCCTCTCACCACTCCTCCTAGTTTCCCAACTTGTATCAAGTGCTTCTATAGTGTAGGTTCGTTAACTTCATTAATTGTAGAAATTTTTTGTGTCTTTGTAATTTTTCATAATGGCTTTCATGTATCTGAAAAAATATGTTTATTTCTTTTTTGCTTGTTTGTATTGTTTTTCAAAAATTTTATTATTTTTTTATTTTAATTTATCCCAAATGCAGTTTCCTCTTCCTCCATACCTCCAGCCTCCTGCCTTCCCCACAGCCACTCCTTGTCCTTTTCCCTTTAGAATAAAGCAGGCAACAACTTTAAGTTTATAGTTTATAACTTTATAGGGATATCAACCCAACATGGCAAGACAAGAAACCATAAGACTAGGCACAAATATCAAGCTGGATGAGGACATCCAGTAGGAGGAGAAGGGTCCCAAGAGCCGACAGAAGAGACAGAGACCTCCCGACTCCCACAAAAACACCAAGCTCAACTGTATCATATACGCAGAGGACCTAGTGCAGATCCCTGCAAGCTCTGGGATTGCTGCTTCAGTCTCTGAGCCCCTATGGGTCCGGCTTAGTTGATTCTGTGGGTCGTGTTCTCCCAGCGTTCTTGACCCCTTGGGATCTTACAGTCCTTCCTTCCCTCTTTGGAAGTATTCCATGAGCTCCACCTTATGGTTGATTGTGGGTCTCTGCATCTGCTCCCATCAGCTGCCAGAAGAAACTTCTCTGATGACAGTTGGCCAAAGGCATATCAAGTTGCAGTAGAACTAGGCGAATCTTCTATGGAGGCTAGACATGGAAGCCCAGTTAGGGGAAAGGGACTGAGCAGCACAACTACCTCCCTGTTAAGTATGTGCAGATGGCCTGGTTCTGTCCCCTGCATGCTTGCTCTTTGGCAGTCTCTGTTGGACCCTATGGGCCTAGATTAGTTAATTCTGTGAGTTATCTTGTGGTATACATGATCTCTCCAGCTCCTTCAATCCTTCCTATTGTCTTCCACAAGATTCCCCAGCTCCGCCTAATATTTGCTGTGGGTTACTGCAACTGTTTTAATCAGATGCTGGGTGAAGCCCCTCTATTCTTTTTAATTTTGTTTTGAGAATTTCATACATGAGTACTATATTTATGCTATTTTTACCCCACATTCTTTCCCATCCAGCTCTTTCCCTGCTCCTCGACTCTCCTCTTAAAATCTTGACCCCTTGTATAGTTAACTATTATTATTAGACACACACACTCACACACATACACACATGTACTGTTGAGTTCATTTGGTGTTATTTGTATATTTACATATTTAAGGGTGTCCATTATTGGTTAAGGTATTAGGATACTCCTCCCTAGAGAAGACTGGGTCTCCTTTTAAGACTATATCACGTACAGCTCCCCCATACATGTTGGATGTCAACTTGTCCTATAATTGTGAAGGTCTTGTTTGACTGCATTGTTTAGATTTCATGAATATAACCCCATGTCATGTATGGAAGACATTATTTTATATTATACATCCTTATCTTCTAGTTCTTTTTTTTTTTTTCAATGCAGTTTATTCAGGAACATTGAACAATCCTCGGACCCCGGGGAAAGCCAGCCCACAGCTTAAATAGCCTCTGGGTAGCCAACCCAGGCATGCCACGGGGGCAATGCAGATAGGTCCACATACATGGAAGCAAGCCAGATCCTCAGCCTTAGCCAAATGTGGAATTGTTCATGACAGAGAGCACTCACCATCGGGAAGGTGGAAGGCAGAAACCAGCTCCATCTTTAAGGCATAGCATTCCGCAGCTCTCTACAGTTCCCCCTTTTTGTTTTAGACGCATCAGGCAAGAGTAGAGGTCTGATCTCTGATATTAGAAATAAATTGGGACTTTGTACAGATGTTCATTTAGGTGTCATCCACCCAAAGAGCATCAGACCCGTCCGATACCTTTTTCTCAGAGGCGGGACCTGGGGCATCAACCCGCATGTAAACAGACATGCTCTTCTCTGGGTCCAAAGCGGCTGACCCTGAGTGCAGTGCTTAGCCTCGCATCCTGAGCGTATCATTTTAGCTTTTTATGGTATCCAACCATGCTTGGGGAGAATGTCCTGCTTCAATGGCTGTAAAGGCCTGAATGATCATGGCTGCATCACACTGTTGTGAGACTCTAATCTTGCATATATACCACAGGCAAACCAAGGAGACCAACACCAGAAGGCCTGCTAACCCTCCCATGCCCGCCCATTCCTTCAGATGATTCATGGCTGCAGCAATCCATGTTGATAATCCTGTGGCTAGTCCTGCGTCCACTCCGGTAGAATTTACTGTGACAATGGCCACTCTCAGCTGCTCCATCGTAGTATCGAATTCTCCAGTCCAATTACCTAAAATATAGCTCGACAATTGTTTAGACAGATTTGCAGCACAGGAAAAATTCTCATGTTGTATGCGAGTGACACAAAGTCCAGCATTCTTTCATTGACAGCCAGGTTGAGCGATTTGCCATAGGGTATCAATTTGCTCCTGCAAGAGGTCAATCCTCTGATTGAACACCATCAAGCTTCCTTTTAGTTGAGCATTAATTCCTTTATGTACAACTAAGGCATGAGCTACATTGGCTAAATGATTATTCAGGGTCTGAGCAGTCTGCCCAGTATGACTCATGGCTAATGCCCTGGTGGTAGCTCCAACAGCCGTCAATGAGATGGTAGTAACAATGGTGGCTGTAGTTCCAAGATCCCTTTTCTGTCTGAAGAGAGTCATAGCGTGAGGGGCATTAATGGGCACAGGCACCCAGTGAGGCATGCGAGTAACCAGGGCATACCTAAATTTACTAGCATTCCAGCATTGGACAAAAAAGCAAGTATCATTACCACAATTACTTGGTTCTATCTGGCTAATAATGAATAAAAATGGGGGATATAGACAAACAGGTGTGGGTTTATAGGGAATATTATGAGAAGCCTTAACCCCTCGTTGGAACATCCTGCATCAGTTCTAGAACTACAGTGGTGGTGTCCGAGGTCTGAGTAGGTTCAGGAGACCATTGCCCCCAGGGGCGAGACGTGCTCCATGCCAATTGACTAACTCCATGTTTTCCTCCAATTTTGAAAGTCATTTAAGGTTCTTAAATTACGGAATTTTAGGTAAGAACTGGGAAATAGTAAGAGCTGGAGAGGACAGGGTCTCCACAAGGAGAGCAACAGAACAAGAAAATTTGAACATAGGGAACTTCCCAGAGACTCATACTCCAACCAATGACTATTCATGGAGATAACCCAGAACCCCTGCACAGATGTAGCCCAGGGAAGTTCAGAGTCGGGTTACATAGTAATGTGAAGAGGGACTGCCTCTGACATAATCTGATTGGCCTGCTCTTTGATCACCTCCCTCTGGGGGGGAGCAGCCTTACCAGGCCACAGTAGAGGACAATACAGCCACTTTTGATGTGAACTGACAGACTAAGATCAGAAAGGAGAGGAGAACCTCCCCTATTAGTGGACTTGGGGAGTGGCATGCAAGCAGAGGGAGGAGGGAGGGCGAGATTGGGAGGGGAGGGAGGGGCTTATGGGGGGATGCAGAATGAATAAAGTGTAATTGATGAAAAATTTATGAAAAAAGGGAAAAAAATAATTTAAGAACCTTAAATGACTTTCTTCTAGTTCTTAAATCTCAAGGACAGTAGTTAATAGAAGATGCCTGGTCCTTTGGCTCTTACAATCTCTCTAACCCCTCTTAGATGATCTCTATGCTTTTTTCTTTTTCTTTTTTTTTTTCTTTTTTTATCTTGACTGGACTTTCCAAGACAATGTTTTTCTTAACGTCAGAATAAAGGGGGAAAAAGGCTTAGTCTTTCTTTGAATGTCCAGTGTTCTATGAGTTTCAAACATTAGTAGATGTTAAGTTTTGTCAACCCAATTTTTTCTCTATTTTATGAAGTGATATGGCAACCTCTTTCCTTAGCTTATTTATATGTTTAATATATAACAATATTACATTATCTACTTTCTCTTTCAGTCCTCAGAGTAACTTAATTTGGTCTTAATATATTGTTTTTCAATATATTACATTGCAACTGCTCATTTCTTAAGGGTTTTGTGTCTGTGTTCATGAATAATATAAATTTGTATCTTCATTTTTATTTTATAATATCTATGGTTTTACTATCAGGATCATATCTTCTTCATAAAAATTACGAAGTTCCTGTCTCTCTTCTTTCTACTCCCTCATACTTCTCTCTTTCTGTAACCCATCCCCCCTTTGTGTGTGTGTGTGTGTGTGTGTGTGTGTGTGTGTGTGCCTGCAGGCACACATGTGCTACAAACTATCTGTGGAGGTCAGCAGATAACCTCAGTTGTCAGTCCTCACATTTTACCTTGTTTGAGAAAGGGACTCATCTCTGTTGGCCATTGCTGGATAGCCCAGAGTGTCTAGCCTGTGAGCTTTGGGGCTTCTCCTATCTGCACCTCTGATCTCAACTGTAGGAGGATCAGAGATGCTGTCTATTATGCCTGAGTTTGGGAATTCAAGCTCAATTTTTTATATCTGTGCTGCAGCTGCCTTAGCCAAGGAGCCATCACTCCAGCTCCCTTTTCTATTTCCAAATGTATTCTGTGTAGACACAGAGTATTTGTTTCCTCAGTGTTGGGGAGAAATTGTCAGTAAAGCTACTTGGACCTGGCGTTTTAATTATTGTAAGACTTTTGACACAAAATGTAATTTCTTTAATCATTGTAAATCTTTTTATATCTTTATTACTCTGATTTCACCAAAAAATGGCTTTTAACCTATTTTGAATTATATTTTAATCATTTTTAATCCAATATAGAATTTTTATTTTTTATTTTACTTTTTTATATTAATTACAGTTTATTTGCTTTGTATCCCAGCTGTAGCCCCCTCTTCATTCCCTCCCAATGCCATCCTCCCTCCCTCATCTCCTCCCTGCCCCTTCCCAAGTCCAATGATTGGGGAGGACCTCCTCCCCTTTCATCTGACTCTGGTTTATCAGGTATCCTCAGGACTGGCTGCAAAGTTCTCCTCTGTGGCCTAGCAGGGCTGCTCCTCCCTCAGGAGAGGGGGGAGTTCAAAGAGCCAGCCATTGAGTTAATGTCAGAAATAGTCCCTGTTCCCCATATGAGGGAACACACTTGGATACTAAGCTAAAATGTGTTACAACTGAGCAGGAGTTCTAGGTTATATTCATACATGGCCCTTGGTTGGAGAAACTGTCTCATAAAAAACCCCTGTGCCCAGATATATTTGGTCCTGGTGGAGCTTCTGTCCTCTCCAGGTCTCCCTTTTCTTTCATATGATTCCCTGTGCTTTGTGGAAGGTTTGGTTATGAGTCTCAGAAACTGCTTTGATACTGTGCTGAGTAGAGTCTTTCAGAGGCCCTCTGTGGTAGTTCCTGTCCCATTACTTGTTTTCTCCTACATGCAAAGTCCAAGTGGATCAAAGACCTCAACATAAAACCAGATACTCTAAATTGGTTAGAAGAAAAAGTAGGAGTGGTTTATGGGGGTGGGGATACAAAGTGAATAAAATGTAATTAATAAAAAAATAAAAATTAAAAGAAAAGAAAGAAAAAATGGGGAAGATCCTAGAACTCATTGGCACAAGAGAAAACTTCCTGAACAAGAAAAACCAAGAACACAGGCTCTAAGAGCAACAATCAATAAATGGGGCCTCATGAAATTGAGAAGCTTCTGTAAAGCAAAAGACACTGTGGTCAGAACCAAATGACAGCCTACAGACTGGGAAAGGATCTTCACCAACCCTATATCTGACAGAGGGCTGATCCAGAATATATAAAGAACTAAAGAAGATAAACAGCAGTAAATCAAGCAATCCAATTTTAAAAATGGAGTACAGAGCTAAACAGAGAATTATCTGTAGAGGAATATAGAATGGCAGAGAAACACTTAAAGAGATGTTCAATGTCCTTAGCCATCAGAGAGATGCAAATCAAAACAACCCTGAGATTTCACCTTACACCCATCAGAATATCTAAGATCAAAAACTCAAGTGACAACACATGGTGTAAAGTTTGTGGAGAAAGGGGAGTCCTCCTCCATTGCTGGTGGGAATGTAAACTGGTACAATCACTTTGGAAATTAATCTGGCGTTCTCTCAGACAATGTAGAATTTTGTAAAGAATTTTTTTCTTTTCTTTCTTCTTCCCTCCCTCCCTTCCTCCATCCCTCTTTCCCTTACTCCTTTCCCCCTCCCTCCCTCCCTCCCTCCCTCCCTCCCTCCCTCCCTCCCTCCCTCCCTCCCTTCCTTCCTTCCTTCCTTCTGCTTCTTTTCCTTCTTGCTTACTTGCTTGAAAAATTCATGGTACCGGGGAATTGCTCATTCATTAAGAGCACTTATGGACTTTATTGCCTGCTGTTGGATCACTTCCCCCTGGCAGCACTGCTTTGCCTGGCCTCAGGGGATGAGGCTATACTCAGTCCTGATGTGACTTGATGTGTTGGGGAGAGTTGAAACAGAAGGGGGGGAGTTCCCTTTTTCTGGAGGGAAAGATAGAAAAGATGGAACTGGAAAGAAAGGAGGGAGCGGCCACCCTTGGGATGTAAAGCAAATAAACTGAGATTTAAAAAAAAAACTCTCAAAAATAAAGGCAATTATTGTTTTTATTACAGAAGATGAGTTTGATTCCCAGTATCTACATGTGACTCACAACCATCCATACTCCATAACTCTAATGTTTTTCTTTTTTCATATATGTGACCTGTACACAATGCAGTCAAATATCCATACACAAATAAATCCACAAGTCTTTTAAAAAGTCTCCTATAATTTAGGTATTTCGTCTTCTACACAACAATGTCAACACTTAATGCAAATGTGCCACTCAAATGTATGGTATATATTTTCTACCACCTTTACTTAAACATTTTCAGTATCATTCCATCCTCCTGGTTTCAAATAAAATTATACATATATTAGACCACTTAAATTTTTTGTCTGTTGCTACATAATCTTTTCATCTTTCTCCTCTGATTTTTCATAATTATTTTATAAACTACGTTAAATGTTTATTTTTGTTTTTACTTATGTGTATATGTTTTTATGTTTCTGTGACACGTGTGTGGGTTCCCTTGAAGACCAGAAGGGGTCCTTAGGCAACTGGAGCTGAAGTCACAGATAGTTTCAAGAATGCGCATCATGCATTCTTGAAACCAAAACTTGACTTATCTGCAAAAACAGTATGAGCTCTTACCACTGAGCCATCTCTCAGCCATCACCCAGTAGAGCAAGTTACTGTGACCTAAATTCAAGTTTATTGCCTCTCCATTAACTGAATAGAGCTGAGTTATGACCCTGAGAAATTTATTCCTTTTCTATTTAGCTTTAAATATTTCTCTAGCATTTGTAGTTGTCCGTGTGGGAAAAATACCATGCTCAGCTCTTGGCTGTTCCCACATTTCTCTCTGTTAGCTGTAGCTGTTTTCTTGATTTCACTCCCTTCCCAGCAGTAAATTGTAGTTCCCTGTTGTTGTGGATTGGTGTCACCATTAGGCCAGAGTTTAATTTTCTCATCCAAGCTCATACTTATGGAGGACCTGAGTGCCTTGCTCTAGGGTGTGTTTGTGTGTTTGTGTGTGCTTGTACCACTTTAGCACCTCAAATCCACGAGTGTCAAATGTTTCTATTGTCTGTAGTCCATTTTGGTTGGAGTGAGTTTGTTCTTCAGATCATAATGAGATTGCACTTGTTCTGGATGGCAATACAGGGTGTGAGACTCTAGACAATTACCTTTTCTCTTTTAAAGTAGAGTTTGCTTTACTCTTGTCCAGCCACAAGTCTTTCCCCCCCTGGGTGTGACAGGTTTCATTGCTCCATAGCAACAGATTGAGGGCTTCTGTTTCATACGAGAGAAAAGAACGGAGAAGCAGGGTACATGTACTGACAACTACTTTCTACTCTACGCATCCATAGCCTTTCTCATGTTCTGTTCCTGTTTTCACACTTCATCTGGAAGAAGCATCTGTAGAAGTCTTCCCAACTACCCAGAGCCCAAGAATAACCCCTGAATCATCTTAGTAAGTCCTTGGTTTGTGCTAGAAATCGAGGACAGAGGGAGCAGAAAGTTACCCGCTTCTCTCTGAGACTGAGCCTGGAGGGCATGAGAGATGGCTACTCCAGCATGCCCAGGCCTTTCTTCCCACTCTCCTCTTGTTATAGACACGTTCATTGTCAAAAAGACCTTTCTTAGACTGAGTCATTGCCATTAAGTTTTCCTTGGACCCTGAAGAACTAAGATGTTGACACATACTTTTTATTCATCCCCTTTTAGGACATGTTTTTACTCGGATTCTAACCATGAAAATTTTAGTAATTCGGCTACCAAAAAAGAAAAGTTGGTATCCCAGGGAAAACATTTTCCAGTGTGACAGTATGCAGTATGTCTAATGTAATTTTAAGGGGATAAAATTGAAGAGTGGAAATTAATTCACTGTTGAACTAATATTATATTGGGGAAGTGTTGAAACATTTAAGCAAGGGAGTAAAACACAGATATATTTTATATAATGAAATGATATTTTTTTCAGGGAGGGTAAGAAGTCATATTCATTGGCCAGAAGCACAGAGCATCATTAAACCATCCAGAGGCTCTCAAACCAAGAAAAGAAAACTGTTATGAGGAGAAGCATCGTTTTATAGGTAATCCTCAATTAAAATCTTAGATAAATGATTAGTTACTTAGCCAATAAGAGACACTATTCTGAGTAATTTTTATTTCTAGAGGACAGTGCTTTCCTTGAAATAATGTACTAAATTTTCAGTGCCATCAAATTGAATATAACTTGTAAAAAGTACATGTTTAAAAAAAGCAAATAGAGATCACATTGTTCTGACCATGTTAACAGAATAACATAAACGTTTTTCTGGTCCTTTATTTAGTACAGGAAAATAGTTCTGAGGAAATTTTTATGCCATATAAAATTTTTCACACCTCCCCTTTGCACTATCTCAGTATACAATTAAATTTGGAAGATATAATAAAAAAGTGTGTGATTAGAAACAATAATAGAGAACAATAGAAAAAGATTTTCCAAGGCAGGTCATGATTAATTGCTTAATGATTTACAAGACTCAAGAGGTAGGAGGTTAATTAGAGGTAGCCAGGAAGGAAAGTGATAAAAGCAAGAAAAAGTTTACAGTATATCAACTCTCCTTGGGGACAAGCAAAGGGGTTCACTGACTACAGTGTATCAGTGACGAACATTTAGTTTCAAAATGCTGGAGCTAGAAAAACAGCCATTTTGAGGTTTGACTGGAATTTCTGTGATTGCTGTGGAAGTTGAGCTGTTCTTTCCTGCACCAACTAGGAATGACAGCACTAGACCGTTTTTGCTTTCTCACATGTACAAAATTGGTAGTCAGGCTCTCATGATAGAGTAACCTTAATGAAGATAGGTAATTGAAAGGCAACTACTCCCAGATGCTTTCTGTTAAATAGTAATAGTTGGATTTATCTTAAGCTAACCTAAATTTGCACTGAGGTATAGAAATAATGTTTTTGTTAAAACAGAATTTTTTTCTATCCTGAACAGAAGACTATGACTTGTTAAAGGAAGATAGTACTCCTTTATAACTTAACAATTACTTGCTTCTGTTGGAAGAACAGATCAGTCCCAGAAGCGGGAATGAAAGAAAAAGTGTCTTCATTCCATACAAAAAAGACGGGAATTTCAGCTTAGATTGGAGGCATTTTGCTACAATTTGTCCTGCTGTATTGACAGGCCATGTGCAACACTATTTAATGTCTTCGAAGCCAGATACAGAAAACCGTGTTAAGCAGTGTGACTCTCTCACCCAGATTCCATTTTCTAGGTTGTGATGGGAATTCCCCTGGAATATAATTTAAAACTGGCTCTGTTCAGGAAGATTAAACTCTGCTCTAAGAAATGATGAAATTTTGGACCAGAAAGAGGAGACTCACTTTTTGTTTATGGCAGAGTATCACCATTTTGCTATGACACTAAATTGGTTGGAAGTTGGTAGATGCTGGGATGGGTTTCTTCTTTTCACTGTGCTGCCAACGGGGCAGGAATATAAGCTATTTTCCATCTTGTATTTCTCTCATTTTCAGTTAAAATGTTTCATAAATCAGACAGCTTAATGTATAGCACGTTTTAGGAAGGAAAATGAGAGCCTGTTATCCATTCCTGTGTTAAGTAAGTGACAGCGACACACTGCTCATTACTAGTAGGAAGAAACTTATAAGTTTATTTAACATCACCGACCCAAGTGTGATTAAGCAGGAAAGTGACACACACAAGATACTTGGCTCATGTAACTTCCATGCAGCCAGGATTCTCATAAATTACATGGAGTGGAGAAGTTAATGGAAAATGGAATTCCTTAAGATTGTTCAATGTGATACCTTTTGACTGAGCATTGGAGGAAAATTGAAAGTAAATACTATTAATATCTCTAGAGCATTTTAATGGAAATAATAAATTTTTATTATAATGAATATAATGAGCCTAGGGTTCAGGTGATTTTTTTTAATTACCAATGAGCATCCACACTTAAGACCTTGTTAATGTTAAACTTTTTTTTACTCAGACACATCTCTTAAAATGAAGTGTACTTTATAAACCATGTGAGAATTTTTGTAATCATTAGGACTCATGTAAGGGAGCAATTAATTTCAACTTGCTCTCATTTTTAAAAATGAAAATGCAGGGCATAAAAACAAATTATGGAAATGAAACATAATACTTGAATAAATTTAAATGTTTGTCTATATCTAAAGTATATGTTCTTTAGGTACTCAAAGCATTTTTTGTAGATGAACCTGATATTAATACAGCCTCGATGAGAGTACTTTAAATGTTTTCTTTGTGTTCGATGAGACTATATCTCTATGTAAGTGATTAAATTAATATTCTCCTAGAGTAAGTAGCATTGGAAATGAAAGATTAGGGGTGGGTGTGGTGAATCATAGAACTGTTCTGCCCTTCTGAATGGCATACAAATATGATAGGATTATTAATGGTGCCTGAAAAATGTTCATCAGCCTACCTTGTTTAGGGACACTTGAGAGTAGACTGCCCTTCTTTAATCACCCTGTCTTGTAGCCTGTTATCTGTCAGAAACAGGAGCAGAATACTTGTGAACAAACAAGTTCTTTGCAAACCAGTTTGCCTTGATACAAAATGGAGCAAACATCTATTTGCCCTATTAAGAAATATTGAAATGCGGGTACAATGGCTGTGCCACCTATACTTAATAAGATACGAATGATTGAACATAGACTTACTATTTTTTTCTCTTAGAGCAATTAATAATAGCATAGCCAAATATAAATAAAAGAGGAACTGATTTTATCTATTTTTTCACCATTAGCACTAGTAGACTTGTGGAAACGAATTGGCACTTAGCTTAATGAGTAAAGTTAATAACCACACACTGTCTGAATGAAGTAAGTAAAGAGGTGGAAAATAACATCAGGTGAACTATTGTTCAAGTGCTACTGTGAGCCTGGGGGATGTAAGTTTGAACAAATGATTATTGTTCTAACAGTTTGTAGGGAAGATGAATGAACCAGAATTTAGAAGTTTGCTGTGTTTAGTAAGATGAATTGTGAGATAGTTCAGGAACATTAAACAAAACAAAACAACAACAAAAATCCAGGTTCAATCTATATAAGACTTTAATTAAGGCTACCTATAATATTGAATAGTTTTTAGAAGACTTTTTTTTTATTCAATAGAGGCTGAAAGATTTTTTATAATAATTTTTATTTTTTATATTAATAACACGTTATTTACTTTGTATCCCAGCCATAGCACCCTCCCTCATTCCCTGTCAACCCTACCCTGCCTCCCTCATCTCCTCCCTGCCCTGTTCCAAGTCCACTGATAGGGGAGGTCGTCTTTCCCTTCTACCTGACCCTAGCTTATTTTTTGAAAGGCAGCTCCTTGAGTTTTTAATCTTAGCCATTCTGAAGGGTATAAAGTGAAATCTCGGGGTCATTTGATTTGTATCTCCCTGATGAATAGGTACGTTGAACATTTCTTCAAGTGTTTCTTTGCCATTCAGTATTCCTCTATTAATTTTTAATTTGATTACTTGATTTGTTGCTTTTTAACTTCTTGAGTTCTTTATATATCCTGAATATTAGCCCTCTCTAAGATATAGGGTTGAAGAACCTTTCCCAGTCTGTAGGCTATCATTTTGTTTTGATGACAGTGTCCTTTGATTTACAGAAGCTTTTCAGTTTCATGAAGTCCCATTTATTGATTGTTGCCCTTAGAGACTGTGATGTTGGTGTTCTGTTCAGGAAGTTGTCTCCTGTGCCAATGAGTTCAAGGCTCTTCCCCACTTTTTCTTCTACCAGATTTAGGGAATCTGGTTTTATGTTGAGGTCTTTGATCCACTTGGATGTTGGTTTTGTGCAGGGTTATAAATATGGATCTATTTGTATTTTTCTACATGTACACATCCAGTTAGATCAGAACCATTTGTTGAAGATGCTGTCTTTATTTCCACTGAATATTTTTGACTTCATTGTCAAAAATCAAGTATTCTTATGTGTGTGGGTTTATTTCTGGGTCTTCTATTTGATTCCATCGATGTACCACTCTGTTTCTATGCCAGTACTATGCAGTTTTTATTGCTATTACTCTGAGATACAGCTTGAGATCAGGGATGGAGATACTTCCAGATGATCTATTGTTGTACAGGATTCTTTTTGCAATTATGTATTTTGTTGTTGTTGTTCCATAAGAAGGTGAGAATTGTTCTTTCAAGGTCCGTAAAGAATTGTGTTGGTATTTTGATGGGAATTGTGTTGAATCTGTAGATTGCTTTTGGCAGGATGGCCATTTTCACTGTGTTAATCCTACAGATCCTTGAGCACAGGAGATCTTTCCATCTTCTGATATTTTCTTCAATTTATTTTTTCAGAGACTTGAAGGTTTTTTTTTTTTTAATAGATCTTGCACTTGCTTGGTTAGAGTCACACCAAGGTACTTTACGTTTTTATGGATATTGTGAAGGGTATTGTTTCCCTAATTTCTTTTTCTGCCCTTTTTTCTTTCCTATACAGGAGGGCTATTGATTTTTTTTAATATAACTCTGATATATAATATAGTTTTCTTTTTTTTAATTTTATTTTTCTTTTTAGTTACATTTTGTTAACTCTGTGTCCCCGCTGTATCCTGCTCCCTCATTCTCTCCCCAACCCCACACTCCCTCCCTGGTCTCCTCCCTGCCTCTTTCCAAGTCCACTGATAGGGAAGGACCTCCTCCCCTTTCATTTGACCCTGTTTTATCAGGTGTCTTTGGGGCTGGCTATAGAGTCCTCCTCTGTGACCTAACAGGACTGCTCCTCCCCTGGTGTGTGTGTGGGGGGAGTCAAGGAGCCTGACCTTGAGATCCTGTGAGAAATAGTCCTTGTTCCCCTTACTTTGTAAGACTACTTGGTTACTGAGCTACCACGGGCCACATCTGAGCAGAAGTTCTAGGTTATATCCATAGATGGTCCTTGGTTGAGTGTCAGTCTCAGAAAAGACCCTGTGCCCGGATATATTTGGTCCTTGTAGAGCTCCTATCCTTTCCATATCATACTAACTCCCCTTTTTTTCATATGATTACCTGCACTCTGCCGAGGGTTTGGTTATGAATCTTAGCAGTCTATTTGTCTGCTTTGAAACACTGCTAGGTAGAGTCTTTCAGATACCTTTTGCGGTAGATTCCTTTCATACCTTCAATGCACATCCCATTTGTCTTTCTAAATGAGGATTGATCATCTTCGCCCGTGTCCACTTTCTTGATTATCTTCTTTAGGTTTGTAGATTTCATTATGTTTATCATATCTTGTAGGTCTATATAAGCGAGTATATACCATGTTTGTCTTTCACCTTCTGGGATACTTCACTCAGAATGATCTTTTCTAGATCCCACCACTTGCCTGCAAATTTCATGATTTCCTCCTTTTTGATTGCTGAGTAGTATTCCATTGTGTAAAAATAGCACAATTTCTGTATCCATTCCTCCGTTGATGGACATCTGGGTTGTTTCCAGGTTCTGGCTATTACAAATAAAGCTGCTACAAACATGGTTGAACAAATGTCCTTGTTGTGTACTTGAGCAAATTTTGGGTATATACCTAGGAGTGGTATAGCTGGGTCTTGAGGTAGCACTACTCCTAATTGTCTGAGAAAGGGACAGATTGATTTCCAGAGTGGTTGTACCAGTTTACATTCCCACCAGCAATGGAGGAGGGTTCCCCTTTCTCCACAACCTCTCCAGCATGTGCTATCACTTGAGTTTTTCATCTTGGCCATTCTCATGGGTGTAAGGTGAAATCTCAGGGTTGTTTTGATTTGCATTTCCCTAGTGGCTAATGAGGTTGAGCATTTCTTTAAGTGTTTCTCTGCTATTCGATGTTCCTCTTTCGAGAATTCTCTGTTTAGCTCAGTTCCCCATTTTTTAATGGGATTACTTGGTATGTTGCTTTTCTGCTTCTTCAGTTCTTTATATATACTAGATGTTAGCCCTCTGTCAGATAAAGGGTTGGTGAAGATTCTTTCCCAATCTGTAGGCTGTCATTTTTGTTTTTTTTTTAGTTAATTTTATATACAGTCATTTTGCTGAAGGTGTTTATTAGAGGTTGGAGTTCTCTGGTTGAATTTTTGGGGTCAGTCATATATAATATCATATCATCTGCAAATAGTGATACTTTGACTTCTTCCTTCTGATTTGTATCACCTTGGTCTCCTTTAGTTGTCTTACTGTTCTAGCTAGGACTTCAAGTACTATGTTGAAGAGATAAAAAGAGAGTGGGAAGCCTTGCCTTGCCCCTGATTTCAGTAGGATTGATTTACGTTTCTCTCCATTGAGTTTGATATTGGATATAGGCTTGCTGTATATTGACTTAACTGTGTTTTGGTACGTGCTTGAATTCCTGATCTCTCCAAGACTTTCAACATGAATGAGTGTTGGATTTTGTCAAATGCTTTTTTCCCATCTAGGGAATGATCATGTGGTTTTTCTCCTTCAGTTTGTTTATATGGTGGATTACACTGAAGGATTTCCATATGTTGAACCACACTTGCATATCTGGGTGAAGCCTATGTGGTCATGGTGGATGATATCTCTTATGTGTTTCTTGGATTAGGTTTGCAAGTATTTTATTGAGTATGTTTATATCAATGTTCATAAGAGAGATAGGTCTGAAGTTTTCTTTTTTTTGTTGTGTCTTTGTGTGGTTTAGGTATCAAGGTGACTGTGGCTTCATAGAATGTATTTGGTAATGTTTCTTCTGTTTTGCTTTTGAGGAATAGTTTGAAAACAATTGGAGTTACCTCTTCTCTGAAGGTCTGGTAGAACTCTGCAATGAATGTCTCTGGCCTTGGGCTGTTTTTGGAAGGGAGACTTTTGATGACTGCTTCTATTTCCTTGGGGATAAAGGATTATCTAATCTATTTACCTGATATTGATTTAATTTTAATACATGAAATCTATCAAGAAAATTGTCCATTTCTTTACATTTTCAAATGTTGTGGCATATAGGCTTTTGTAGTAAGACCTAATTAATGATTGTTTTGATTTCCTCAGTGTCTGTCATTATGCCCCCCTTTTCATTTCTGATTTTGCTGATTTGTATAGTTTCTCTCTGACTTTTAGTTAGTTTGGCTAAGGTTTTATCTACCTTGTTAATTTTCTCAAAGAAGAACTCTTAGTCTCATTGATTTTTTGTATTGTTTTTTTGTTTCTAATTGATTTATTTTAGCTCTCAGTTTAGTTAATTCCAATCATCTCCTCCTCTTGGGTGTGTCTGCTTCTCCCACCCTTGCCATGGCTTTTAGTTGTGTCCTTAAGTTGCTTGTATGAGATGTCTCAAACTTCTTTCTGGAGGCACTTAGTGCTATGAACTTTTCTCTTAATAGTGTTTTCACTGTGTTCCATAAGTTTGGATAAGTTGTGACTTCTTTTTCATTGAATATTAGGAAACCTCTAATTTCTTTTTTTTTTTCCCTGACCAAGTTATCTTTGAGAAGGGATTTGTTTAGTTTCCATGTGTATGTAAGCTTTTTGCTTTTTGTTATTTCTGTTGTTGAGGTCTAGTTGTAGGCATTGTAGTCTCATAAGATACAAGGGATTATTTCGAACTTCTTTTATCTGTTGAGGCTTGCTTTGTGCTTGACTATATGGTCAATTTTTGAGAAGGTTTCTTGAAGTGCTGTAAAGAAGGTATGATCTTTTGAGTTTGGGTGAAAATTTCTGTAGACATCTATTACATCCATTTGACTTAGGACCTCTTTATGAGCTTTTTTTTTTTTTTTTTTTTTTTTTTTTTCCTATTTAGCTTCTGTGTAGATGATCTGTCCCTTGGTGAGAGTGGAGTGTTGAAGTCTCCCAATAAAAATGCATTAGGAACGATGTGTGATTTAAGCTTTAATACTGTTTTATTTTTAAATGCAGGTGCTCTTGCAATTGGAGCATAGATGTTCAGAATTGTTTTGTCCTCCTGGTGGAGTTTTCATTGGATGAGAATGAAGTGTCTCTCCTAATCTTTTTTGATTAATTTTGGATGAAAGTCTATTTTATTAGATATTAGGATAGCTACCCCAGCTTGTTTTCTGGGTCCATTTGCTTGAATAACATTTTTCTAGTCTTTTATTCTGAGGTAGTGTTTATATTTTTTGTGGAGGTGTGTTTCTTGTATGCAGCAGAATGTTGGATCCTCTTTCTCCAACCATTGTTAGTCTGTGTCTTTTTAATAGATAGTTGAACCTATTGATGTTGATAGTGACCAATGAATGTTAGTTCCTTTTATTATGGAGTTGATGGTGTTACTCTATCTCTATTAATTGTTTTCTTTTAATTTTTATTGTGAAGTTATCTCTACCCTGTGTTTTCTTGTGTGTAGCTTATTTTGTTGGAGTGAAGTGTTTCTTCTAGTATCTAGTATGGCTGGTTGCTCTGTAGATGTTGTTTAAGTTTAATTTTGTCATGGAATATTTTGTTTTCTCAATCTATGTTGATTGCATGCTTTGCTGGGTATAGTAGTCTGGGTTGGCATCTGTGGTCTTTTAGAGTCTGCGTGACATCTGCTCAATCCCTTCTGGCTTTCATAGTTTCTGTTGAGAAGTCTGATTCTGATAGGTCTACCATTATATGTAACTTGGCCTTTTCCCCTTGCTGCTTTTAATATTTTTTTCTTTGTTCTGTAAATTTAGTGTTTTGACTATTATGTGACATGAGGAATCTATTTGGTGTTCAAGCTGCCTCTTATCTGTTAATGCACATCTCTTTTTTTAACTTGGGAAAATTTTTATGGAGTTCTTAAAAATATTTTCTGGATCTTGGAGCCTGGAATCTTCTTCTTTGTCTATTCCTATTATTCTTAGATTTCATCTTTTCCTGGAGTCCTTGATTTCTTGGATGTTTTTTGTTTGGAATTTTTCTGATTTTACCTTTTCTTTTAGAGAAGTATCAATTTCAGCAAGTGTGTCTTCAACACCTTAGATTCTCTCTTCCATCTCTTGTATTTTGTTGGTGATGTTTACCTTTGTGGTTGCTGATCTTTCTCTAAGTTCTCCAGCTCCAGGGTTTTCTCTGTCTTTTTTTTTCTTTATTGATTCTAATTCTGTTTTTATGTCTTGCAACATTTCCTTCATCTGTTTGAATGTGGATTCCTGTCTTTCCATGATAGCCTGCATTTTTTTATTCATTTCCTTTTTATGTGCCTCTATCTATGTGACTGTATTTGTCTATATTTCTTTGAGAGCTTTGTTTGTTTCCTGTTTATTTGCCTGTATTTTTGTGGCTATTTCTTCAAGAGATTTGTTCATTTCCTGTGTATGTGCCTCTAATAACTCGATAAGCATAGCTTAAACACCATTTCCTGTGTTTCTGATGAATTAATGTATCCATTGGTTTTTGGGGGGTGCTGCTGAAGCCATGATGTCCTGACTTTTGTTGGATGTGTTTTTATGCTGACCTCTAGCCTTCTGCTTATCCATAACCATTGTTTTTTTTTTTTTTTTTTTTTTTTCTGGAGTCTGTACTTCAGACTTGGTCTGTCTGTCTCTGGTGTCTGGAGTATTCTTCAGGAAGATGAGAGCAATCCACTGGTTTGAGAGTGGGTGTTGGTGTTTCAGCTGTAGTTAAGGGAGCAAGGTCACAGGGGTATGTGTGCAAAAGTGGGTGTGTAAGTTGAAGTGTGCCTTGAAGGACAGGGTGCTAGAGGGTGTAGACTCCTGGACAGGTAGAGTCTAAGCACAGGAGTGGGTGATGGCACTATATGCTGGAGAAGTGTGCATGCTCAGGTGCTCTGAATACCTCAATGGCCTACAGGCCTGTTATACTGTTCTTCTGGTATTCAGATCTGTCTTGGTTCCAGGAATTGTTTGTCTGGACTCCAATGGTAAACCCACATACAGGACCTTCAATGTTGAGAACACTATCCCATGGATCCCTATGTAGCCCACAGTGGGGGTGTGATTGGGAGGGATACGATAGCTGGCTGCTAGCATAGAGAAAGCCTGGATCTGGGGTTCTGCATGCACTCACTCATTGCAGGCCTGATTGTAAAACACAGGTGTTCCCTGTTCTCTATTCTCAGATTTGGGCCCACAGGGAAAAATGAGAGTGTGGGAGATCTGTCAGCTCAGTGGTGTCCACTGTTTGCTGGTCAGGCAGGGATGCTAATACTTGGGACAGCCGCCTCTACAGTCTCAGTCACCATGAGCAGAAGCTCAGGCTTGGGACAACCAGTGCTGCCTCTGCTGAGCAGAGCCAGGGAGGCTTGTGCTTGGGGCAAGGGGAAATGATGGTGGATTGAATATTCGCTACTCTCAGCCCCCGGAGAAGGCCATGGGTGACCTGAATCCAAACTGTCCCAGCTCATGGCTTGTCCCTTCTTGACAAGAAATCCTCAATGTCAGTGTTCTGACTTCAGCTGCCCCTCCACTCAACAATATCAGAGTTTCAGATTTGTGCCCATCAGATATGGTAATGCTGGTTGCTGCCATCTTGGAATCCTTCCCTACAATAATCTTATATTTCTGCATATATAAGATTATTTATATTAGTTTGAGACATTGATATATATATATCAATGTCTCAAACTAATTCAGTATCTTGTATTAATTTTCTCTATTTTCATCCATTTCAATTGTAATCCCTCACACTATGCTGTGACACATCCTATATCAAACTGAGTTAATCCTTCTAAGTTTTAACAAACATATTTTCCTTTATTACTACAAAAATATTGCAGTGACTTGGTGATGAATTTCTGTATGATGAGTTTTAAAAATGTTACAAAAAAATTGAAGCCTTAATTTCCCTTCTTCTAGTAAAGAAAGAAAGAAGGAAAAAAAGGGCTTGCCTAGAGATGCTTAGAAGGTATATCTTTTCTCATTTAAATAATTTAAGGTAATAGAAAATAACACCGGCTCTAAGAGCAATAATCAATAAATTGGACCTCATGAAACTGAAAAGCTTCTCTAAAGCAAAGGACACTGTCCTCAGAACAAACCAAGAGCCTACACACTGGGAAAGGATCTTCACCAATGCTATATCTGACAGAGGGGTAGTATCCAGACTACATAAAGAATTCGAGAAGTTAAACACCAACAAATCAAGTATTCCAAATAAAAAAATGGGGTACAGAGCTAAACAAAGAATTCTCAATAGAGGAATATCATATGGCAGAGAAACACTTAAAGAAATGCTCAAAGTCGTTAGTTTTCAGGGAAATGCAAATTACAACAACCCTGAGATTTCACCTTCCACCCATCAGAGTGGCTAAGATCAAAAACTCAAGTTACAATACATGCTGAAGAGGATGTGGAGAAAGGAGAACCCTCCTCCATTACTGATGGGAATGTAAAGTTGTACAACCACTTTAAAAATAAATCCGGTACTTTCTCAGAATATTAGTCAAGGTTGTTTTAGAGAGTTGTTGGTGAAGGATAATTTGGGGATCCTACATTCAACACACACTGACTTAGAAGAACAGGAAGAAAGAATGAAAAAGACAGGAAGAGACAGGCAGACAGGAATGCTAACACTATGTTTTAAGAGAATGTATCAGTAAATACTCTGGTTAAATTTTGGCTTTCTTAGTCACACCTCTTTCTCTTGAGCAATAATTTACAACCACTTGGAGGTGTCTGTTTACTAGGTATCTCAAATATATTTTATGCCTTTCATGTTGTTCTTTCTCCCTATAGTTCTGCAGTATTCTGATCGTACTTTCAATGAAATGAAGTGGTACGTCTTTGTAAAACATTACTTATCTGCCAAGTTAGACTTTATGTCCATTTTTTTTAATTTTACATAACTTTATTTTCCTTGCAATTAAGTTTTAACAATGGGCTAAAGATAACTCTACATTATCATTTTTCTTTTTCTTTTTTTTTTAAATTTTTCATCAATTACACTTTATTCATTCTGCATCCCCCCATAAGCCCCTCCCTCCTCCCCTCCCAATCCCACCATCCCTCCTCCCTCTGCTTGCATGCCACTCCCCAAGTCCACTAATAGGGGAGGTTCTCCTCTCCTTTCTGATCTTAGTCTATCAGTTCACATCAAAAGTGGCTGCATTGTCCTCTACTATGGCCTGGTAAGGCTGCTCCCCCCCAGAGGGAGGTGATCAAAGAGCAGGCCAATCAGATTATGTCAGAGGCAGTCCCTCTTCACATTACTATGTAACCCAGTTGGACTCTGAACTGCCCTGGGCTACATCTGTGCAGGGGTTCTGGGTTATCTCCATGAATAGTCCTTGGTTGGAGTATGAGTCTCTGGGAAGTTCCCTGTGTTCAAATTTTCTTGTTCTGTTGCTCTCCTTGTGGAGACCCTGTCCTCTCCAGCTCTTACTATTTCCCAGTTCTTACATAAAATTCCATACACTCTGCCCAACTGTTGCCCATCAGGCTCAGCATCTGCTTTGATAGTCTGAAGGGCAGAGGCTTTCAGAGGCCCTCTGTGGTAGGTTCCTAGGTTGTTTCCTGTTTTCTTCTTCTTCTGATGTCCATCCTCTTTGTCTTTCTGGATGGGGATTGGACATTTTAGTTAGGGTCCTCTCTCTTGCTTAGTTTCTTTAGATGCACAGGTTTTAGTGGGTTTGTCCTATGTTGTATGTCTATATGAGTGAGTATATACCATGTGTGTCTTTTTGCTTCTGGGACAACTCACTCAGGATGATCCTTTCCAGGTCCCACCATTTACCTGCAATTTTTTTTTTTTTTTTAATTACAGCAGAAGTACTTGATTTTTTTCTGTGGATTGGCTTTTATTTCTGGACTACTTTTTGTGTATGTGGTGTTGGAGTTTGAAATGAGGGCTATTTGTACACCGTGTAAACAGTGTACTGTTAAACTGAATATCCAGTCCTAAAGTATGGTTTTAATTTTCCATAATATAAAAAATTAAGATTAGAGGTTGTGTTCTATATCCTCTCTTTTTTGCCCTAATCAGAATACAAGAACTTCTAATTTCTTTATGTTATAGATATTTGAAGCACATCATGCTATAAATTAATACAAAACAGCAAGTTTCATTAAGATTTTAATACTTCATATCTTACACTATATTTTCGGTTAAAAATTTAAATTTGTTTGATAGTGTAGAGCTATTGCAATGAAACATCAACTTTATATCACTAAGTTTGAACTTATAGTGTCATATGTAATACATGATCTCTGAATTGCAAATCATATCATTTACAAGGAAAACAGAAGCAAGAGGAAGAAATGCGTCATTTTTCTAATGACAAGTCTTCAGTAATTTTAGGTGACAAGATGACAGACAAACAAGATAAACCTGGGGGCTGAGTAGTTTTTTTGAGAAGAACCCTTAAATTAGAGTTTCAAATCTCATGTTGAATAACTAGCAGAGCTGTTTTTCTCACACTCTAAAGGACATGGTAGGGTGAAAAATACGTTGTGGGAAGGATTCAAATTTTTATGGGTAGGAGAGATAACTTCTGCCTTGTAATACAATCAGATAGCTGTGAGAGATGTCTCTGAATCTCTCTATAACAGCACATTATCTGTAACATCTAAGGCATGATGGAGATGACTTTATCCCACACAATTTTCTTAGATAGACTGACTCATGGAGATGTGAAATATTTTATAGATTTGTCTCCCTAGATATTTAAGTGTCTAAAAATATTCTGTACACCCAGGTACCAAGTACAGCTAGGTACAAATTAGCTTTTTAAAAACTTTGCTTTAAACACAGTTGTTGTAGGTGACTGTTAAGGTACTAATGTGACTTAAGAATAAACTATAGTTGTATATAGTTACATATTTTCAAGTAATATAGAAATTACATAATATATGTTATATAAAATTACAGGATTTTTACTGAGCATGTATTTCTTTTTTTACATAGAAAAGTATCGAAACATTTGCCAGTTACCAGTATCACAGAATTTAAAAATCTAGGAAATGTACACATTCAATATCTAGTTGAGTTGTATCAATGGTTTAATTATTTGGTGGGTTTTTGCTGTCCAATTTGCTTTGTCAATGAATTTTTTATTAGAGATTTGTATATCTAACTTAAAAATGATGATATTTTGGTTTTTTTTTCAAAAATTTATTTTGGCTCTTTTGGTATATGCTCTATTAAAGTATCATGTTCTATTTGCAGACATAATAGTTCACTAATATTAAATTAATTTAAATTAGTAACTATTTAGTAACAATTTAATAATGCATGTTTTGCAGGTTTCCCATAGCATTATTTTTACTGTGTACTTTTTAAAATTTTATTTTTTATTAATTACAGTTAATTTACTTTGTATCCCAACTATATCCCCCTCTCTCATCCCCTCCCAACCCTGCCTTCCCTCCCTTTTCTCCTCTCATGCCCCTAATCCAGTCAACTGACAGGGGAGGTCCACCTCCCCTTCCATCAGATCCTAGGCTATCAGGTATCATCAGTAGTGGCTGCATTGTCTTCCTCTGTGGCCTGGTAAGCCTGCACCCCCTTTCAAGGGGAGGTGATCAAAGAGCAGGCCACTGAGTTCATGTCAGAGACAGTCCCTGTGCCCATTACTAGGAAACCCACATGGAGACTGAGCTGCCATGGGATACATCTGTGCAGGAGTTCTAGGTTATCTCCATGAAGCAGAAAGACACAGATGGTACATACTCACTTATAAGTGGATATTAGACATATAATATAGGAAAATCATACTAAAATCTGTACACCTAAAAAGCTAATCAAGGAGGACCCTGGGTAAGATGCTCAGTCCTCACTCAGAAAGGCAAATGGGATGGACATCAGAAGAGGGAGAAAACAGAGAACAGGACAGGAGCCTACCACAGAGGGCCTCTGAAAGACAAGGTATCAAAGCAGAGACTGAGACTCAGAGCCAAACTTTGGGCAGAGTTCAGGGAATCTTTTTTTTTTTTTCATTGTTTAATATTCTTTTTTTTATTTTTTTATTATTTTTTATTTTTTTTATCAGTTACATTTTATTAACTCTGTATCCCAGCCGTGTCCCGATCCCTCATTCCCTCCCAGTCCCTCCCTCCCTCCCTCATCTCCACCGTGCCCCTTTCCAAGTCCACTGATAGGGGGGACCTCCTCCCCATTCATCTGATCCTGTTTTATCAGGTATCTTCAGGACTGGCTGCAAAGCCCTCCTCTGTGGCCTAACAGGACTGCTCCTCCCTTGGGGGGTGGGGAGACCAAAGAGCCAGTCATTGAGTTCCTGTTAGAAATAGTCCTTGTTCCCCTCACTTTGGGAAACCAATTGGTTACTGAGCTACCACAGGCTACATCTGAGTGGAGGTTCTAGGTTATATCCATACATGGTCCTTGGTTGAATGTCAGTCTCAGAAAAGACCCTGTGCCCAGATATATTTGGTCCTTGTGGAGCTCCTATCCTTTCCCTATCAGACTAACTCCCCTTCTTTCTTATGATTCCCTGTACTCTGCCAAAGGTTTGGTCATGAGTCTTTGCTTTGAAAACACTGCTAGTTAGAGTCTTTCAGATGCGCTCAGTAGACTCCTGTCATACATTCAATGCACATCCCATCTGTCTTTCTAAATGAGGATTGATCATCTTACCCCATGTCCGCTCAATTGATTATCTTTTTTTTAGGTGTATAGATTTCATTATGTTTATCATATCTTATAGGTCTCTATAAGTGAGTATATCCCATGTTTGTCTTTCTCCTTCTGGGATATTTCACTCAGAATGATCTTTTCTAGATCCCACCATTTGCCTGCAAATTTCATGATTTCCTCCTTTTTGATTGCTGAGTAGTATTCCAATGTATAAAAATACCACAATTTCTGTACCCATTCCACCGTTGATGGACATCTGGGTTGTTTCCAGGTTCTGGCTATTACAAATAGAGCTTCTATAAACATGGTTGAGCAAGTGTCCTTTTTGTGTACTTGAACAAACTTTGGGTATATACCTAGCAGTGGTATAGCTGGGTCTTGAGGAAGCACTATTCCTAATTGTCTTAGAAAGCGCCAGATAGCTTTCCAGAGTGGTTGTACCAGTTTACATTCCCACCAGCAGTGGAGGAGAGTTCCCCTTTCTCCACAACCTCTCCAGCATGTGTTATCGCTTGAGTTTTTCATCTTGGCCATTCTGATGGGTGTAAGGTGATATCTCAGGGTCGTTTTGATTTGCATTTCAGGGAATCTTATAAAAGAAGGGGGAGATAGAAAGACCTGGAGGGCACAGGAGCTCCACAAGGAGAGAAAAAAAAAATCTGGGCCCAGGGATCTTTTCTGCACACTCCTGTATTTGTAATTGTAAGCAAGATTTGCTTTGCTTTTACAATTCTGTAAATTTGTTTTAGTTTTGTTGTTGTTGATTTGTTCTTTTGAAAAAGTTGCATGTGGTTTAGGCTGAAGATGACTGTGAAATTGTGATTACCTACCTTCAGATCTCAAATCGAGTGCTGTGATGACAGGCTTTCCTTCTCATTCTACCTCCATCCCATTTCTTATATGCTCATGGCCAGTAGATGTTTGTTCATTTGTTTCTAAATACTGCAGCATTTATTTTCTTATTGTATCGTTACGGCCTAGTGTTTTTTTTTTTTTTTTGTTTGTTTGTTTTTTTGTTTTGTTTTGTTTTTTGTTTGTATGTGGTAAAACATCTGTCCGGTTGGCATTCTTTTTTTTTTTTTTTTTTTTACTTTATTTATTTTGTATCCCCCCATAAACCCCTCCCTCCTCTCCTCCCGATCCCACTCTTCCTCTCCTTTCTTCATGCATGCTCCTCCCCAAGTCCACTGATAGGGGAGGTCCTCCTCTCCTTCCTTCTGATCTTAGTCTATCAGATCACATCAGGAATGGCTGCATTGTCTTCTGTGGCCTGGTAAGGCTGCTCCCCCCTCAGGGGGAGGTGATCAAAGAGCAGGCCAATCAGTTTATGTCAGAGGCAGTCCCTCTTCCCATCACTATGTAACCCACTTTGACACTAAACTGCCATGGGCTACATCTGTGCAGGGGTTCTAGCTTATCTCTATGAATAGTCCTTGGTTGGAGTATGAGTCTCTGGGAAGTTCCCTGTGTTCAAATTTCCTTGTTCTGTTGCTCTCCTTGTGGAGTTCCTGTCCTCTCCAGCTCTTGCTATTTCCCACTTCTTACATAAAATTCCATTCACTCTGCCCATCAGATGGCCATCAGGCTCAGCATTTGCTTTGATAGTCTGCAGGGCTATCAGAGGCTTTCAGAGGCCCTCTGTGGTAGGTTCCTAGGTTGTTTCCTGTTTTCTTCTTCTGGCTTTCAGAGGCCCTCTGTAACAGGTTCCTAGGTTGTTTCCTGTTTTCTTCTTCTTCTGATGTCCATCCTCTTTGCCTTTCAGAATGGGGATTGAGCGTTTTAGTTAGGGTCCTCTCTTTTGCTTAGTTTGTTTAGATGTACCGATTTTAGTGGGTTTATCCTATGTTGTATGTTTATATGAGTGAATATATACCTTATGTGTCTTTTTGCTTCTGGGACAACTCATTCAGGATGATCCTTTCCAGGTCCCACCATTTACCTGCAAATTTCATGTTTTCCTCATTTTTCATTGCTGAGTAATACTCCATTGTATAGATGTACCACAATTTGTGCATCCATTCTTCAGTTGAGGGGCATCTGGGCTGTTTCCAGCTTCTGGCTATTACAAATAAAGCTGCTACAAACATGGTTGAGCAAATGTCCTTTTTGTGTACTTGAGCCTCTTTTGGATATATGCCTAGATGGATATATGGCTGGATCTTGAGGAAGTGCTATTCCTAGTTGTTCGAGAAAGTGACAGATTGATTTCCAGAGTGGTTGTACAAGTTTACATTCCCACCAGCAGTGGAGGAGGGTTCCCCTTTCTCCACAACCTCTCCAGCATGTTTTGTCACTTGAGTTTTTGATCTTGGCCATTCTGATGGGTGTAAGGTGAAATCTCAGGGTTGTTTTGATTTGCATTTCCCTAATGGCTAATGATGTTGAGCATTTCTTTAAATACTTCTCTGCCATTCAATATTCCTCTACAGAGAGTTCTCTGTTTAGCTCTGTTCTGGTTGGTATTCTTAACAAATTCATAAATTTCAATTAGTGGGGACTCCACTAAAACTTTCAAGCATGTATTGAGGAATTCCACAACTGTTCTTGGCACTTGGGCACATTTGGAGAAGGCAACAACAGTAGAATTTGCTCTTGTAAAGCTTTGTAAGATTCTGTGAAAGAATGATGTAATGTTTTATCAACTTTAAAAAAGAAAACATTATATGATATAGAAGAAAATTGGCAAACATTTGAAAAATAAATGATTATTACATGATCAACTAAATATTAAAAATAAAACTTCAAATGGACTTTGGGACAGAGAACTGATGAACTCATTGTTAACTGGGACAAAAGCAGTATTTTATAAATAAAAATGTTGCTTTTTTTTGGATATTTTACATAATGGCCCCTGAGTACATTCACTTTTGAATCCTCCCAGGTCTACCCCTAAACCTTGTTTGAGTGGTTTAAGAGAAACAGTCTTTCACTTCAGTTGAAATGATAATGATAGTTGATAAGTGGTTGATGCTGATATAACGTTTTTTTTGTCAGTGTTCCTGCAGAGGCCGGCAGGATATAGCGTGAGAGATGCCTGGTGTGCAGATGTAAAGGGAGCTGCAGAAACCACCCAAAACAGAAGGATGTGGAGCAATGTTGGCGTAGAATCTTTAAATAGAGGGGAGGGCATGCTCCAAAACACACCACTGAGAGCCTGAAAGAAGTGTCTATGGTCTACTTGACACAACTGTGTTTACTCAAAAATAATCCCATGAAGTAAATGTTGCCAACTCATCTCGCCCAGGGTCACAGCCAGTTAAGGTGGAGCTGGATTTGAACCCAGGTGGTTTTCCTTCAGAGCGGCTGCTAAACCTGATACGTTTTAGGTCTGAATGAAGGACTTCATTGTTCATGTTCTAGCAAGGATTCCTGCTATCTCTGTTTGTCGTTGCTTGTCTAAGCAGAAACCAGCAAGCTTGTGCCTAGTGCGTTCACGCACAGAGTTGCATAGCTTAACAAAAATAAGTTTCTTAGTTTTGAGCCATGCAATCTCTTCAGGATTTCAATTCTTATGCATTATTTATAAGCGTTATAGCCTTGGAGAATAAGGGTGAATCAATGAATTGACTCAGTGCCCCAAAGTTATATAAGGCAAATCTTAATATTTACTAAAGAGATTTAGGAGGTGTTGAGATTCTAATTCTACATACATAGATTTATCGTGAAATTCTCTGTCTTCACAATTATAGTTAATGACTATATTTTGAAAATTTTGTGTTTTTTGGTCTTATTCCTAAAATTTTATTCGATTCAAACAAAATCTGCTTAAAATTCATTATGTTTAAAATCAGCATTTAATCTATAGAGAATATCCTCTCTTGTCTGAGATGAATACACCTTTCAACCCTTTATTGCTCATGTGATTCAAAGATAGCTTTTCTCTCAGGGCATACTTCCTGGACTCATTTTCCACCATTCACCTCACCATTTTATTTTATTTTTATAGTAGATTATTATCCACTGACAAATTGATTTATAGCTATTCTCTGGATAGGTTCAGTTTTTAAATTATTCTATAAATAAGTTTTAGTTTTTTACAAGGCAGAATGTTTACTTATTTAAAACCTAATAGACAAACAATGAATAAATATTTTTTGGAGAATTGTAATTATTTAAGAAATATCAATTTTATCCAAAAACATGCTAATAAGTTAATAAAACTTCATGTGTATTATAGTATATGAGAATAAAAATGTTAGTAAAAATCACAAAATAATTTCCTTGAAAAGAGGTAACAGATTAATTTCTTTTTTATTACATTTTTATTTTTCATATTAATTACAGTTTTTTTTTTACTTTGTATCCCAGGTGTAGCCCCCTCCCAATCCTACCCTCCCTCCCTCTTCTCCTCCCTGCCCCTCTCTAAGTCCACTGATAGGGGAGGTCCTCCTCCCCTTCCATCTGACCCTAGCTTATCAGTTTTCTTCAGGACTGGCTGCAATGTCCTCCTCTGTGGCCTAGCAAAGCTGCTCCTTCCTCAGAGGTGGGGAGGTCAAAGAGGCAGCCATTGAGTTCATGTCAGAGACAGTCCCTGTTCCCCTTACTAGGGAAACCCACTTGGAGACTGAGCTGCCTGCCATGGGCTCCATCAGAGCAGGGGTTCTAGATTATATCCATGCATGGTCCGGATATATTTGGTCCTTATGGAGCTCCTGTCCTCTCCGGATCTTACTAACTCCTCCTTCTTTCATATGATTCCCTGCACTCTGCCCAAGGTTTGGTTATGAGTATCAGCTTCTGCTTTGATACACTGCTAGGTAGAATCTTTCAGAGGCCCTCTGTGGTAGGCTCCTGTTCTGTTACTTGTTTTCTCCTTCTTCCAATATCCATCCCATTTGTCTTTCTAAGTGAGGATTGATCATATTACCCCAGGTCCTCCTTCTTATTTAGCTTCTTTAAGTGTACAGATTTTAGTATGTTATCCTATCTTGTAGATCTAGTATCCAATTATAAGTGACTATATACCCTGTGTGTCTTTTTGCTTCTGGGATACCTCACTCAGGATGATCTTTTTTACTCAGCTCTGAGAGGAGTAATCATCCCAACTGAATGGTATTCTGATACATAGGGGCCTAGAAACCACATATGTCTTAGGTAGGATACTGTCTCGTTGGAAAGGCATCTTGTTACATAGGAGATCAGGAACCACACTGTCCTCAGCAAAGGCTTTGTGGGTCCTAGGAGAAGCTATCGCCAACTGAGCTCAAGAGTCCAGGAGCCTCAGCTCCATTCCTTTAGTGTTGCAGCTCCCAGGGAAGGTTCTCTCAGCTGAGCTGAAGCACCGAGGAACAGAGAAGCTGAGGGGCTTCAGCCCAGCTCCATTTCTTTTCATCTTCATTTCTCTTTATTGCTTCTTGGTTTCTTGCACTGAGAGAGTCACTGCAGGCAGCAAATCTCATAAAATTGATTTATTGGGTGGGTCTACGGTGTGGAGGAATGAATCCACAGTCAGCTGCCCCTGCTCCTGGGAGAAGACAGCAGGGAAATGAGCAAAGACAACCTTTATTTAGGATTTCTCAGAGGATGGAGCTTTCAAGGACAGAGAATTCCAGCATTAGGATTGGTGGAATTTCAAGTCGGTAGCTTGGGGAAGCTCAGGAATTGGTAGGTTTTCCTGCTTAGTGAATTCTGTGTTTTCCTGTTGAAGGATTGGTGTATTTTTGTTCAGACTTTTTATCTAAAATTAGCATAATCTGAGAAAGTTCTTATTAAGGCGTTAGACATAAACTTTGTGACAGTTATAGAGGCTGGAAAAACAATTATGACAGTTATAGAGGTCTGGGGGGACAGGCCTGGCTCAGGCAGACACCTGCCCACTTTCCTACCTTGAGGGTTTACAAAGTTTACAAAGGGATTCCACAACAGGGAAAAACTTCCCTGCTGCTTAAGTATCCATGAATAGCCAACAAAAGTAGTGGGCAAAACTAAATGATAAAATAACAGAAAGAATCTAAAGCAAAGGGAGCACATATTAACATAACAGAGAAAGAAGACTTCTCTAAGAAGCCAGCTAGAGACCTGGCATTTTAGTGAAGATTTAAATTGCCCACCTCAAAGGTTGAGGTTTGAGTGTTTCCCTGAGGGCATGACACACAAAGGGAAAACTAAGTGCTTAAACATATAGATGTTATTACACCTTCACTCATTCAAAGAAACCTCATCTGACTGAGGAGGGAGTGCTCCAATTGACATGGGTTTATGACGTTGTTCCTATGGAAATGTGAAACAATGTCTACCTCACCCCTGATGAAAAACTGAGGACAGACCAAAAGGATGCCCCAGACATCGAATTTAATGAGCCAAGAAGTTTTCTGGGAGTTACTTAGGGAAATATGGTCAAAGGCAGGACCGTAAAGGACTCAAAGACACCTGTGTCACAAAAAGTCCATCCCAGCATCATGTCAGTACATGAAGTCAGTACATGAAAGCAGGTGTTCAAGATTAGCCTTGCCAGAAAGCTTCTCTGGACTCTACTTCTTCCAGGCAACTTGACTGATCTCTGCTTCCTCCTGGGATTTCGGATGGTCTGAATATCAACTAAGCATCTCAGCTTCTCTGAGAATGTCCTCAAAAGTCCTTATTGTTTATACATGCTTAGGAAAGAAGGGAGAATCTAGTGAATCTTGTCAGTTTCAGAGCCTTCCTTAGCTTAATGAACTTCCGTAAAGGATGTAATATTTTGTCTCCCTTGAGATCATCCTGAATCTTCAGGAGGAATTGGAGGTAGAAGAGAGAAGGGTGAGTGTGATCTACATAAAGTGCTTGTGTATGAACCATTTAATAAAGTTTATATATATATATATTCACATATATATATGTTTATATATATATTCACACATATATATATATGAAGAACAAAATGGACATCTGGTATCAAAATGAGCTTCCTTCCAAGAAGCTTTATCTTGGAGAAAACTACAGCAGAAACCAATATTTAATGTTTGTTTTTGATACTTAAAATTTTTAATTTGTATTGCTAGTAATCTTTGATCCATCATTTACTCATTCTTTTTCCATCTTTTTAAAATCTGATTAAATTTTATCATTAAGTTATAGTAGTTTGAAAGCTATAACTCTATATTTTAACATCTGTCACATATCTATCATCTATTTATCTTTTATATCATCATTTACTTAAGTAAGTGTTAAGACTAAGGACATTTTTATAAACAAGTTGAAAATCAAGTAAACATCCTATCTATCATATTTTTTCATCTAGCTATCATCTCGTTTCATCCCTAACTTATCTCTAGTCTATGTTAATCTATCATCTATTATCTATCATCTATTTATCTATCATCTGTCATTATCATTATCTACCTATGTATCTTTTATCTATACATCTATCTATATGTCATGTATCTATTTATTATTGATGTAGCCTCATAGATACCAAGTTACGATTTTTGCTGTTTTCTTAGGGATCATTTGACATTATCACATATCACCATTTCGATCTGAAGGTTTTTCCACAGACCTCCTGAGAAACTTCATTGGGCAAAGAACTGTTCCTGTGTGCAATCTGTAGAAGCCATAGAATACTTGACCTTCCAAAGTTGGCTTAGGAGTGAAGACAGAATAGCCATTTTGAAAAACATCCTTCAGGCTTCCAGATGTGTGAGTGTAAGTCTGTGGCTATCTACCCCTGCAAGACAGTTTCCAGGTCTATCCATATAATGGAACATTCTCTAGATCATAGCAAAAGCTCTCCTCTGCTTCCCCCAGTTAATTTATCTTAAAGATCATAGTACTTATCTATTTCTTTAAGCTTCTTTCTTATGTAGATGTTTTTTATAAACATGTAATTTTTATAACTATAAGATTTTTCTGCTTTTTATGGTATGCTAATAGAATGATTGCTACAATCAAGCCTATTTATATATTACACAACATTCATCTACATTTTTATTTTGGAGTTTTCATCAGATAAATACTTAATAGTAGAATTACTCGATAAAACACGTATGTGTATAAATTTGATACTTGCTTATTATTTGCTTAAAGGTTGTTTATTTTTTCTCTTTTGATTATTTATGAGAGAATGCTATTGTTATGGAGTGCTTCCTTTTATTCCTGGCATCAAACTGTCCTTACTTCATTAGAATATATCACCCTTATATATCCTTTATTTATATGGCTTTACATTCATGTGATAATATATTTAATGCATTTATGAATGTTAATGAGTGTGTGTATGTGTGTGTGTGTGTCATTTTTCTGTCATCATTTCATAGAAGACTGAGCTGTAATCTGGAAATTGTTTTGGTGTCATTTTGATGGCAAAAGAGTAAAATAGAGAAATTCCAAATACCTTTCAACTTATTTTCTATACTCAGGATTGTATAATATGTTGTACATAACAAATCACAAATAATAAAATGTTGGCTTGGTGGTACACAAGTTAGTTTTATAATAACTCTATTGTCTGACTGAAATCAACAGGTTAGTTATTCTCTTGCTCTCTATATGTCATGTATCTATTTATTATTGATGTAGCCTCATAATTTCAATGTGTTGGATTACTTCAATGTTCCTAAAGTATTAACACAAATGAATAAGATGATATAAAAACCAACATGGAGAAGGAAAGTTCTGAGTAAGGGTGTTTTGATACAGAATTTGATAATCAAGGAAGTACTTTAAAGTGATCTTTCAAAGTGATTGTTTTCAGTTATATATAACAATAAATAATTGAACCTGCTCTCATCGACAACATTATTTCTGTAAGTTTTCTTTATAAAAGCCTGATGGTCATAATGATAAATAGCCATAATGTTCTTCTGTCTCCAGGCATAAGTGCCTCTGTATAAGTCTGCCTATTTAGTTATTATATATCACCCCACATCTTTGCTCTGAAGCACTTTGTGGATGGACCACACTCAATCAAACATAGGCCAGGCAATGCAGCTTTGTCGAATAAGCTGATTCTGGAATTTCCCTCTAGGGCACAGCCTTCCAACACAACCTGGAACAACATTCTGCTATTTAATTCATCAGCAGAAAAGTAGTTACACTGAGCTGAGATGACTTGAAGTTAGAGTGCCTAAGTTAACACAGCTAGGCTGTGCTCCTATGAGTGAAGAGTCTGGGATGCTCGAAAGTCTTTCAAATATTAAACAAAGAGACAGTATTGCAAGTTACAGGATGCTTAGATCTAATGTTAAACCAATTGTTTATGCAATGCAGGAAGTTCTGCTTACAGGCACAAAATAAAGTTTTGACTTCTTTCTGTGCACCAACTCTAGCCAGGCTGCTCCATTTGTGCCACAGCAGAATAACACTGTGAATGTCTAGTCTGAGGCATGAATATTGCTTTTTAGATTAAATTGCTGTATAGTAGCTGGTGAGTCTTTATGTTGTATTTACCATGAGGTCTGAGTCATAACTTCCTCAGATCTAGGCTCTAATAATTTCCATACCATTTCAAAAATTCTGGAAGCAAATTCTCACTTACAAAAGCTAAGGTAATTAGTAAGTCATGCCCTCTGTTCTCCAGTGATTGGCACTTAATTTAGTTATGTAGAGAAAGTAGTCTAATAATTAGTACTAACTACATTAGTACTGTACCTCAACCTCTTTTTTTTCCTTATTTTTCCTACTCTTCTATTGTTAAGCTTTATAACTTGTAATCAAGTTGTTCAATTTGTTTCCACCTTAACAGTATGAAACACACAAAGAGAGACAGCCTATGTTCTACATTTAAATAAATAGCTTTTTAATCATTTAAGGTACTATCAGTACCTGGGGATAGAAAGGGACCTGCTGTTTAATAGATAACATTTCTTTTCCCTGCCTTTCTATTTTGTTATAAATAAGTGTTCTAAAAAATAGTATTATTTATTCTAGACTTTCATGCTTGGCCAAAATAGAAGTCAAAGAAAATAAAATGACAGTAACTTGAAAGAGAACATTATACATAGATAAATACCTGTATGCATATAGGTTTGAGGGGGGGGAGAGGAGGGCAGAGAGAGAAAAAGAGGGAGAGAAATAGACGTCATTGATAAGATATTGGAATTTTAAAATCTGGAGTTCTTCAAAGTATAATAGCAACTATTGACTCCTCATGCAAGCACATTCATTTATGCACATGTGAGAACACTCTCTGTTTTGTGGTTCTGACTGCTTTGTTCTTTATCCGTTTTTCAGTTAAAGAATACTTTAAATCAGGGGATTCCAAACAGGCCCTCTTAATACTTTTGGGATCAAGGCAGAGTTTGAAACTGATTAGAAATAGTTGTGATGGGTAATTATGATATGAATATTACCTTCTCTGTTCATTGCTGAAATATTTAAATGTTTTTCCTGTCTCCTATAGATTTAATGACTCAGGTAATTAACTTATGCTATTATTCACACTTTAAAACTATGTCTTACCTATGGCACAAGACACTGCTCTGTGTGCATTGTTCTCTGGACTTGCGGTTTTGATTGTACCCAGCCTTTGTTTCTATTGTTTTCCTCCCTATTGGGTGGGGTGTTTGAGAATAAAAAAAAAAAAAATCAACCATGACATGTGATGCAATCCAGAAATTTGATAATTACATCACACAGAAACACATTTTAAGCTCAGAAGAATCTAAAATCCCATTAGAAAACTTTCTTTTGTCTGACTAATGATGTGTAAGAACAGTGAGAGTCACGGGTGATGTCTGCTCTTGGATGAAATCAATTACTGTCTCATGCATTCTTACCCTGTGGGAACAGGACTAATAGAAGCACAATCCACTTGGCATAACACTTTGAAACCTCCCTCCCTGGTCTGACCAACATTTGAAAATGTTTTACATTGATAAGGATCTGCTATTTACACATTTCCTCTCCTGTTTTCTTTAATAGGTCTCAAAAAAAAGGAAATTATGCTGGGTTAATATGATAATTTTGTACATTCTGCTTTGATTGATGGATTGATTGATTGTAAAACAAAAACTGCTGATTTTGTTTTACAGAGTAATATAATAATTGGCATAAACTTAAGTTCCTGAATCTGTAAAATATTTGAATGATAAAGAATGAGATAAATGCATGATAATGAAAGGGAGATCATGCATTAGTAGCTCTGATTCTTTGTTGATGCACAAGCCAAAATCCTCCCTCTCCTGAAGACTAGCCTATCTTCAGATGTTACAGTCTTCTTGAATTTGAAAATCATGAATAATGCCATGACCAAGCATTTTGTCATAAAATACCATGAAACAATATTGCAAGGAACATTTCAGGTTTTCTTACCTTGTGTAGTCGTTGGATGAAAGTCAACTCCAGAAAGCTATAAAGTAAACAAGCAAATTATCAGGCTTGATCATGCTCTCCAAATATCTGTCAATTCAAAAGTACTTCTGTTTCTTCAAGTAAAAGTATGTAAAATAAAGATATGTTAAACCACTCCAAGTATAAATAATACATGACAAACTCTCCATGCTAGACAGAGAAGTGAGTGAAGGCATTTTGTATTGTACAAAGGAGTTCTGGAAATTAAGTAAACAGCAGACTATGTTGCTAAATAAAGCCATGCCACTTCAGTCACCATAAATGCAGCTTCTCTGGGAAACAAGTTCTAAACATTTGTGGGCTAGAGGGATATTTGTTTAAATAGTATATTAAGAATGCTACTATAGAATGTTTTAAACTGTTTGTTTTGTAAACAATAGAACATTTTGTCTAACAGTTATAGGCACTGAGCATTTCAAGGTCAAGTTCCTATACAGATTTGAAATACAGATAGGGCCCACTTTCTACTTCATAGCCATGTTTTTCCTACATCCCCAGACATGGTAAGAAATAAGAGAAATCTCTATTTTCATCTCTCTCTCTCTCTCTCTCTCTCTCTCTCTCTCTCTCTCTCTCTCAATCATCTACCTAACATCTTCTATCTTCCTGAAATCAGATTTGTTGGCAGTTATGTTCTGGGAAAGAACCATGTTATAGAATCTCTTGGGGAACAAAACTTGCATGGTCACATATTTTGGAGAAAGTATATACCCATAACCCCTTTGTGAATTTTTAATAGATTGAAAAAAGTAGTGTCCTTATTTCTTCATTTCATAGATGACTAAGTAGCAGATAGTGAACAAAGAGGAGAAAAGTTTTACTGTATATTTTAAAATATTATTACTTTGTATATTTTATGATAAACATAGCATTAATATAGTAGCTCACTTACTTGCTTTTACATGAACACATTTAAATCTATTAGAGGCATGGACTCAAAGTTTTTATTGATGGAGTGTGTGCAAAGAAAACATTGACTTCTTCATTAAAGGATCTTAGAAGTTTTCCAGGAAGGCATTACTTTGAACTTGTTTCAGCATGGGTGATTCTCCGTGTATGTATGCATCATCAATTATGATCCAATAAAACACTTTGTGAAATACTGTTTCAGAAGCCAGATACTTATTTTCCAGATAATGTGCTTCCATTTACTGGATGTGCTTCAGGGGGATGGTAATGACGTAAAATTTAGATCATGTTTTGAAAATGTAGTTATTCCTGGAAAGTTTTGACCAGAGACTATAGATCTAAAACAAAAGAACCAAGAAGGGACTTGTACCTCATTTGCAAATTAAGAAATTAGGTTTCTCTGCTTTGATGGATGCTGATCTATTGGAACACAGAAAATTCCTGGGTTATAAATGGATGACAGCCTGGGTGGCATCCAGATATCAGCCTTCACCTGCCCATTCTCTAAGCTTAGGTCCCACAGAGAGACATTTAAGAAAGACATGTGACCCACAGACACTTAGAGCTCCTTCTAAGACGGGGAAAATGGGCTTTGGGAGTCTGAATCCTTTACAGAGAACGTGGAATATGATCTTCTTTTGACTCAGAGGATTCTGTTAAGTCAGTCTTCAAAGGCTGTTCACTATGAAGCAATCATGAAAAGACAGTCTGGGATCTACAGCCCAGCACAACAATACTTACTTTGCACATGTGTCTTGCCATATTAGTTATAATATCAGAGATACAAAATCAAACTAGACTTTTATTAATAGATGATGGGTAATGAAGTTGTAGTAAATATACATAATAGAATTTTATTTATTAGTTAAAATGCAATTATGATACATGAAAATAGGTGAATGTGTGAAATATTGTATTAACTGAAGTACTATAATCTCACTTAAAAAGGCAAGTATCAACACTTTCTCTCATCTGTGACACCTACTATACAGTGTTTAGATCCATGTGCATGAGAGAAGCCTGGAAGAAAAGAGGGGTAAGAAGAATCAACACAAACTAACTTTGTTTGAAAATACCGTAATGAAACGTAATACAATGTATGCTAACTTATTATTCACTTTAGAGATTATCTGAATTAAGGGAAGTCTATGTTTCTTCCAAGGTCACAAGATACTTAGAAATGAGAGATCTGTGCGAAAATGTCTCTCTGCCGAACAGCTGTGACATGTTGATTTAAAACAACAACAACAGCTAAATATATATTTACCTAGCTGAGTGATACGTACCTAAACTGCGCGTGCAAGGCTATCTTAATGGGTGCATAGCAGTACACACACATGCAACTCTATGACAAGGAACCATCACTTCAGTCTACATTGTTGGTTTATGATCTTTGATTATCTGTGTTTGCTCCCTCAAAACTCCTTATATTGTCTTAGGACCTAAACTTTATAAGTGAGGTTATGTAGGAATGACAGGAAAGTTGCCAATTACACAAAATCTTGTTTTACGTGTAATTCTACCAATTACACTTTCATTGCTCCAAAGAGTCTAGGCAAGATGTCTTTGAATATCATGTGTTCCCCTCCGTGCTCCATCCCAGAAAGTCTGTGTGCCTCTGCATTTTTTTGATATTTTATTTATTTTTTTAAATTTTTATTATTAGTTACATTTTATTAACTCTGTATCCAAGCTGTATCCTGCTCCTCATTCCCTCCCTCATCTCCTCCCTGCCCCTTTCCAAGTCCACTGATTGAGGAGGACCTCCTCCCCTTTCATCTGGCCTGTTTTATCAGGTATCTTCAGGGCTGGCTGCAAAGTCCTCCTCTGTGGCCTAGCAGGACTGCTCCTCCCTTGGAGGGTGGGGAGGTCAAAGAGCCTGCCATTGAGTTCCTGTCAGAAATAGTTTCTGTTCCCCTTACTATGGGAAACAAACTGGTTAATGAGTTACCACGAGCTTCATCCAAGCAGAGGTTCTAGGTTATATCTATAAATCAAGTAATCCAATTAAAAAATGGGATACAGAGCTAAACAGAATTCTCTGTAGAAGAATATAGAATGGCAGAGAAACACTTAAAGAGATGTTCAACATCCTTAGCCATCAGGGAGATGCAAATCAAAACGACCCTGAGATTTCACCTTACACACATCAAAATGACTAAAATCAAAAACTCAAATGACAACACATGCTAGAGAGGTTGTGGAGAAAGGGGAACCTTCCTCCATTGCTGGTGGGAATGTAAACTGGTACAACCACTTTGGAAGTCAATCTGGAACTTTCTCAGACAATTAGGAATATTGCTTCCTCAAGACGCAGCTATACCACTCCTAGGCACATACCCAAAATTTGCTCAAGTACACAACAAGGACATCTGCTCAACCATATTTGTAGCAGCTTTATTTGTAACAGCCAGAACCTGGACACAACCCAGATGTCCATCAACAGAGGAATGGATACAGAAATTGTGGTATTTTTACACAATGGCATACTACTCAGCAATCAAAAAGGAGAAAATCATGAAAATTGCAGGCAAATGGTGATATCTAGAAAAGATCATTCTGAGTGATGTATCCCAGAAGGAGAAAGACACACATGGTATATACTCGCTTATATAGACCTATAAGTGATGTTAAACATAATGAAATCTATACACCTAAAGAAGATAAATAAGAAAGAAGACCTGGGGTAATATGATCAATCCTCACTTAGAAAGACAAATGGGATGTGCATTGGATGTAGGAGAAAAAAAGTAACAGGACAGGAGCCTACCACAGAGGGCCTCTGAGAGACTCTAACTAGCTGTGTATCAAAGCAAATACTAAGACTCATAACCAAACCTTCGGCAGAGTGCAAGAAATCATATGAAAGAAGGGGGAGTTAGTAAGACCTGGAGAGGACAGAAGCTCCACAAGGACCAAATATATCTGCTTCTGTCTTAAGGAGTGATTGTATTGTCTTAGCTGAGTAGGCTTTCATTTCTATCTGCTTCCTAGATGTACTTTAAAAGCAGCTTTTCTACCTTGACAAGGGAGTTGTAAATTTTTCCAGGTCAGAAAAAAAATAGTATAGATGTGAGTGAAAACTTGTACCTTCCCGGTATTGAGTAAACCTGGAATCCATGAAAGTTTGTAGATCTTAGGTATGGCATGGTCTTTTTGTTGTGATGGAAAGAACAGATGTGTTGGCATCAGGATACAGCTTGTGTGGACATCCCCAGACCTCATTACAGCCAGAATGAAGGCTGCTAGCAAAACAGCTGACTGGAATGGAAGTCACAGGGTGGCAGCCATATGCCCCAGGTCCAAAAGGAGCACTTGACCTTTGCTGCAGTCCACATATACATCGCTGACAAAATTAATTCCCAAATAAGATAAAAAAATAAAAAAATGGTGCACCATGCTGTGCTTTTTGGTTGTATTTCTCACAGATGACAAATCATATATCTTTTGTTGCAGCCCAGACCTCCAACAAGCATTTTAGAATTAGGATGATGAAATCAACCTGTAGCTTTCTTCAGTTATGCTGAGCTCCACTCTCAACAGAACAAAACAAAACAAAACCTCATTAATGAGGAATGCATTGCACATATACATGAGATTTTCAAAAAATAAATAAACTTTTCATTAAAAAGCCAGTAAATGCCATTATTTCACCTATCACACAAGCTCTTGTTCTAATCTTCTGCTTATCTTTTACTTGCAGTTTATTGACTAGTACTGTTGGTCTGAATGGTACATCTGGGTAAATCCTTTCTTCTTCCCATCTCATGAAGTTAAACACCAGGCTAACGCATGGAACTTCTTGCCAGCAATAGGCACTTGGTGTTCCCTCCCATAGTTGCTCCTCTGCACCGTGACAATACTTTAAATAACTTCTAAGAACACACATTATGTTTGCGCTCCACACAAAACATACACATCATGATTTATAAGACCACACGTTACTTGAAATATAACTCTCTCTACATTACTTGAAATATAACTACATTTCCAAAATTCTTCCTGCATTACTCTCCTCACAATGTTCCAGACACACTGGCTTTTCTTCCTGTTCTTGTAAGCCACTTCATTGAGGAAGCTTCCTGAGAGAATGGGCTCACAGTTAAAATGCCATGCAGAACACAGAATGCAGCAAAATTTAAATATGCTGTCCACGCATTCTTGTATATATCCTTTCTTTCCAGTATTAGTAGGCTAAGCGACTACAATGCTATTATTTGAGAATTAGACTATCTATTTGTAGATAGTCTAATACCACCAAGATTCCATGACACGCATACAATTTAGTATTTAATAGACTATTTTTAAGTCGTTTATCTCATTCTCTTTGGAGAAAAACTTGTTACTTTAATGCTGTGGTTTTGTTGTTTCTGTTAGACTATTAGTGTAATTGATTAGCAGAATCATGGCTGTGGGAAACCATACAGCTTAATGGAACTTGTAAGGGCCAGGAATTAAAAAATGCTGTGACTTTATGCCTCCATTATTTCCAATCCTGCACACTTCGTCCTTTGAGGTATAGTGTAAGTGCAATTCCTACATTGGGGATGTGAAACTTTATGAAACAGGTAATGCGTAGCTTTATCTTTTAGGTGAAACAATGATACAGTGTTACAGTTAGATTTAACTGTCAGCTTGACACACTGAAAAGAAAGAATGTCAATTGAAGAATTGCCTTCGTTAGATTGGCATATCGATATCTCTCAGGAGTATTTTCTTGATTCGTCATTGCTGGAGTAGGGCTCAGTCGACTGTGGCTGCCATAGCCCTAGGCAGGCAGATCAGGCTGTAGACTCAGTGAGGAAACAAGTCAGTAAACATTCCTTTGTAGTCTCTATTTCAGTTCCAACCTCCAGGTTTCTTCTTTGGCTTCCGTTGATGGTAGACTGTTAGTTACAAGTTGAGATAAATGATTTCCCCCCTAAGATGCCCTAAGTATGTATTTCCTGTACAGCAACAAAAACGATCCAGAACAGACAATGAATATGAACAAGTCAATGTATCAGAATACTTACAATTTCAATAATTCATTTACATTGATGAGATTTTATTGTGAAAGCATTTCTGGAAACAATGAGAATGCCAAAGAGGACTGTGCGTGAAGCCCTGAGTTTTAAGTATTCCCACAAGATGGAGGAAAGGCGTGATTCCTGAGGTTGAGCTGACATGTTCTCTATAGCATATGTCCAGTTGCATACAGGCGGGAGGGATAGAAGGAGATGTGGAGAGAGAGGAGGAGGGAGAGACAGAGACAAAGGAGGGGGAGAAGAAGAAGAAGAAAAGAGGAGGAAGAGGAGGAGGAAGAAGAGAAGAAGATGAAGAAAAAAGAAGGAAGAAAGAGAGAGAAAGATAGAAAGAAAGAAAGAAAGAAAGAAAGAAAGAAAGAAAGAAAGAAAGAAAGAAAGAAAGAAAAGAAAAATAAATTTGACACATAAATTTGGATGTCTGTTAAAGGACCATTCAGTTATGCCAACAAGATCTTCAGTTTTTGCACTGACTTTCTGTTGCTTAGGAGCACCAAAAGACTAATGAATTTTAAACCATGGATAAAGCACTGAATAGTGAATTTTACAGCATGAAACGTTTCTGAAGCTTGTGGCAGCTTTTGGAACCTGTTACATGTGATGGGAATTCTTGATGCATAAAACATTTTTATTTTCTATTTATTCTGTTTGGTTTCTGCTAGTATACATAACAAATCCATCTAACTTCAAGTCAAAAGCACCTTGTAGAAACTCTTAAGATTTCTCACCTATTAAATTACATGAATATAGTGTTCTTGGTGTTAATTCTGACGTGCATCACTTCCATAATTGTATAAACTTGAGGATGGCAAATCCACCAATATAATGACTATGCTTTTATATTATCCTAAGTATATGAAGAATGGATGTAGAAAGTTTAGTGAAAGAAAGAATTTAAATTTTATGCAATAATTGATTATCCTTTTGGATAATGATGCCAAGAAAAATAAGAAGTTATAAAAAATCTTTATATTCAACTTGCCTTAACTTGAATGTAAAAAGTTAACAAAAAGAAATCCAGGATATATGTCTGTTTTAATGTGTGTATCATTAAAAAGTTAGGTAGTGATAATGAAATAGATGGAAGATTAAACAATATAAAGAGAGGAAAAAGAGAAAATGCGCATGATCACTTCTTCATGATTCATTTACGATTTTCGTGAAAAAGAAAATAATACTTAAAATGTAAGTACAAGTTTCCATATGTTAGAGAAATATTACACACCTAATTAATAGTAGATAATATTGTTGTATTTATTCCCTGTGATTGAGGGATTATTTTGTCCTTTATCCAGAACTTGAAAATCTATGCTCATGATAGAGCAATGCTATTAGGTCAATGCCACCAGATAATGGGCAAACAGTTTTTTACACAGATACTTTATATTATGGTAGGATTTAAGATTAGAATGCTCATTGGCAGACATTGACTAATTTTGTCACCCACATTTTCACTGTCTTAATTCTGAAAGTAGGATAAGATATTATTACTCATTTTAAAGATTACAAAATTTGCTGTGTATAATGGAGGATGCCTTCTATCCCTGCTCCTGGCAAGGCACAGGCAAGAATATGATTCACAATTAGGACCATGCAGTTCTTCATAGCTCATTCCCAGAAAACTTAATGAAATATCATTAAACAACAATAAGAAACAGTAACTATACACAGTTAAATATTAATAATAAATAGAAAATTACAAAATATCCAAATAACCAACTTTAACAAACATTGTCATATTCTAATATATTCACCACATTTGACTATGTGTATAATAACCATATCTGCAATATTTATTACATACTCTTTTCTAATCTAATTTCTGGTATTTCCTTCATCTGTAATTGAAGATTGTGTTTCATGAGGTGATGTCTTGAAAACAAACAAACAAACAAAAAACCTGCAGACACTACCCATATAAGCATCACTCTTACTCTTATGAATTAGATCTTTTATACTTCACTGGAATAATTTTACAAACATAGTGCAAATAGCATTTTTAAGAGATTAGGCCCATATGTTTGTTTCAGGAAAGGTAAATGGTCAGAGTTGATTTTAAAACCCTTTTATAAATAAGTCAATGGCTTAAACGTAGGGTGAGTTAGACATGAGTGAATATTGCCATGCTCAGAAAACTAAGTGGTGACTTTTATTCAAATTCTGGTGTTCAACTTCGAAAATTACTCTGAATTATTTATAGCAAGAGGGTTTTTGAAAAAAGTCACTTGAATGATCACATGAAGCACATTTCAAAAGTGCTGTTTCTACTCATTTGGTGAACTTCTGATAGACAACCTTCCCATTCAGTCCCATTAAACGAAACAAATTATGAGTGAAATGAATGAAATATATAAGACCAGGGAACATAGGGTCAGATAGAAGGGGAGGAGTGCTCCACTATCAGGTGACTAGGGAAAGGGTATAGGAGGAGAGGAGTGAGGATAGGTGGGACTGGGAGGAGATGAGGGAGGGGGCCACAACTAGGATACAGCGTGAATAAATTGTAATAAAGAAACATTAAACAAATAAATAATAGAACTAAAAAAATAAGTATGTTAACATATGTTGATGTGCTTATTTTATTCTTAAGGTGCTATTGCAATGGAAACTGAGTACATGAACATCTGCAGGACTTCCAGAAGATTTAAACTTTGACCCAAAGTTTGTCCTGCTCTCAAGAAGTATAGGGATAAAAATGGAACAGAGATTGAAAGAAAGGCCAAACAGTGACTGGTCCAACCTGAGACTCAGCCTATAGAAGAGATCAAACCCCAGACACTATTCATTATACTCTGCTATTCTTGCAGACATGACCCTAGCACAACTGTCTTCTGGGAGACTTCATCCAGCAACTGATGTAAACACATGCAGAGAACCACAGCCAAACAATAGGCAGAGCTGAAGAGTCTTGTAGAAGAGTGGAAGAAAGATTGAGGGAGTCAGAGGGGTCAAGGACACAACAAGAAGACCTACAGAGCAAATTAACCTAGGCCCATGGGGCTCACAGAGACTGACCTATCAACAAAAGAGCAACCATGGGCTGGACTTAGGTGCCATACACATGTGTAGCACATGGACAACTTGGTCTTCATGTGGGTTCCCTAACAACCGAGGCTGGGGCTGTCCCTGACTCTGTGGCCTGCCTTTGGATCACTTTCTCATAGCTGTGCTACCTTGTCTGGCTTCAGTGGAAGAGAAAGCTCTTAGTCCTGCTTGTGACTTGATGTGCCAGGGTGTGTTGGCAGTCTTCTCTGAGAAGGGGAGTCAAATGAAATGCGGTGTGTGTGTGAGAGAGATGTGACTTAGAGGAGAATAGGGAGGAGACTGCTATCACACTGTAAGGTGATTAAATAAATAAATTAATGAAAAAGGTGCAGGACGAGGAGGAGAAAGAGGAGGAGGAGGCTGAGAGAACTGTGAGGAGCAAGCCAATAAGGAGGTTCTCCTATGTGGTCTCTGCATCAGCTACTGTCTCCATGTTCCTTCCCTAGTTAGTTTCCTTCCATGACTTGTATCAATAATGAATTGTGATGTGGAACTGTAAGATAAACAAACACTTTCATCCTCAAGATGTTTTTGGTAATGTTGTTTTATCAGAGCAATAAAAAAAAAATCCTTTAGAAGCCAGTATCTTACTGAGGTCTCCTTACTCCTTCCTTTATAGCAATTTAACTGTTGATGTAAGATCAGTGTTCAAGCCTTTCCATGTCCCAAAGATTTATAACACATGACACTGGTGTATGTGTGTGTGTCTATATTTGCCTATTTTTGTATATGCTGTTGTTTTTTACTTCTTCACACTCACCTAATTTCTTTCTTTACCTTTTATTATTATTATTATTATTATTATTATTAATTACACTTTATTCATTTTGTATCCCCCCATAAGCCCCTCCCTCCTCCCCTCCCGATCCCACCCTACTTCCCCTTTCTGCATGCATGTTCCTCCCCACGTCCACTGATAGGGGAGGTCCTCCTCTCCTTCCTTCTGATCTTAGTCCATCAGATCACATGAGGAATGGCTGCATTGTCTTCTTCTTTGGCCTGGTAAGGCAGCTCCCCTCTCAGGGGGAGGTGATCAAAGAGCAGGCCAATCAGTTTACGTCAGAGGTGGTCCCTCTTCCCATCACTATGTAAGCCACTTGTACACTAAACTGCCATGGGCTATATCTATGCAGGGGTTCTAGGTTATCTCCATGAATAGTCCTTGGTTGGAGTATGAGTCTCTGGGAAGTTCCCTGTGTTCAAATTTTCTTGTTCTGTTGCTATCCTTGTGGAGTTCCTGTCCTCTCCAGCTCTTGCTATTTCCCACTTCTTACATAAAATTCCATTCACTCTGGCCGCCAGTTGGCCATCAGGCTCAGCATCTGCTTTGATAGTCTGCATGGCAGAGGCTTTCAGAGGCCCTCTGTGGCAGGTTCCTAGGTTGTTTCCTGTTTTCTTCTTCTGGCTTTCAGAGGCCCTCTGTAGCAGGTTTCTAGGTTGTTTCCTGTTTTCTTCTTCTTCTGATGTTCATCCTCTTTGCCTTTCAGAATGGGGATTGAGCGTTTTAGTTAGGGTCCTCTCTTTTGCTTAGTTTGTTTAGATGTACCGATTTTAGTGGGTTTATCCTATGTTGTATGTAACCCTAACCAAGCAAGTCAAAGACTTGTATGAAAAAAAATTCAATTCTCTGAAGAAAGAATTAGGAGGAGATGTGAGAAGAGGGAAAGATCTCCCATGCTCATGGCTTGGCAGGATTAACATAGTAAAAATGGCCATCTTACCAAAAGCAATCTACAGATTTAATGCAATTCCCATCAAATTGCCAACACAATTCTTTACAGACCTGGAAAGAAAAATTCTCAACTTCGTATGGAATAACAAGAAACCCAGAACTGCTAAAATAATCCTCTACAATAAAAGATCTTCTGGAGGTATCTCCATCCTTTATCTCAAGCTGTACTATAGAGCAACAGTTATAAAAACTGCATGGTACTGGCATAGAAACAGAATGGTGGATCAATGGAACCAAACAGAAGACCCAGAAATAAACCCACACACTTATGGACACCTGATTTTTGACAAAGATGCCAAAACCATACAATGGAAAAAAGATAGCATCTTTCTTTACCTTTTTAACTGGGCATTTGTATTCAAATTGGGATGACAAACCCTAATTGAAAATTTTCTTTCCCATTCATTTTTAATTAATTATTTAACTAATTAATTAATCCCATTTTAATTAATTATTTTATTTGTTACAATTCATTCACTTTGTATCCCAGCTGTCCCTTCATCCCCTCCCAATTCCGCCCTCCTTCTTCTCGTCCCATGCCTCTCCCCAAGTCCGCCCCATTCTTTATATCAAAACTTGAGGAAAACTCATCAGTGAAGTAAATTGTTATCATATTGCTAAAGATGCTTGCACTGAAAAGCAAATCATTTGTTGATACTTTTGCTTGTCATTGTTCCCTTATCTCCCTGATTCTTTCTTTGCCTCTTCTATCCTCTTTTCTTCAGGAAAATGAATTTCAAATAAATGTGCTTAATATTTGTGCACAAATTTACATACTTGGAACAAGCATATGCATAATTTCATGTTTTTCACTTATAATTCTATAGCATTGAACCTTCAAAGTGTTAAGAATATTTTTGATATAAACCGAAATGTCTTAATTGTAGAAGCATGGCAGGGATGAATAATGTAAAGAAACTCAGCAGTCCTACTACCCACAAAACCCTTTTACTATTGATATTTCTTTCCATTTTCTTTTAGATTTCTGCATATATACACAGAATGTCTAAAAATTAATATTGGCATCATACTGTGTAAACTATTCTGAAACCAATTTTTTAAACTCTTTATATCTTAAATGTTTTTTTGTCATTATATGTAAATATCAACTTACATGCCTGTACAATATCCAATTATTTATTTTTTAAGCTTCTCTTCCAAAGACCAAGGCACCCCAAAGAATGCTTCCATTCACTCACTGGTAGAGGCCCTAAGAGCTTTTAAAGCCTTTTGTTGTGCATTGCACAATTTATAAAGTGCAGAAGAAATAAAAGGAAAATGTGAATAAATCTCAATTCTTGTTCCTTTATATATTTGTAGCTGAGTATTTTAAATTACTATTGTCATTATTTTTATTGCAATACATATTGAGCCACAACGATTATTAATAATTGAATAGCTGCTCATGGATTATCACTTCTGCTATAAACAGGATTTCTATACGCAGAGGATTGGTGACACTGTGCATATATTCTCTGACATGTAAGGGGCTTAGCAATTGAGTCTTTACAGAGCTATGAAAGCAACATTTGTTCATTAGAAACTGAACAACAACAAAAAAAAACTTTGGGTGTTTTGGTGTTGTTTTTTTTTCTTTCAGGATAAAAATAATTAAGCATGATGCCCACAGAGTTTTGGGATCATGAGAAACTGCTCCAGTCAGCTGCCAATCATGAGGTTACACAGCCTACGCTGTGTAATATCGTTCTGCCAATACTTTAGGATACAGATATTCAATAAATTACATAAAATATTTAAGTCTTTATCATAAAATAGGCTTAGTCTTAAATACTTTTGTTCAGGTATAAGCTAATATGACAGCCAAGTGCAGGCTGATGTTTTGTAAGCACACTTAAGAAAAGCTAGGCTCAGACATGTCGTGTGGTAGGTGAGATGCATAGCATGCATTTCCCCTCACAGCGTTTTCACACTAAAGTCGTTTTTGTCCAATAGTAACGTTTTGAAAGGAGAGGAGAAGTAGTATGAATGGTGTGAGACCTAACTGACAAGGTGTAACAAATTATAATTCAGAAGGAGTTTCTGTAGTGAGACTAGCAAGTGAGAAAACAAAACAAAACAAACAAACAAACAAAAAACTATAATGTCATTCCTGAACTTTGGGTTCAAAGGTTTACAATGGAATGTATCCATTAAAGCAGCTGAAAAGTCATGCATTGGAATAAACAGGAAGGGGAGGATTTAGGAGCAAGAGGGTATGAGGTGGGAGGTGGGAAGATCACAAGAACAACCCAGGAGCAATACCTCAGGTACACAAGATGAGTTCTTTCAGACTCTAAGGCTGACCTTGGACAGCATTATAGCAGGGTTAGCTCTGGGTCTCAGGAAGGCTGATTCGTGTGGTTTTATGTGCCTTCATTAAGAAAAAAGGATTTTGAAATTGAAGTTATTTTAAAATTCAGTAGGAAAATGAACACTTATTTAATCTGAAAAACCATAAAAAGTTGCAGATTGTGAAATGCTAAGATACACAACAATCATGACAACACTAAGAATAATTACCTAATACATTCTTAAATTAAAGGCCTGACAGGCATCTATAATAATTTTCAAGCATTTTGAAGCATATTCTTTGATTGCTTTTTATATGATGAGTAATTTTCGTGTATCATCTTCTAAACAGAATATAGTAATTAAAGTTTTCCTTTAGCAAGGTGGATCTGAGGCAGTTCCTCAATCTTGATGATTCACAAGAATTTATTCTGCCACATGATTTATTAGAGATAGCAACAGTAATACTTAAGGGTTATGTCAAATTTGAGATGACCTCCCTTCCTTATCTTTCAGGTGTGAATAAGGACTTTAAATATTCTTTTGTGCAAGGACTTACGTTAATCACTCCTTGAGTTTGCAGCCGTCAAGAAGCTCCCTACCACATGAGTCATCAGTGTCCTCTGCTTAGCCTATTTCTATTGACTTCATTGGTGCAATGTTCACATTAAATTTGCTGGAAAGTTGAAGCCACTTGAATTGGTTCAGCATTTTGTATTAGATTCATTAGAACAGCCTTAAAGTGTATGTATTCTTTCTATTTTAATTTTCCCAGATGACTTAGTGTGCTCTTTGGTAATAATCTGAAATTTTTTTCAGTTGTTATAATTAATTTCTCAGATACAGAATATTTGTATTTGTTTCACTTAATTTAGAAATGACGGTACGTATAGAAGACACAAAGAATTGTGTTGAACAATTCAGAGATTTGACAAGCATATATAAATATAACCAGCATCTTCTAGCTCCAGGTAATTTCTTTTTGTAATTTTCTAGTCAGTTCCATATCACAATTGAGACAAGCGTTGTACTCACTTTGATAGCCTAGACTAGGAGACGCTGAGGGTAGAGGAAGGTAAATAAATGTGCTTACATCCTGACGCTTACGTGGTGATTTCTTCACGACCTGAGTCGTCACGCCATGGCTTTCACCAGAGCATCTTCCCAGGAGAAAGAATTCAGTCTGAGAGAGCACACTGGGCTCTCCTGATTCACTGTGAGGCTCTGACTGGTTTTCCCTACAGGTTTCGCCAGTTAGCAATCTGACAGGCAGTGTACTGTGTAACATTTCGGCATTCATTCCTAGAATTAATCCTCTTTCTTTTCTCTCTCTATGCTTAGTTATGCTACGGTTTGGTCCTTTAGAGAACAGTTACAGGATATGTAAGCTGACTACTATGCATTTTCCTTTGCTAAAAAGTCTTTCTGACAATAATTATGACTGTGTTTGATCAAAATGTCATTTAGAAGGGAATTGTCAGATTAGTAATTCTCTCTTAATAAACACAATTTATTTAAATGTAAGTGTATTATGTCTTGCTGGAGATATCTATACATATTGCATAGATATATTTAATATATGAGTTTTTAACTGAATGCAAATTTATTCTATATCCTTTATTTAATCATCCTAAATATATAGTTTTTTTTAAATGGCTGATTTAAATTTATTTTTTAAAATTTTTGGTAGCATTAAAAATAAAAATGAAAATTTGAATTTATATCATATAAATTTGTTATGTTACTATTTATTATAGCAGTATTTTACACATTTCTTATAACTTTTCAACAGAAACAAAAGTGACATGTGCAAATGATGTGGGTTTTTTTTTTCTGCATCCCTTTCATTATAATGTTGAAATCATGTTAAAGGTATTTTTTCTGATTCCCTATTTTAGAAAACAGTAGTCAGTATTTCACCATTAAATATAATGATAGTTATGAGGTTTACTTCTCTGTGCCATCATCACATCAAAGAAATTTCTTTCTTTTCTTAGATGAGAAGCATTTTGACATTATATTAACATATTGACTTATATCAACACATTATATTAACACATATTAACACAATGACTGTACAAAACAATCAAAATAATGTTGATATTTGTCATAGATATATGTACTGTATGTTGATAGCGACATTCTCATACCTTTTCTTTTTTTCTTATTTTCCCTCCTCTTTCCCTTGGGTATCTTCTTTTTTTTCCAGCTAGACTACAGTCTATTTCCAAGTCTTTAAAATCAGTGTTGATCTTCTCTGGTTCTGGCTTTTTGTTGTTGTTGTTTGTTTGTTTTTTCAGACAGGGTTTCTTTCTCTGTGTAACCTTGGCTGTCCTGGACTCACTTTGTAGATCAGACTGGCCTCAAACTCACAGAGATTTGCCTGCATCTTCTCCCAGAGTGCTGGGATTATAGGCATGCCCCACTGTGCCTGGTGATTCTGGCTTATTTAAGATGGCATGATGAGGGCCACTTCTAGCCATCTTCCTGCAAATAACAATTTTGTTCCTTCTAGTCTCATCATGATTAGATGCTGAATTGTCAAGTATTTTACACATTGATTAAAATTATCATACACTTTCTTTACATGTTTTCTTTCATGTATTAATGGACTAAATTTTTATTTCACACATTTGTGACTACCTGGAGAGACTGCATATGCATAGAAACTGTTATGGTATAATCAACCCAGTTGTGTGAGGTCTTTTTGGGTTACAGTTGATCCTCATCCAAATACCATTGTCTTCACAACAGCAGAGAAATTGTAACCAGGAGCACATAAAGGAAAATGCCAGGAGCAAATGGAGAGACAGATGGGGTGGTGCATCTATGATCTACAAGGAGCCAAGAGTTGTCTGTCAGCAATCACCAGAAATTAGAAGAAAAGCATGGAACAGATGCTTTCTTGGGCTTCTCATGGTCAAACATTGCTTCAATTTAGGCTTGAAGGAACACCTGTAAGAAAAAACCTGCACCAAAAACAAAGGGTTCATTGTGGAAAAAGAGGTAGAAGGATTAGAAGAGGAACGGTATTTTCTGCTGCTTCTAGAAGCTTTGCAGGTATGGCGGTTGTGTCACCTGTGCATCAGGAGGTGACAGAGAGAAGAGAGGCTATGTCTATGCTCAGTATTTGGATACAAGCACATCTGAAAAATTACTAGCCTAATATTTCCTGAAAAAAGTGAGCTTGAGACAACCCCAGTGAGGTGCCATGAAGCCTCTTACTGCTTGTAGGACGAGTAGCAAGCTGGAAAATAGAAGAAACTGGGACTAAGGGCCCTGGGGAGTGAGCCTAAGACAGAGTCCCCTTGAATGGGGCTATTGGGGGATGTTAGTTGTGGGATAAAACCCAAGAGGACCACCAGACTAGCATGGGACCTGGACAGGGAGCTGGCCTAAGATGACCTCTGCCCTGCCCGCCATCATAACACATGACTGCAGCATAGCATTCCTGAGACCACTCCTGAGACAACCCTAGAGATGAAGAGATCCCGAACACCAGCAAGAAGAGCAAGTAAGTAGTGGAGTAATGGAAGAGAAAAAGAGACCGAAGAATGAGGTCACAATGAAGAGGCAGAACTGCAGATTCGAGGGTATTGAGGAACAGCCTATTGTGAGTAGCCAGATGGCACCTGAGACAATGGTGGGGTCCTGTCCTGTGCTGCCAATGAGGCCATGTTTAGGTCCATGGCTCTGCAGCCGCAGGGGTTTGTTACCAACAAAGGCCAGGAAGATGTCCCTTGTTTGGGTGGCCGCCCTGGGGCATGTTGAAGTCTGAGCAGTGTGCAGAAAAATACCCACTCCTCACCTGGGCATCTTGAAAGAGCTCTGCCTGGGGGCATGAGAGCAAGAGAGTTGACCCTATCCCTAGCCAGCTTCAGTACTTTGGAGAGTAGCTCCCGTCATTGTAGGAACTGGAGATGAACCAATCCCTGATGTCATAACTCTGGAGACCAAAGAAACCAAGATCAAAGTGACAGTAGATTCAGTGATACAGAGTGATCACTTCCTGTTTTATAGATGCCATCCTCTTATTATGTGCTCTTATACTATAACAAGGCAAATTACTTCCCCAAATTCTACCTCTATATCATAACATTGGTGATTAGTTTGAAAACTGAATTTGCTAGGGAAAGGAGATACACAAAGTTGAATTATAGCATTCTATCCTATAGATTCTCAAAAAATACTTTTACATGTAAAAATATTCATTCCATGAAGTTGCCACAAACATTTGTCTATCAACGTTTACCTGAGTCTAACAGTCCATCCAAGTGTCTAAATTATATGCTAGTGAGATTTGAGTTATAATCCTCTAATACTGGTAGATAAGTGATCTTCATTAGTGATGCTGTTTAAATTTGTGTTTAAAAATAATACTCACTCATAAGTGGATATTAGCCATATAATATAGGATAAACATACTAAAATCTATACTATTAAAGAAGCTAAACATCAAGGAAGATCCTAGGAAAGATGCTCAATCCTTATTCAGAAGGACAAATGCAATTGTTACTGGAAGCAGGAGAAGACAGGCAACAAGACAGGAGCCTACCACAGACAGCCTCTGAAAGACTCTACTGATCAAGGTATCAAAGCAGAGGCTGAGAATCATAGCCAAATTTTGGACAGAGTACGGGGAATCTTATGAAAGAAAAGGGAGATAGATAGACCTGGAGGGGACAGGAGCTCCAAAAGGAGACCAACAGAGACAAACAAACAAACAAACAAACAAAAAACGACAACTGAGCTCTGGGGGCCCTGAAGAAACTGATACCCCAACCAAAGACAATGCATGTAGAGGACATAAAACCTGGCTCAGATGTAGCCCATAGAGACAGTTCCAAATGAGGTACCTGATAAGGGGAGCAGGGGCTTTCTCTGGCATTAACTCAGTGACAGGATATCTGATCACCTCCCCATGGGGGTTGGGGGTGCAGCCTTGCCAGGCCACAGAGGAAGACAATGCAACCAGTCCTGATGAGACCTCAAATTGAGTAACATCACATCTATTGGAGTGCTGTAAAGAATTCATTGTTCAGCCTTGAAATCCTGAAGGTGTGGGCACCCACTCTACTTGTTCTTCCTCTACTGAGATTTTGATTAGGAAAGTATCACTACTAATCTTTAAAATGCCTTCATTGTAGGCTTGATCTAAGATGCAAAAGCAATCCTCCTGGCCTTGCTTCTTTAACCAGGTTTAAAGTTATACTTATGCTGTAGGTTTCTATTTAACAACAACACCTACTTCTCTGTATATAGAATTTAAAAAAATAGATTAGCTTATTTTTTATGTTATATTTTATCTCTCTCCTTTCCATTTCATTTATTTATTTATTTTTCTTCTATCATAGTTTACATCCTGACCTTAGCTTCTCCTTCTTCCACGTCTCCGAGTCACCACCCTGACCTCCCTTCTCCTCCTCATCTATTCCTCCTCCATTTCCTTTAAGCAAAGAGCAGACCTCTCAGGAATATCAACCAAACATGGCATAACAAGAATGCAGAGACCCACAGCCAAACATGAGGCAAAGCCTGTGGAAAAGGGGGAAGAATGATTGTAGGGGCCAGAGGGATCGAGGACACTGTAAGAATATGTCCCACAGAGTCAGCTAAGCAGGGCTCATAGGGGCTCACTGGGATTGAACAAACAAGGGCCTATGTTGGTCTGAGCTAGGTCTTCTACATTATCTGTTATGGTTGTTTAGCCTGGTATTTTGTGAGACTCCTAACAGTGAGAATGAGGGTTGTCTCTGACAGTATTGTCTGCTTTGGGGACCCATTTTCTACCACTGAATTGCCTCATCCAGCCTTGATATGAGGGCATATATCAAGTTTTTAACTCCATTCAACCTACCATAACAAAATATCATGAACAATGTGGCTTATGAGTAACTATATAAATATATATATATATATATATATATATATATATATATATATATATTTCTCATAGTTCTGAAGCCTGAAATGTTCAAAGGTAGGTGTGCAGTATCATTTGGGAACATATTTCTTGGGTTTTATGTAGCAAATTTTTACCATATTTACATGAAAAATGAAAATACAGCTTTTTGAGGTCTACTTCATCATTTTCTTAAAGCACCTGTGATTATGTTTCACCATATAGATTTCAGATGGATACAAACATTCAGATCACAGCACCACCCTACCTATTGGAATTTGTTCTCCCCATAAAGGTTATGGGCTTATAGTACATATCAGATACTGAAAGATGGTACCTGTCTTTGCATACACAACTTGTAACTCAATTGTGTTTTAACTTCTATTTTCAATCTTAATCAAACCAACCTTAGGCAATAATACAAGTAGACAGGGATCACATAGCACTGTCATACATTTTTAAAGAATGCCTTTTTATTGATGTAAATTAAGTATGATTTTATTTTTAAATATCTATCTCTAAGGGTTTGATATTCACTAAAATAAAGTTTTATGTACAGAAAAAGAAAATGAATCTGCTGGCAGAATACGTATTATTCTTAGTTAAAAATAAACCTGTCACCTTTTGTTAGTCATCCCTTTGTTATTGTATCAAAACAACTGAGAGAATAAGCTGAAAAAGATGATTAAAAAAACATTACTTTGGGCTATTATTTTGAACATCCAAGTCCATAACCAGGTAGATGCCATTGATTTTAGGCCTACTGTGGAGAGCAGCTCATCATGGCCAGAATTTGTTATTACAAAATTAAGAGTAGAGGAAGAATACCAGAGGACACTGCAACTGGTGTCAACTCTCAAAGTTTCTAGCACCTACATATAAAATAGCATCAAGATTAATCCCTTAACACATGGGCCTTGCTGTGAAGTGGCAGACCAGCAACACTCTTCCAAGGCCAAAAGTGTCCAAATAAGGTAGCATGTTGCCCACTGGCTGCTGATCACCTTCAAGTAGAGTACTCTTTTGACTCGGCATTGGTATTTGGGACTGTACAATGGGAATTAGGCAGCCACACTATATAGGGAAGACTATGCGTGTGAGCATAGGATGTTTTCTTTGCAGCTTCCTTACCTATGACAATCTAGCTAATGGCTAGTACTACATCCTTGATTGGATTGCAGTTTGATTAGCATTGACATGAGGTAAAGCCTGGTGCTGCTTCTGATAGGTTTTATACAGAGCTATGATGAAATAGTTATTCAGTTAAGAGGATAGACATTTTTCCCCATAAAATATCTCTATTTTCAGTAGATTTTGTATGAACAGAACATATCCAAATGTTTACATATGGGGTTTACATATGAAGAGTATCAGAAGAATACTTGGAACCAAAATCCCTATTAAAATAGTTTCCCATCTTTGCTCATTTTTACCCATTGGAGGCAGAAAGAGTATGTTTAAGTTGATCTTTTCTCTGTGCTTGGGACTAAATCAGATGTGCTTAATATATAGTGTGATTTTTGTCACCCATTTCTCATCTTATCAGAAAGAATCACTACATTAAAAAAAATAAAATGTTATGGGAATTCAAACTTGCTTTTATTCCTTTGGCTTTTAAGCTTAGTGCCAAATTGAACTTTATTCCAACTGAGGAGTTCTGGTGGTAGAATGAGAAGCCCCTAGGCTTGTCAACTGGGGCAATTATCAGTAAGTGTGTCTATACAAATATTGTAAGTGCAACCTAAGGCCGCTTTCAATAAAAGGAATGCTAGGTGTGTGTCTGCGCGTGCACATCTTCCACCAACTAGAAGCTGAAATTGTCAATGTATGAATGCGAAGAGATAGTAACTGTAACTGAATTTGTATAGCACTTTGCTGCCTTACTCATATCCAGTGAATCATGAAGATTAAGACACTCCATGAACAGGCTCAGAAAGTGACAGAGAAGACCCATTTGCATAAGTACTGCTTGAACAGAAGAAATGTTCTTTTAGTCAAATGGCAAGAGATCACTTCAGTCTCAATCAAGCTCAGGTCTGTAGGAAACCCATTTTAATTCCTGGATGATCAAGCCAACAGTGGCTCTTCTCAGACTAAGCCTCAGGTATGATACACTGTGCTAAATCTGGACCCCCTTTACAGTGTTATTATCTCCCCCACTGCTTTAATTTATGTATTTAATTTTAGTTTCCAGGGTGCAATATGGATAATTACTGGAGAACTGCAGAACCTTGCAAGAGAATTTTTTGCTTTTTATAATTTGTGTCACATCAAGTATAATAATGCACCTTTAATTTCTTCAAAAAAGACAATTATATGCTAATAGAATATCTGAATAAAAATTGGTACCTTACGCTGAATTATGTTTTCTGCCTACTAATTTATATTAATACAAGTCGGTGAGGAATTTTTAATGAACCTTGAAGTCACAGGCCAGCAAATCTGAATTTACCCTACTGGAGTGATACCATCCTTTAACACAGTGGGGACCAAAGAATATCAGACAGTACAAAGGGTCAGATATCCTATTAGATAAAATGTCAAAATTATTGTCTAGATGTAATGTATAAAATGAACGGTATAAAAATACAGATCATGATGAAAGGAACAAATTGATTTGAAGAAATATTGTCATGAAAGTTTTATTTTTACAGTAAATTTGATTGCATAAAGGCCAAATGAGGGTGTTTATATGATAATATTGTGACAAGAGTTTCTTTTTTTTTTCTTTCATGTCAAGTCAGATTGCTGATAGATTGCAGATGGCCATGCTTAAGGGGTGCTCAAAACATTAAGGATAAAGTGCTCTGACATCATTGTTTCCATTTTCATGTTTTTTTATTCTACCTGATACATTTAAAGGCCCATCGTTGTAAACTTTTTAACAAATATATACACCCATTTAAGAAAGTACAGACTGGAAGGTCACTGGTAGTGTGAGAGCACACAATTAACACACTAGTGTGAAGAGACAGCGCAACCCTGTGAACCATTTTAATTAGATTCTGTTGCTGTGGTAATAAGATGGCTTAGCTTGTGCTCATATGGCTATATCTGCCTTTCCTTGGGGAGTACGGATATTATAGAATAGAAAGTAATGTTTATTGTACTTTCTTTTCCTGCTTGTGGTTTTCATTTGCCAATGATGAATGATACTTCCCCGTGGTGGGTGTACTATGGGCTGTGAATGAATTACTGCCACACCTTAGAGTCATAGAGTTGACCAGGTTTAGACATTTGAGGTGTAAAATTAAAAGACTAAGGTTCCAAGTCAAACTGATATTTCATTAAAATCAAAACTTTGTGGATGCATCCTTAAAGCACACTGTCAAAATTATTGCTCTATCACAAAAAGTTTGCTTTTTTATTTTTATTTTTTAAGCCAACAGAGCTGACTTCCCAGCTAGTGACTTCAGGCTCTTTTGCCTGAATTTTAGCCTATGTGCCTAAAGACATGTTCATAATTTACATTATAATATTAATAGTAAACTAATTTTAAAGACAGTTTCCTCTCTTCTTCTGCTCCATTTTGATTGCAATAAAAGCTCTTCATATTAGAACCTTCAGGAAATTCTGGAGCTTTTAGTTCAGTCTTTGTTGGTTAAGTTCACCAGAGATATTATGTTCTCTTAAGGAAAATAAAAAGCAGGTTTGAGGAATGAGCGAGCAGAGAAATGAGGCTATGTATCAGACTGAAGGGAGGAGCTGGGAGGAGAGAGTGTTTGCAAAGAAAAGCAGACCTGAGAGGAGCTGGAGGGGACATATTTCTCCTGGGAGGTTATGGGAGGAGACTCTAGCTGTGACTTTCAGTAGCAGTGGTCATAGAGACTGAAGAGGCCACTCTCTAAATAGACAAGACACTTAGTGAAGGGAAGGGTGCACCAACTCACCCATAAAAACGTCAACCCCAAATTTTCCCTGCCTACAAAATGTGCAGGGATAAAGACAGAGCATTGAGGCAATATCCAACCAATGCCTGGCCCAGTCTAAAACCTGTCCCAGGGGAGAGAGCCAACCCTGACACTATTAATATTACTCTACCATGCTTGAAGACAGGAGACTAGCATTGCTATCCCCCGAGAAACTCCACCCCACAGATGATTTAACCAGATGCAGAAACTCTCAGCCAAACTTTGGACAGAACACAGGGAGTCTTGTGGAAGAATGAGGGAAAGAATAAAAAGACCCAAAGGGGACAGGAGCTCCAAAAGAAGATCAACAGAGCAACTAGCCAGGGCCCAGGGATGCTTATAGAGCACTAACCAAGGATGATGCGTGGATTTGACCTAGTTAGGCCCTTTACACATATGTAAATGATGGGCAGCTAGGCCTACATGTGGGTCCCTTAGAAAGGAGAATGGGGTCTCTCTGTGGCATGGGGTCTGTTGCCTGCTTTTCAATCAGTTCCCTTGGCGGAGTTGTCTTGCTCAGTCCTTGATGTGCTGGAGTGAGTTGGTAGAGGGGTGGCGACCCTTAACTGAGGAGTAGGAGAGGGGAGATGGGGAAAAGTGAGAGGAAGGATCAGAACTGGAGGAGAGGAGGAAGCACCTATGATCTGAATGTAAACTGAATAATTAATAAACTAATTAATTTAAAAAGAAAAAAAAAGAAAATGGATGGTTCTCAAAATTTAAACTGTGTGAGGTTACCATGTCCTTAGAAAGTTAATTGTTCCTTTTTGTGTTCCCCCAATACTCTGCTCACATGATTATTATAGAAGAGTGCATTTTTTTTAATGATCTGTTTGCATCATCCGTGTTTCCCATCAAACTTGGAGCTAGTAAATACTTCTCTGTTCACAGATTTTATACCAACATCAATCTATAGTTAACTTCTGGAGTAAACATGTTTCATGAACACATTACACACCTGGTGTTTTATAAATGAACATATTATTTTAAAGAACTAAGGGTTTTGGAGTGTCCAATGTTTGTATTTTCATAGTAGGTGGTTATTAAAATAATCTTCCCCTACTCTTCAGATAAGGGGATCCTCCTCTCTACCAACTCACACCCAGAACTGAGTACTTCTTCCCCTGCGGCCTGGCAAGGCAGCCCCACCAGGGGGAAGTAATCGAAAAGCAGGCAGTAGGCTCCATACCACAAACAGACTCCATTCTCCTTTCTAGGGGACCCACATGTTGACCTAACAAACCATCATCTATGAATGTATAAAGAGCCTAGGTCAAGTCCATACATGGTCCTTAGTTGGTACTTGTAGACACCTCATTGTAAATATAAGAAATTTGCATGAGATATATTAACTGGTCAATCTCAAAGAAGTTCTCTTGTATGTAAATTTTATGTCAACATTAGAGAGAGAGATGGTCAAAACAGAGTCAGAGCCTCAAGATCAAGAAATATTAGAAGCACAATGAAGCAAAGTTTCCCTACACTATAAAAAAGGTTTTTAAATTTTTAATGGATTAATTAATTTATTCACTTTACATCCCAATTGTAGCCCCCTTCCTCCTCTTCTCTAGGCCCCACTCTCCTTCCCTCTTCCCTCTCCCTCATCTCATTTTCCTCAGCTAAGGGGAACCCCCACCCGACTCCAGCTCATTAAGTCACATCAGGAATGATTGAGTCCTTTGCCCCTGTAGTCTGGCAAGGCAGTCCTGTCAGAGGATAGTGATCAGAAAGCAGGCAACAGAGTCCATGTCAGATACAGAGCCCACTCCCTTTTATTGAGAACCCACATGAAACCTGAACTGCCCTACTGCTACATCTATATAGGGGGCCTATGTCCAGTCTATGCATTGTCCTTCTTGATACTTCAGTATCTGAAAGCCCCTCTGGACCCTAGTTATTTGGTTCTGTTGGTTTTCTCCTGGAGGTACTGTCACCTTCCAGTCCTATCTTTCCTTCCACTTGTCCACAAAAAAAAAAACAAAACAAAAACAAAAACAAAACAAAACAAAACAAAAAAAACACACATTTTTTAGAAGGGATTGTTCTCTTTTTGGTTCCTAATGATAGTTTCTTAGTGAGTTTGTGCTACTAAAAATAATAAATAAATAAAAAAGATTGAGTGAAGGAGTTAATGACAGAGAAGGACGTGATTTTACTTTTGTTTAGCTTGAAATAAAAATAAATAAATAGGATTAGAGCTTTGCTAGAAGAAAAACAAACAAACAAACAAACAAACAAAAAATATGCCAATGTTTGTTACATATTGTTTTATAGATGTTCCAAAAGGCAAATCTCATTGTTTAAAGGGAAAAAGAATGAATGGGAAAATTTTTTATTTCACAGGGCAAAACTTCATCTCTACGCATTTAGCTTGCAATTTACAAAACAGTGAAATACATTTTCAATTTACCCATTTCCAGTTGAAATACCTTACCTGTAAAACTTGGGTGAAATTGTCGCTATAGGAAGTAAATAGTACTCAGCAGAAGTTTTTGCTCAATTGGGTTTTTGTTTGCTTGCTTGCTTTATTTTTACAGAGAACATTAGAGAATGACAAACATGTTACAGGGGAAAATGGATTTTGGTTAGAGAATGATATCCATCCGTAGTATTGAAGGGATATGTCATTAGGGTGTGTCGTCCAGAGCTGTGATGAACCAAACAGTAGGCACGGTTTCTGAATCATGCTTGCGGTCACCGTTTTGTGCAGTTCTAATGGATGCCCTCATATAAGTAACAATCATTCACAACTGTAATTTCTCAAGGCTCTGAAGGTCAGAAATGCAATTTACTTGACAAATAAATGTTTGTAATTCTGTTTTAGAGGTTACAGTGCTTATTTGCAATAAGATGGTGCAGATCTGTCTTCCCACTGTGGGAGAGCTTCAGTCTCCTGGTCTAAAGGCTGCCTTCTCTGACCTCTCCTAGGATGTGCATGGTGAGATTCATTCATGGACTTCCCTTGGGACTTAATCCTACTGTGCAATTGTTCAAATAACTGAAAAAAATGCCCCCAAGTATAAGTTCAAAGTACCTATTATTTAGCTCTAGGGAACTGATCTTTTCTCCAACTTATTCAGGGATTGTGAATAACTCCTTTACTCCATCTGTATTTTTCAGTTGAAGTTATAGATGTGATTGAGTATGTAGAAGTCCTCACTTTCCTGTGGCCTCCAACAGAGATCTGTTGCCCACTCAGTCTTCTCTCTACACTCTGTCACTCACCCTTCCTACTCACTTTTCTCTTCCCTGTGTGTTTTTTTTCCTCTCTTTTTCATTAAACCGTGGGAGCTTGCTCTATACCACACTGTTCCTTTTGATTTTCATGATAAGACTAGATGGCCCCTGACATTCATCTGTCACAAAGCTCTTTTATCATCTAGTCTTTAGGTTATGACTGTCATCCGTGTAGTTTTCTTTTTCTAATCCTAGTGGTATTCAAAAAGTAGTTCAAGCTTCCAACATCATATTCCAAAGATACTCAGGTTATTGGTTTTCTGTGGCTTGAACCCTCATTAATATCTAAGAAGAAATATATTAGTTCATCGCTCTGAATTTGCTCCTGAGGTATCATCAGGGCCAAGATACCTCATTTAATTCATGAAGGAATTTATGTGTCTCAATATTGTTTTTCTCACATTATCAGGTATTCTGATATTTAAAAAAATGTGAAAATAGTTTATAAATAGATGATATATGTGGCATTAGGTAAATAATGTAAAGAATTAAAATAATCAACAGGAGTGTTATGTTTTCTAATATTATCTCCAGAAACAGAGATTTATTTGGAATGATTGACTTCTGCCTGTTGCTCTTGTGAACTATGAAACCAATACTTGCTTTGATTTGAGATGATGGATTCAATGGGCAAGAGACCACTTAACTACTCGATCTTCTCAAATTTGCTGTCACAATTCAATTGATTGAATTGGCCAGTACTTATAGCTCTTTCTGATGTTGCAAAGATATTAAAATAAGTTATTATTAATATATTTGATCAAGTAAATAAAACATTTGGTGTTCTTTGAAATATATAGAACAAATGTTATTTGAAAATTGGTGACTGTAATCACCCTACACTGCAATAGAAACATTTTAAAAATTATTCATTTATAAATTAGAGTTTATTCACTTTGTATCCCAGCTGTCACTTCGTCCTTTGTCCCCTTTGGGCAGAGTGCAGGGAATCTTATGTAAGAAGTGGGAAACAGTAAGATCTGGAGAGGATAGGAATTCCACAAGGAGAGCAACAGAACCAAAAAATCTGAGCACAGGGGTCTTCCCTGAGACTGATACTACAACCAAGGTCTATGCATGGAGATAACCTAAGATCCCTGCACAGATGTAGCCCATGGCAGCTCAGTATACAAGTGGGTTCCATTGTAACAGGAAGAAGGACTGTCTCTGACATGAACTGATTGGCCTGCTCTTTAATTACCTCCCCCTGAGGGGGAGCAGTCTTACCAGGCTACAGAGGAAGACAATGCAGCCACTCCTGATGAGACCTAATCGACTAGGGCCTTAAGGAAGGAAAAGAAGACCTCCCTTATCAGTGGACTTGGGGAGGAGCATGTATGCAGAGGGTGGAGGAAGGGAGGGATTGGGACAGGAGGAGGGAGGGAACCACAGGGAGGATACAAAGTGAGTAAAGTGTAATTAATAAAGAATTAAAAAATTAAAAAAAAACTCAAAAAAAAGAAGAAATACAACACTTGGTCACATTCTTATTTAACAAAAATAAAGTGAGATTTGACCCTAGAACAGGAATGAATGACACCTCAGTTTTAATTATCTCTATTAACTATTTGTAACAAATAGTTACAAATTATTTTGACTGTGTTTAATTTTTAATATAATCACAATTTTAAACTATAAAAAAAACTCAGCATACAAGAAAAGGTCATAAATAAAACAATGAAGATTTTAAAAAATCATTTACATGATTATCTAAGATGTATTCTTTCAGAAATTTTCCAGTCTTAACTTGGGAGCTTCTAAATTGATCCTCCACCTTGCCCAAAGTAGCTAATTCTAAGGGTCATCATATCTGCTAGTAGATGAGGTTAAATTAATCCCACTATATACCACTATATAGCCTAACAAAGGACAACTCTGCTAAGAAAATGCAAGCTCAGAGCTTTTGACAGGCAAGGCTGAGGTTCCTGGCTTGTCTTCTTGGATTCTTTTCAGCATAATCCTGCTCCCGGCTCCACAGTACTGTAAAAGCTGATCAAAGGATGCTCCCTAAATCACCTGATGTTTAACATCAGTGTGAGATTTGCTTGCTGAAAAAAAAAAAAAACCGTGATAGAGTGAGTTTACTACATAATATGCTATTTCCCCATCTTGGTTCACCAACTGATTATAAATTTCACTACTTTGGAAGAGGTTTGGAAGAGGTGATACATGATAGATTGTAGAACAACAGTTATTAAGCCGTTGGCTTACCTTTCTGTAACTGGATTTTTACTTGACAGATGATGTAATAAATTTTACATTTTAAAAAAAAATTTATAGTTGAGTGTGAATATTTATTCCTATTCAATAGATATTTTATTTTAAAAGTCTCAGTGTGACCTGGCGTTTCCCCAGGTAAATATAGCCATATCTAGATGGTTTGGGTATGATTCATGGATACTTCATTTTTTTGTATGAGTGTCTAGACGGTAGATAGGAATGCCTGGTGCCTGTGTAGGGAAAGAAGAGAGTATCAGGTCTTCTTGGAACTGGAGTTACAAACAGTCGTGTGCTGGGAATTGAACTTGGATCCTCTTGAAGAGAAGCGATGGCTCTCAATTACTGACCCTTCTCTATAACTTTAATTTATGGACTTTTTGACAGTGAAACCACAAAGCTGTTTTTCTTTACTGAATAACACAGACACATTTACTTTCTCTTTGCTCTTCCGCTCGAAAAATAGTATACTTCATCTATTGTCCTTGAGGGCAATTGCAATTCCCTGACTTTATTTTGTTTAATTTTTAATTTTTTTTAATTTTATTTTTAATTACACTTTATTTACTTTGTATCCTCCCTCTAGTTCCCTTCCTCCTCCCCTCCCAATCCCTCCCTTCCTCCCTCTTCACCACGCATGCCCTTCCCCAAATCCACTGGTAAGGGAGGGTTTCTTTTTCTTCCTTCTGATTTTTTTAAATTTTAATTGCTCTTTAGAAATTGTTTTTAGCATTACAGCATTTTTATTCCACCAAGCCTTTCTATCCAAGAGTTACTGAAATGTAAACAATTAAAACAGCTAGTAGGGTCTTACAGCCACCTGCAGTGAATCATTTGTAGTGTGGATAATCACTTCCTTATTTATGTGTTTTCTAACTCAGATTTATCTATTGGAATGCATTTCTTATGCCAGGAATAAGTGACCTTTGACAGTGGAACAAAAGGAACACCCAAAATATCTCACTTTTTAATTTATAATTTCAAAGGTAAAATGTGGTACCATATCGTCACTCTGTAATATATTAACATCTCTGAACAATAAAATATACTTCTTTTTTCATAAGGTGACCAACTTTGTGCCTAAGAACAATAGTTTTTATTTGACTAGAATCCTTAGGCATTCTGAGTTGTCTTCAAAGCAGTTAGTGACACATGACCTTAAGAAGAGCTGAGGTATTTTAATACCCTCTGAGAACACAGAGGTACGCCAAGCTCTTATTTTCATTGCTGTGAGGAAAATGTACATCATACTTTGTTTTTCCAAATGAAATGATGTAAAATTCTTTTTCCAACATAAGCTAGAAGGAACATCTACTAATGTGGGCTCAAGCTAAATATCAGGGTGATGATGCATCTAAAAACATGGAGTCCTAACCAAACAGAAAATGAGCTGATAACATATCAGGGATGTCCCTGAAGAAATTGTTCTCTACAAAGGGCTCATGATTAACTATAAATGTTAAAAGTTATGATTTTCAAAACATCACTTAATCATACTAGAAGTAAGAATGTAGGAAATATTTTGTTTGTCAACCTGCTGTCAACTATCTAATATTATTTGAAAAGATAAATCTTAGAAGATTCTGGGCCTACTCCAACTTGGTCTCTAGATTATTTTTATCCAAACTAATCAGTTCATCATTTTCCTTCTCATGCGACCTTAATTTCATGTCTAGTACTTTCAGTTCTTCCCTGTACTTAATATGTACATTCTCTTCTCTAATTATACATATGTATATAGTTTACATATGAATGTACATATGTATGTATGTACATGTGTATGGGTTTTAGCCAAAGCTGGCCTCAAAGCTGCTATGTTTTCCTATTGTTTGGTTACCATACCCATATATCAGAATAGTTTACTGACCTCACAATCTGCTATAATGTGGTTGGTTGCATTATGGTTCCTTCCAAACAATTGAAAAATGAGTTGCTAGCTGCCAAATGGGTAAAAATGCAGTTGGAAAACATTTTCATTTTCTACATCACATTTTGCAAAACAACAATCTGAAATAACATAAATAACATACTACATAAATTTTGTGATGAAGTATTTATAGCAACACGTGTTCTTTGGTTGGGAAGCATGTGGAATGTTAAAAATCTAGAGTCCAGGAGACAGGGGGGGGTCGGAGGGTAGTTAAGATCAGTTGCTGCTCATCTGAAGGTCCTGAGTTCATAGCCCAGCATAGCTTCAGATGGCTTACAACTGACTGGAACTTCAGCTCCAGCAACCCTGAAGCCTCTGGCCTCCAGGGACTTTCATGTAAGTGTACTTATGCAGAGCAATTCACACACACCTACACATAATTAAAAGAAATAGAAATATATCTCTATAAAGAGTACTAGAACCAAGTTGAGATTGACCTTGGGGTTAGAAAAGTAAGACATTAAACTCTATTTTATGCTAAGGTTTATTAACACTTTTCAAGGAATTTAGTCTGTATGTGTTTTGGAACAAAATCTCAAGGTAAAAAAAAATATTCAAAGTCAGTATAAAATATCTACGGTATGGCATACTGAATTTATAATTTATCTATGAAAGTGAATTAGATGTAAATAGGGACACACTTGTTTGTTGAACAATCTGAGACTGAAGAATACAATTTGAACATCACTCCTTTTCCTACAGCATTCAGTGACTCCCATTGTGCCAAAAAAGACCTTGTAGTTCTTATTTCTTTTGAGAAGTAGGATCACTTACCCTGCTTCTCTGAGGTGTACACACAAAAGCTCCAGGACTTTAAACATAAAACATTTTTCCTGTCTCAGGAATTCAACCTACCATTTCTTCTCATCACTCAGGCTAGTGAAAAGAGTGTTACCTATTCTACGTTTAGCTACCTACCCTGCTGCTTTTAAAGCCTTAAGGATTGTGAAGAAATAGAGAATTTGAGGGAAAAGACTGGAATCTGACTGAGTCCTCCCACCCCCGACACACATGGCAGGAATCCAACAATATTTATTTGTGTTTGCAATTCTGAGAGCCCCTCTTCCTTTGAGACTAGCAGAGGACAGAGTTTGCACAAATGACTTCTTTCAATAGTAGTTTCCCTAAAGTGGCATTACTGCAAGGATATACCTGACGTACTAATATTTACAGTGTCTATCATGTTATAGTGTTGGATTATAAAACCAAAGTCTTCTGGAATATGTATATTATTGGGGGGTAAATCTTCTCAGTATGACGTAGCTTGCAATAATCTAGCTTGTAAGAGAGATGATAAATAAGTAGATAGCTTATAGCAATAATAGAAGATTTAATAAATCAATTGATTTTTGGATGATAAGTAGTGAGTACATAGAGATGGGTGTTAGGTAGATTGATATACATAGATGGATGCATAAGCCAGCAAAACATACAACTTATGAGATTTTTCAAAAGCAAAAACACTGAAGAAAAATGTACCACATAACATTGGTGATAGAGGTTTTTATAATTCCCAAATGTTCTGCAATAAGAATATTTATTTGGTAAAGAGAAAATAAAAAAAAATGAATGTTATCTTTTAAAAACACATTATAGAAATTTTATGTGGAAATGTATGCTCTATATTTTTTATTTATTTATATAGTTAGTTCCAATAGAAATGGTGGATAGAGGCAGTAGAAAGTAAATTGGAAGGTGGCATTCACATTTTAGAGAGATTTTCTAAAGCGGGTATTAACTGATACTTTCCTGAAATTTTTGTTACCTTGGAGACTGAGGACATATTGTCATTTGAATAAAGATCTATAAGATGCAATGACAGGGAGCTTAAAAAGAACCCATCAAATACCTAAATTCAATATTACTGTTTATGTTTGTTTTTTATTTCTTTTATATTTAAAATTATAATATAATCGTATCATCTCCCTTTTCCCTTTCCTGTCTCTTAGCCCTTCGGGATAACTCTCCTTTCTTTTTTCCTAATCCTTGCCCTCTTTTTCAATTAATTATTGTTACATGCATGTATATGTGTTTGTGTGTTTATATTCGTAAATACAACCTGCTGGGTCTGTGAACTGTTACTTGTACATATGTTTTGTTGTTGGATAACCAACTGTTAGGACGGCAGGCTACATATTATGCTCAGCTCTCTATTTGGCTTTTGATTCAATCATAGTCTCCATGTGTGGTTATTTGGGGACCTTGTAGATTAAGGAACTAAGCCCCATTAATAATATGAATTAATATTAATTATTAGTAATATTCATCAACACCTGAAGAAGAATATTGCTTCTGCTCTCATTATTATTTAGTTGCCTCTAGCTCATTGTAGGGTTGAGGTGTCCGGTCTTCTCTTTCCACTTTGCCATGTCTGTTGCTGTTGACCCTGTTCAGATATTGTTTAGAAATTCAAGGTGGTGGAACATTCTGAGTGTAGCTTTTGACATGTCTGGTAGACACAGGCTCACATCAAACCCCGCAGTCCTCTGGGTCTTATGCTTGTTCTACTCCCTCTTTTGTAGTGCTTCCTAAGCTACAGTTGTAGGAACTGTTTTGTAGATGTGTGCCCTGGAATTGGGCTCTACAGCTCTGCATTTTGATTTGTTGTGGGTTTCTGCTCAACTAGAAAAAAAAATCATACATGGTGCTGAAAACCTAGGGAACTCTTAAGGTTTAGAGAAGTCATGGACTTTGGAGAGGAACCTACAACCACATTACTAAACCAGCCTAATCTAAACTACATTCTAACTATTTGTCCTTATGCCCACAGACAACTGTCATCGTAACTCCTCATCAATTCTCTTTGCAAAAGACAGAGAGCATTACTGGAAGCTGCTGTTTTTATTTCTGAAAAAAAAAAAAAGATTTGAAGCACATATCGACTCAGAGGCAGAGTCACATGATGAGGGAGACAGAAGCTGTGTTCACATATGGGATGGAAGTTCTAGAAAAGCCAAGACAGGACCGTTTCAAGTTTCTGGCCAGCATGGACAACTCAGTGAATTCCAGGTTAGTCTGTGCTACAGAGTGAGAACCTGTCTCAAACAACAACAATCAAGAACGCTAGCAAGGATGCAAACAAACAAAGAGACAGAAGTAGAGAATAGTGTTATTCAGATTAAGTTGAGTTCAGGAGGATTCTGCCTGTAATCTTCTAGAACAGTAGGTCTCAATCTTCCTAATGACTGAAACCTTTAATATACTTCCTCCTCTTGTGGTGACCCTCAAGCACAAAATTATTTTTGTTGAGTCTTCATAATTTTAATTTTGCTACTCTTATGAATTGTGAAATATAAACATCTGATATGCGACCCCTGTGAAAGAAAGGGTCATTTGACGCCTTTGGGGAAAGGTGTCTTGACCCAGTCTTTGACAGTGGACACTTACCTACCTGAACTATGAGGGAATGAATGTCTTCTGCTCTTGCACAGGACTGAGGAGCAAGTCCTCACCCCTCTGAGTCACAACCACAGCCAGCGTCGCTGTTGTTTCAGCTTCCAGGCTGTGACCCAGTATTGCAGCAGCCATAGGAAACTGATAAGACCTTACAAGATCAGCATCTGCTTTTGATTTAATACTTTACCGTGTTCAAAGAGTTGAATGCTGTATAAAACATGATGAGAGGATATTTAAGAACAGATGACAGGGACTTTCAGAAAGGATTTTTTTTTTTTCTATTACACTTGTGCTGTGCATACACAGATAAATCTAATAGTCAAATGATGCTTTAAAGAAGCCCCTGTGAGGTCTTGTATCCTCACATGCTGGCCTGCAAATATCATGGACAGACTCAGAGGACTAGCAAGACTCACATTTAGGTTTTCTTTTCTCATAAAAATTACACATTTTCATTTTCTTAAATCCAAAATGTATTGCTTTGAAATGCCCCATAAGAATGGGAATTGGGATCTATAGAAAATACTTAAGTCAAGGAGGCGCCTTTACAATCCTTACTACTTACCACAACTCCAACTGAGAAGCAGAGGGTGGTAGCCAAAATTTGTGGCTTTAGAGCATTTCAGTGTATTGAGAGGGGAAACAAATAAAAGCCACATCTGACTTTGTTTATTATAAAGCATTGGCTTTCTACATCCTTGGCCTGGGAAATAATTCAAGATTCTTGCGAACCCTCTGTAGTAGGGCAGGCAGTGAGCAAGCAAGGGAGCCAGGGCCTGTTGTGCAGTATAAGCAGAGTTCTACAGGGTAAGGTCAGCTTTGCATTGAAGAAGTAGGCAATATTTACACAAAATCTCTGCTTTGTGTTTTCCTCTGCTTATTTGCTTCCTTATTTTTGTTGCCCAACATTTACACTCTGGAACTTAAATTTAGAGCTTGTTAAGCTGCCTTAAATCTTTAAAACTCATTATTTCTTCTCATCAGAAGTATGAAAAAATCCTATAACTTCAACTTAAAATTTTTATGTTTATTGAGATCTAATAAGTTATGTGCTTTATTACTTTTGGTATTATTGCAGTGTAATTAACTGTTTTAAAGAAAGACTATTTTAAGTTATAATTACACCTGCTTTGTGTTTTTTTTTCTAATTACTTTCTGTATGCTCTTACAAGGTTGACACCTTATTTTAAAGTTCTATAAAAAGGATGGTAAATTATGGAAGATAAGTGAATAGTGGAATTCTTTGCTCAGCTGGTAAAGGTATTTGCCACCAAGCCTGATGACCAGAGTCCAGGTGGTCGAAGCCAATAACTAACTCCAGCAATTGTGCCCTTTAAGCTTATTGCATTGAAATTTTATATTCAGTTCAGGTGTACATGCGCTGGTTATTCCATGAAGTGGCTTCCTAACTGTGATTTTGTCCCCATAGAGGTAGTCAGCCACGTGATGCTATGAACTAGTTTTTTGGTTTTTTTTTAAATAAAAAAATAAGGATCTTTGCACTTAGCAACCCAGCCAGTGTCTTGAAGTATTGAATTTATCCTTTCAAATACTGAAAACTAAAACTAAAACAAACAAAAATATAAGACACGTGGAGAAAAAAAATATATGTCACACGGTAGGGAAATTTAATTTCATTTACAATGACTTTTTCCATATACTAAGTTTCAAGGTAAATAAGTTATATGGCAGGTTCTATAAAAGAGTAATTTAATTTACAAATATCATTTACTGCAGAATTTCAAAAGATTTAAAGTATTTTAAGCTGGTATTTCTAGTGAAAGAGAATGAAGAGCAAGCTGAAGACACAGCTTAGTGTCTGAACTGAACTAAGCTGGGTGAAAGCGTAACCGTGGGGGAAGAAAGTAATATAGACCAGATGTAATAATAGAGGCATGTAGCTTGGGCCTAGAGTAATGGAAATTCACCGTATGTTTTAGATGAGTTATCTCGAATTTCAGAGAGAACATATGGTACACGTCAATCAACTTATTGCTGAATTTTTGGCATTGGCCTACAGTGAATTGGTTAAGAGACAGATCATTTATTCAGAGAAGTAGGTTTTAAAATGACAGCATTACTGTGCTACAAAACCTGCAGAGATGTGTGTGATAGATGTACTCAAACAAGAAAACTTTTCAAAAATAAATTGGTTTTTTTTCTGAGAAGTTTAGACAATCACTAAGTGTGTATTAATTTTAAGCTGCCTTAAATCATTAAAAATTTATGTTTGTGGAACTATGGGATATTTAATTTAAATCACAGAAGATAATGATGTATCTGTCCATATGTATATATATATATATAGATATAGATAGATAGATAGATAGATATAGATATAGATATATATGTCACTGTATTTTCTAGTTATCTAGTTGTCTAGCTACTAGCTATCTGGTCATTATAGTATCAAGATTTGTTTGGTGACAAAACATGGACAGCTGGAACTCTGTTTCTTTGATTATTTGGCAATTTCATTTAGGTCATCTTCATATTTGTATATATTTTAGAAAGTTTCTACTGTATTATGTTTCCATACTACCCATAAAATGCCCTTTAATTTTAGCTGTCTCTTCCCATTTTGGATCCCACATACCCCTCTCTCCACTTGATCCTCCTGTTCCCCACAGCCCGCCCCACTTCATCTATCCATAATTATCTATTCTATTTCTCTTTGCTAAAGAGATATATCTGTCCCCTCTAGTCATTTATTCTATACCTCTCTCCCTAGTTCTATGGATAGCTTAGTTATCAACTGCTATCCACATATGAATAAATACATACCACATTTGTCTTTCTGTATCTGAGATGCCTCACCAAAAATGTCCCCTTACTAGAGCTCCTACATGAAGTCTAAGCTGTCCATCTGCTAAATCTTTGTAAGGGGCCTACGTGTAGTTCATGCATGGTCCTTGGTTGGTGCTTCCATCTCAGCAAGCCCCTCTGAACCAGAGTTAGTTGGCTCTGTTGGTCTTCTTGTGGAATTCCTTCACCTTCAGGTCTTTTACTCTTTCCTCCCACTTTTCCACAAGACTCCCTACTCATCGCCCAAAGTTTGCCTGTGAGTCTCAGTATCCTGTTTGGATTGCACTGTATTGTATTGTATTGTATTGTATTGTATTGTATTGTATTGTATTGTATTATATTGTATTGTATTGTATTGTACTGTATTGTGATGTGTTGTGTTGTTGAGTTGTATTGTATTGCATTGTTTTGGGATGCTACTGGGTAGAGTCTCTCAGAGGACAACTCTGACAGGCTCCTGTCTGCAAGAGTAACAGAGCATTGTTCATAGTGTCAGTTCACAGGGTAGAGCACTCTGCCATAGCGTGTGTTGTTGGTTGGGCCAGGCTTTAGTTGGGTATTATATCAGTCTTTGCTCTATCTGCTCAATCTTTATCCTTGCACATCTTGTAGGCAGGCTAAATTTGGAGTCTAAGTTTCTGTGTGTGTCTGTGTTGGTGTTCCCCTCCCTCTACTAGGAGACAAGTTTAGTTAAAAGGTATCCTTTTCAGTCTCTGTAGTCTCTGCTACTAGGAGTTTCTGCTTTAATCCCCCTCATATAATCCCAGGAGCCTACCCTGACTTAGTTCTTCAGCTTGTCACAGAGATACCCCACCCTCGGTTTCTGTTATTCTCTATAAAACTTCTGTTCTTGCTGTCTTTCTCTCTTTCCAGTTCTAATCTCTAACCTTTTAACTCTCTACATCCCCTCTCCTACCTTGTTCCCTCTCTTCATCCATTACCTCTGTCTATTCTATCTCCCCTTCCAAGTGAAACATCCTTTTTAGGATCCTTCTTATTATTTATCTTTTTGGGTCTGTGCTTCATAGTATAAACATAGTATGTTTATCCTGTATTATATGGCTAAAATCTCCTTATAAGTGAGTATATACCATGTGTTTCTTTCTGAATCTGGAATACGTTTTAACAGTTAAGTAATACTCCATTGTATAAATGTACCATATTTTTTATCCATTCTTCTGTTGAGGGACATCTAGGCCATTGCCAATTCCTGACAACGAATACAGCAGCCATGAACATAGTTGAACAAGTACGTATTTTTGTTGTAGGATAAAGCATCCTTTTGTATAAGCTCAAGAGTGTTATGTCTGGATTTTGAAGTAGATTAGTTCTCATATTCCTGAGGAGATGGAACACTGATTTCCACAGGGGCTGTATTTGTTTGCACTCCCCCTAGAAATGTAAGAGCTTACATCTTACTCCACATATTTGCCTGCAAGAGCTGTGACGTTTCGTTGAACTTATCTATTGTGACGTGTGTAAATTGAAATCTCAGAGTATTTTTTGATTTGCATTTCCATGATGGCTAATGATGTTGAACACTTCGGTAAGTGTTCCTCAGATGTTTGAGTTTTCTTTATTGAAAATTCCTTGCTAATATCTGTATCCCATTTGCCTGGATAAGACTCTGGTGCAATAATATACCCCATTTTCTTCAACCCATTTTTTTCTATTGGGGGGCATGTAAATTGTTTACATGTTGTTTACTGGTTGTTATGAATAGAGTGACAACAAGCATGTTGACCCTTAGTAGCTGTAAGTGGTGTTTGGAAAACAGTATTTGCATCTCTTTTGGCACCAGTGAAAATGTGCAGGAGTTCCAGCTCCTGTTCTGTGGTCCTAATGAAGTCTTCACTCCCTGGTTACCATAGCATCAGAAGTTTTATGTACTTGGTTTGCAGATCGCTGCCTTGGAATGAATATATCCTATGTGGACCCTGGCAGGGCAGAGGTTAAAATTCCATTCCAATCACATGCCCCTGCTGATTCACCAACAAGAGTGAGAGCGCCAGCAGGGTTTCTGTGTTACAGTCCTGATGAGCCTAATTGGCAGCAGATGTTCTAGTCCCTGCAAAAAAGGATGGAAGTGAATAAAAGAGAAGAAAATGAAGACTTCAAAGTATATCACATTCCCAGTGTACCTTCCTGTTGGAGAAAACCCAAGTATTTGCTATTGAGAGATCAAATTGATAGCAGAAAGGTATGCTGCTTCTGTAACCACTGACTTTTAGACAATTCTCATAAGAAAATAATAATATATGTCTAATATCTCACTTAAGTCAGATATTAGACATATATTATTATTTTCATATGAGAATTGTCTGGATAAACATACTACAATCTATACACCTAAAAAGCTAAGCAAGAAGGAGGACACTGGGGAAGATGATCAATCTTCACTCAGAAAGGCAAACAGGATGGACATAGGAAGAGGGAGAAAACAAGGAACAGGACAGGAGCCTACCACAGAGGACCTCCAAAAGAATCTACCCAGCAGGGTATTAAAGCAGATGCTGAGACTCATAGCCAAATTTTGGGAAGAGAGCAGGGAATCTTATATGAAAGAAGGGGGAGATAGTAAGACCTGGAGAGGATAGGAGCTCCACAAGGAGAGCATCGGAACCAAAAAATGTGGGCTCAGTGATCTTTGCAGAGACTGATACTTCACCTGAGGACCGTGCACAGAGATAAGCTAGAACCCCTACTCAGATGTAGCCCATGGCTGCTCAGTGTCCAAGTGGATTCCCTAGTAAGAGGAGCAGGGGTTGTTTCTTACATGAACTCAGTGGCTGTCTCTTTGATCACCTTCTCCTGAGGGTAGGCAGCCTTACCAGGCCACAGAGGAAAACAATGCAGTCAGTCCTGTTGAAGCCTGGCAGTCTAGGGTCAAATGGAAGGGGAGGAGGAACTCCCCTATCAGTGGACTAGGGAAGGGGCATAGGAGGAGAAGAGGGAGGGAGGGTAGGACTGGAAAGAAATGAGGGAGGAGGCTACAGCTGGGATAAAAAGTGAATAATTGGCCCCAACCTCAGTCCTACAGAAGCCCGGAATCCCCAACATCAACCCCTAGTTACTGCTCAAAGGGGCAACCAGTTATCCCTAACAAAACTAACCAAACCACCAAACACACAGGTTACAGCAGCAAATCACTAAATTTATAGCAAGAAACGCAGAAGCAAGGCAGCTGTCTTCAGGACTTCTCCGAGTAAGAGGAGAGCCCTCTCAACTAAAAAGGACCACAGTTACCACTCAGGTCTTTATGCCAGACGTGAGCAGCAGCAAATCCTGAAAAACACCAGCCATCCAGTGACTATACCAAAAAGCTGAGAAGGCTTCCTTCAGGAAAAACCATCTTCCTGCTATGGGGATTCTCTCCACCACAGGATTCCAGGAACCACCAGAAACTAACTCCAAACACCTAAGATAGCCCAATGGGTAGAGGCCAGCATAAAATCTCTACCAACAAAAGACAAAGCAATAAGGCATCTCCAGAACCTAGTTATCTAGGGGCAAGTAGCCCTGGACACCCCAGCATAATTGAAATTCAAAAAGATTACCTAACATCTATGCTCATGAAGAGGATAACAGAGGAAACATATAAAATATGGAAAAACCTAGAGGAAAATAAAAACAAACAGATTATGGCCATCCATAAAGAAATAGAGGAAGATAAAAACAAACAGATTATGGCAATCCATAAAGAAATACAAGAAGTTGCAGCCAAACAGTTTATGTCCTTTAGAGAGGAAATGCTTAAATCACTGACAGAAATAAAAGAAACAGAGGATTGTTCAAACAAACAGCTGAAAAAATTGATGGAAAAACAGGAAAATACAGTAAGGTGAAGGAAATCAACAAAACAACTCAAGATCTGAAGATAGAATTGGAAATATTAAAGAAAACACAAATGGAGGAAACTATGGAGAGAAATAACTTAGGGAAGAAAACAGGAACTACTGACGTAAGCATAACCAATAGACTACAAGAGATGGAAGAAAGAATCTCAGGTGGGAAAGATACAATGGGAAAAATAGATGTATCTGTCCAAGAAAATGTTAAATCTAAAAAATTCCTGACACAGACCATCCAAGAAATCCAAGACAATATAAAAAGACAAAACCTAAGAATAATAAGAAGAGAGGAAAAAGAAGATTCCCTTTTCCAAGGCCCAGAAAATATTTTCAACAAAATCATTGAAGAAAATTTCCCCAACTTAAAGGAGAGGCCAATAAGAATACAAGAAGCCTACAGAACACCCAATGAATTAGACTAGAAAAGAAAATCCTCCCACCACATAATAATCAAAACAGCAAGTATACAAAACAAAGAAAAAATACTAAAAGCTGCAAGGGAAAAAAGCCAAGTAACATAAAATGGCAAAACCATTAGAATCACACCTGACTTTTCAACAGAGGCTATGAAAGCCAGAAGAGCCTGCACGGATATCATGTAGGCTCTAAGAGAACACAGATGTCAGCCTAGGCTAATATACCCAGCAAAACTCTCAGCCCTCATAGATGGAGAAAACAAGATATTCAATGACAAAAATAAATTTCAACAATACCTATACATAAATCCAGCATTACAGAAGACACTAGAAGGGAAAATACAACCCAAAAATACTAGCTACTTTCAAGAAAACACAGGAAATAATTAACTTCACTACAGTAAAACAAAAAGCAACCAAGCACACAACCTTATGACCACAGTCAACATCAAAATCAAAGGATGTAACAGCCACTGGTCATTAATCTCTCTCAACATCAATGGACTCAATTCTCTGATAAAAAGGCACAGACTAAAGGAATGGATGCATAAACAAAACCCAGAAATCTGTTGCATACAAGAACACACCTAAGTCACAAAGATAGACATTACCTGAGGGTAAAGGGTTGGAAGACAGATTTCCAAGCAAATGGACCCAAGAAGCAAGAAGGAGTAGCTTACTAAAAGGAAGAGAGACACCATCCAAATCAACAAAATCAGAAATGAAAAGGGAGACAAAACTACAGACACTCAGGAAATCCAAACAATCATTAAGACTTACTTCAAAAGTCTATATGACACAAAATTTGAAAATCTAAATGAAATGGACAATTTTTTTGATCGATTCATCTTACCAAAGCTGAATCAGGACCAGGTAAATCAATTAAATAGTCCTATCTCCTCCAAGGAAATAGAAGCAGTCATCGAAAGTCTCCCATCCAAAAAAAAAAAAAAAAAAAAAAAAGCCCAGGACCAGATGATTTCTGCACAGAATTCTACCAGACCTTCAAAGAAGAGCTAACTCCAATTCTCTTCAAACTATTCCACAAAATAGAAACAGAAGGAACATTACCAAATTCTTTCTATGAAACTATAGTCACCTTGGTACCTAAACCTCACAAAGACCCAACAAAGAAAGAAAATTTCAGGCCAATTTCCCTTATGAACATTGATGCAAAAATACTCAACAAAATACTTGAAAACAGAATACAAAAATATGTCAAAGATATCATCCGCTATGACCAATAAGGCTTCATCCCAGGCATGCAGGGGTGGTTCAATATACGGAAACCCATCAGTGTGATCCACCATATTAAAAAATTTAAAGAAAAAAACTACATGATGATCTCCCCAGATGCTGAAAAAGCATTTGACATAATTCAACATCCATTCATGTTTAAAATATTGGAGAGATCAACGATACAAGGCACATATCTAAACATAGTAAAGGTGATATACAGCAAGCCTATAGCCAACATCAAACTGAATGGAGAGAAACTTAAAGCAATCCCATGGAAATCAGGGACAAGACAAGGCTGCCCACTCTCTCCATCTCTCTTCAATATAGTTCTGGAAGTCTTTGCTAGAGCAATAAAACAGTTGAAGGAGATCAAGGGGATACAAACTGGAAAGGAAGAAGTCAAATTATCACTATTTGCAGATGAGATGTTAGTATACATGTGTGACCCCAAAAACTCCACCAGGGAACTCCTACAGCTGATAAACACCTTCAGTAAAGTGGCCGGATACAAAATTAACTCAAAAAAAAAATCAGTAGCCCTCCTGTATACCTAAGAGAAAAGGGCTGAGAAACAAATTAGGGGAAAAAACACCCTTCACAATAGCCACAAATGACATAAAGTACCTTGGTGTAACCCTAACCAAATAAGTCAAAGACTTGTAAGAAAAAAAATTCCATCCTCCGAAGAAAGAATTAGAAGAAGATATCAAAAATGGAAAGATCTCTCATGCTCATGGCTTGGCAGGATTAACATAGTAAAAATGGCCATCTTACCAAAAGCAATCTACAGATTCAATGCAATTCCCATCAAATTACCAATATAAGTCTTTGCAGACCTGGAAAGAAAAATTCTCAACTCCATATGGAATAACAAGAAACCCAGAATTGCTAAAATAATCCTCTACAATAAAAGATCTTCTGGAGGTATCTCCATCCCTGATCTTAAGTTGTACTATAGAGCAACAGTTCTAAAAACTGAATGGTACTGGCATAGAAACAGAATGGTGGATCAATGAACTGAACAGAAGACCCAGAAATAAACCCACACACTTGTGGATAGCTGATCTTTGACAAAGATGCCAAAACCATACAATGGAGAAAAGACAGCATCTCCAACAAATGACCTGGTCTAACTGGATGTCTACATGTAGAAAAATGCAAATAGATCCATACATATCACCATGGAGAAAACTGAAGTCCAAGTGGATCAAAGACCTCAACATAAAACCAGACACATTAAATTGGTGAGAAGAAAAATGTGGAAAACCCTAGAACTCATTGGTACAGGAGATAAATTCCTGAACAGAACACCAACAGCACAGGCTCAAAGAGCAACAATCAATAAATGGGACCTCATGAAACTGAAAAGCTTCTGTAAAGCAAAGGACATCGTCCTCAAAACAAAATGACTGCCTACATATTGGGAAAGAATCTTCACCAATCCTTTATCTGACAGAGGGCTCATATCCAGTATATATGAAGAACTAAAGAAGCTGAAAAGCAGCAAACCAAGTAATCCAATTAAAAAGTGGGGAACAGAGCTAAACAAAGAATTCTCTATAGAGGAATAGTGAATGACAGGGATACAGTTAAAGAAATGCTCAACCTCATTAGCCATTAGGGAAATGTAAATCAAAACAAGCCTGAGATTTCACCTTACACCCATGAGAATGGCTAAGATCAAAACCTCAAGTGACAACACATGCTGGAGAGGTTGTGGAGAAAGGAGAACCCTCCTCCACTGCTGGTGGGAATGCAAACTCGTACAACCACTCTGGAAATCCATCTTGTGCTTTCTCAGACAAATAGGAATAGAGCTCCCTCAAGATCCAGCCATACTACTCCTAGGCATATATCCAAAAGAGGCTCAAATACACAATAAGGACATTTGCTCAACCATGTTTGTAGCAGCTTTATTTGTAATAGCCAGAAGCTGGAAACAGCCCAGATGCCCCTCAATTGAAGAATGGATGCAGAAATTGTGGTACATCTACACAATGGAGTATTACTCTGCAATGAAAAATAAGGAAATCATGAAATTTGCAGGTAAATGGTGGGACCTGGAAAGGATCATCCTGAGTGAGCTGTCCCTGAAGCAGAAAGACACACATGGTATATACTCACTCATATAGACATATAACATATGATAAACCTACTAAAATCTGTACATCTAAAGAAACTAATGAAGAGAGAAGATCCTGACTAAAATGATCAATTCCCTTCCCGAAAGGCAAAGAGGATGGACATCAGAATAAGAAGAAAACAGGAAACAACCTTGAAACCTGCCACAGAGGGCCTATGAAAGGCTTTGCCCTACAGACTATCAAAGCAGACCCTGAGACTTATGGCCAAGTGTTGGGTAGAGTGCATGGAATCTTATGTAAGAAGTGGGAAATAGTAAGATCTTTAGAGGACAGGAACCCCACAAGGAGAACAACAGAACCAGAAAATTTGAACACAGGGGTCTTCCCAGAGTCTCATACCCCAACCAAGTACCAGGCATGGAGATAATCTAGAACCCCTGCACAGATGTAATCCATGGCATCTTAGTGTCCAAGTAGGTTACATAGTAATGGGAAGAGGGACTGCCTCTGACATAATCTGATTGGCCTGTTCTTTGATCACCTCCCCCTGAGGGGGGAGCAGCTTTACCAGGCCACAGAAGATGACAATGCTGCCACTCCTGATGTGATCTGATAGACTAAGATCAGGCGGAAGGAAAGACCTCCTGTATCAGTGGACTTGGGGAGGGGCATGTGTGAAGAAAGGGGAGGGAAGGTGGGACTGGGAGGGGAGGAGGGAGGGCCTTATGGGGGGGATACAAAGTGAATAACGTGTAATTAATAAAATTAAATTAAATTAAAAAAGAAAAACATAATAATGATGACTATTATGGTTACAAAATAAAAACATACAAATTAGAATAGTTAAAAACAAAAAGAAAAAAGGTCAAATTAAAAACCCATACAAATGCAAAGACACACACAGTTCTACACAGAGAAATACCTTATGAATGCAAAATCAGAAACAAAAGGACTTATCAGATTAAAAGAAAAAACAAAAATAATAGCAAAAACAAAAAACCCAGACAAGTCACTGAGACAAGCAAGTTCCAAAAATGCCATTGTGTTGCTTTACTTTTGGCCATCTACTTTTGTCCACAGGGCTTGGCCCTCAGTGTAGATTGTACACCAATGAGACTCCATTGGTAATTTTATATTTGCAAGCAGTCATCTTTTTAAAATTGTTATTAAATAAATAAATTTTACTGTTTTGTTTTAGATGAAAGTTCATTATGATAACAAGTCTCAAAAAAATGATGCTTTTGAGCTGGTTTTCCGATTACATTTAGAACAATGGTTGTAACTTGTAGCTTGTGGATCTGTTTCAATGGAGAAATTATTTCTAGTGGTAGTCTATTAGCAGTTCATAAACTATCCAACTGTAACTTGACACAAAGCAGCATATCATTGCTCTAACTTTATGTATCTTTTGTATATTCATACCTTTACTGGCCTCTATAAAATGTTACATAATTTATTCTAATGACTTAAATTTCAATTAAAATTAGTAGAATAGTTACAATGTTTTCAGATTCTTATTTCAATAGTAAAGCTTAGGTGGAAGACAAAGAAACACCAAAAAGCATATTTTGATAGTGAGTGTTAAATTTTAACAAAAGAAAAACAGGGTGGCAATGCAATAATTAGAACCTAGGCTTAATATCTTTAATTGCAGAAATCAGAACTCAGAAATGATCTTTTCTATTAGAGATTTTGAACCAACTGAGCTATAACCAATAATAAGGTTAATTATTATCCTATCCTATGTACAATTACTTAAAAATCTGTATTAACACATTTTCCCCCAATTTGTGTTATTATTAATTTTTGAGTGGCAAACAGTTGGAAATATGCTTGGGGTTAGAAATAGAGACTTACGTCCCCTTTCCCTTTCATTGTTGGGACTGCATGTTTCCCAGACCTGTACAGGCCCTGTGCATGCTGCAACAGTCTCTGTGATTCTATATGTGCATTAGTCCTGCTATATTTAGAAGCCATTCTTTCCTTGGTCTCATCCTCTCTGGCTCTTACAACCTTTCTGTCTCTTCTTCTACATAGTTTGCTGAATGCTGAGGGGAAGAAAATTTCTTTTTTATTTCAGTTTATTTACCTCACATCCCATCCATTTCCCCTCATTCCCCCTTCTCTACTCTCTTTTCACCCAGAAAATAGAACCTCCTCTCTCCTCATATCAACCTTCCCTAGCACATCAAGTTATATCAGGGTTAAGCATATCTTCCTTCATCCCCTGAGGTCAGGCAAGGCAATCCTGTCAGGAGGAAAGGGCTGATCAAAAGCAGGCAATAGAGTCCATGTAAGAAATAGCCATTGCCCCTCTACTTGCCAGGCACCCCTTATGAAGACTAAGCAGCCCATCTGCCACATGTGTACAGGGTACTAGGTCCAGAACATGCATGCTCCTTAGTTGAGGTCTCAGTCTCTGAAAGCCCCCCCCATGGGACTGGGTTAGTTGTCGCTTTTGGTCTTCTTGTGAGGTTTCTGTCATCTCCAGGTCCTTCCATGTCTCACCCAACACTTTCAAAGGATTCCTTGAGCTAAACCTCATGCTTGGCTGCAAGTACCAGGGAGCCTCAAAGACTACAATAGTCAAGTGGATGAAGAGAGGGAACTGGGCAGGAGATAGAACGGGAGGGAAAAAGAGTGGAGGAGTAGGAGGTGAGAAGGCTGGGAACAAGAAGGGAAACTGAGGAGGGACTTCTCTTTGTCAAGCTGGAGGTCTGCAACAAGATAGGCTCCTGGGAGGACATGAGTATGACTCTAGCTGAGACTCCTAACAATGGGGGACATGAAGACTGAAGTGACCACCTCCTAGCCAGGCACGGCTAGTGGATGGAGGGGAACAACAACATACCAAGAAAACCTGTGATCCAAAAATTGCCCTGCCTACGAGAAGTACAGGGATAAAGAGGGATTATTGAAGGAATGTCCAACCAATAATTGGCCCAAGCTGAGACCCACGCCACAGTAGAGAGCCAGACCCTGACACTATTGATGATGCTCTGCTATGCTTGCAGATAGGAGGGAAGGGATTTGATGGAGATATCCCATTACAGACTGAGCATTTCAAGATCTCTAATTCTTCATATTGTCTAGCTATGAGTCTCTGTATTTCTTCCCTACCACCGCAGGACGAAGCTTCTCTGAAGATGGCTGAGCAAGGAATTGATCTGTGAATATAGCTGAATGTCATTAGTAGTCATTTTATTGCTATATTCCTTTAGCAGAACAAGAATATTTTCTTTCCCCTAGGTCTTTAACCTATTTGGTATCAAGTTTCTGATCACCTGAGTAATATCAGGGACAGGTTCATCTCATGGAGTGGACCTTAAGTCCAACCATATACTGGTGGATTAGTCCAACAAGCTTTGTAGCAGTATGTCTTAGCACATCTTTCATGCAGGTCACTATTGTAGCTCAAAGAGTTGTAAATGGGTTCTTTACCTTTCTTCTCTAATACCATGTAGAGGATCTTGTAGAACCATTAAGACTTGTCAGTAGTGTTAAGAAGCCTAAGTAAAAAGGCGAAAGATTTATACGATCTGAAGAGAAATGAGATGGCTCAGAAGTTAAGAGCACTATCTGCTCTTCCAGAGGTTCTGAGTTCAAATCCCAGGAACCACATGGTGGCTCACAACCATCTATAATGAGATCTGGTGCCCTCTTCTGATGGGAAGGCATACATGCAGACATTGTACACATAATAAATAAATAAAAATTTTTAAAAAGGAAGCCTAAGTATGGATCAGCTTGACTTTTACATGTTCAGTGAGTTGTGTAGCTGTTTTCTTCAGCTATAATGTCTTACTATCAGTTTGTGGAAAACAGCCAATAGCCTTGGCCATAGCCTGAGTTGTTTGTGGGTATCCATCAGGCCCCTTTAGACAAATACTTGATTAGATGGAACTCATTCCAGGAACTGAAGGCTTGTTTTGGTAGTGGAAGATGTCCCATTGTTGAAATTATGATTTTGTTCATATATTCTTTTCTGATTTTATGCATTTCCTGTGACCTCTTGTAGTGAATAGAGTTAGTACATGCTGTTGAGAGGATAATCACTGGAATGTCCACTCCATCTTCTTGCTGATGCCACTCCATATAAGCCATTAAAAAAAAAATCCATCACTATGAGTTCATAAAATACAATGAGATAAAATATGCATAATTTTATTTCAGTATTTACCCACAGTTAAGTAAAGACCTTAGACTATTCATGTTAATGACTAATCTTTTTAAATATCTTTTGAAGATTTATGCTCAGGAGGTACCCATTTATTAAGAGATAATGAGGATAATTATCAACATTATTTCTGGTTTGAGATAAAATAATATCTTGCACTTTGTTAATCATGGACAACTTAGTAAACCTATATATTCAGATCTGGACAAGTAGCTCAATTTGGATAAAACACAGTTTATTCATTTTGAGGTTGTTGCTCAAGCAGTTATCTACTTCATTGTCTTAAGAAGAGCATTCATTGAATAAAGGTCCTGGCAGAAATGTCTGACTTGTAGTTTATTTTGGTTATGAGACTAGACATTGCTCCTACCCTTCTTGTAGTTTGTATATCAGGTTCTTAAGCCATTATAAAGAATGTACCTTGTAACCCCAACAGATAGTGTGATGCTTTACAGAGCAGTTTTATATAATTTTAATTATATTTATTTGTTTGTATTTTGTATATGAATTTAGGTGATAAGGGATATGCATGTTTCACGGTGCATGTGGAGATCAGAGAACAACTTGTGAACATCCATTTACTCCTTCTTCCTTGTGGTTTCTGGGAATCAAAATCAGGTTGTTAGGCTTGACAGAAAACACTTTTAACATCTGAGCTACCTGTCTCTATTACTTTTTAAAAAAGAAAACTAATATAAGAAAACATGGGAAATAACCCCACAACAGCAAAACTTAAAGAAGGGAAGCCAACAAACAAACAAACACACACACACTCAAAAACATATACACACAAACATGCATACACTTTACCACCAACAACATAAATTTAAAAAAAAACATATTTTAATCATTGGTCATTAATATCTCTCAACATCAATGGCCCAATTTCCCAATAAAAAGACACAGGCTAACAAAATGGATATGAAAACAGGATCCATCATTTTGTTGCATTTAAGAAACATACCTCAGCAATGAAGAAGTAGATATCACTTCAGAGTAAGCGCCAGGAAAAGAATTTCCAAGCAAACAGACACAAGAAGCAAGCTGAAGTAGCCATTCTAATATCTAATAAAATAGACTTTCAACCAAAGATAATCAAAAGCAATAGGGAAGATACTACATACTTGTCAAAGAAAAAAATTCACCAAAAACTCCATCAAATCTCAATTCTGAACATCTATGCCCCTAATACAAGGATACCCACATTCATAAAAGAAACATTACTAAAGTTAAATCACACATTGAACCCCACACATTAATAGTAGGAGACTTCAGCCTTTCTCACACCAACAGACAGTTCATAGAAACAGAAAGAAAACAGAGTAATGATAAAACTGATCAAATTATAACCTCAATGGACCTGACAAGTATCTACAGAACATTCCATCCAAACACAAAAGAATATACATTCTTCTCAGCACCTCACAGAAACTTCTCCAGAATTAGCCACATAGTCTGTCACAAAACAAGACTCAACATAATAAAAAAAATAGAAATAAAAACTTGTATTTTATCAGACCACCATGGATTAAAGTTGAACTTCAACAACAGAAAGTCTACAAATTCATGGGAACTGAAAAATTCCCTATTCAGCGATCACTGGATATGGAGAAAATAAAAATTCCCAAAATTCAATGAAGGCACAATATACTCAAACCAGTGGGACACAATGGAAGCAGGGTTAAGGGGAAAGTTCATCGCAGTAAGTGCCTTCATAAGGACACTGGAGAGTCCTAGGGACAGCTGTCATTGAAAACTGCCAGCAGAGGTGAGGTCTGCCCCGAGCCCCCTGAGAGAGTTCCTGGGCAGCGGCTCTGCCTGCAATTCCAGGGACAGCGACCACTGGAGACTAGCAGCAGAGTTGAGATCTGTTATGCAACGTATGTACACAAATTCTCGGGCACCAACTCTGTCTGCAGTCAGAGGGACAGCAACCACTGGAGACTACAAGCACAGAGGCAGCAGACATCAGCCCCTGTAGAAGGCGACAGCCATCAATTGAATACCAAGGACCTCCAAGCCTGCCAACACCAGGGACAAGCAGGTGGCTGGAGGACAGATTAAATACACTCAACAAAATCCACTACCAGAACCCAATGATCCACTACAATAAACCCTGAATATCCTAACACACCCGATATGCAGAAAAACAACAGTAAATCTAATCTTAAAAATATGTCAGGAGCCTTTAAACAGGAAAAGAATATACAATCAAACAGGTGAAAGAAATGAACAAATCCCTTAAAGAAATACAGGAAAATGCAAGCAAACAGGAGAAGGAAATGAATAAAACTGTTCCAGGCCGGAAAATGGAAATAGAAGATATAAAGAAAACACAAACTGAGGTAATCTGGGAGATGGAAGGGGAAGAAGAACTCCCCTATCAGTGGACTTGGAAAGGGGCAGGGAGGAGATGAGGGAGGGAGGATGGGATTGGGAGGAGTGAGGGAGGGGGTTATGGCTGGGATACAAAGTAAATAACCTGTGATTAATATAAAAATTGTTTAAAAAGAATAAAAAACACTAAACGTATAGAGCAATGAAAAAATATCAAAAGCCACAAGGGATAAGGGCCAAGTAATCTATAAATGTAGAACTATTAGAATTATACCAGATGTTAAAATCCAGAAGGGCTTGGAGAGATATCGTGTAGACCCTAAAAGACCACAGATACTATACTCAGACTATTATACTCAGCAAAACTTTCAGTTACTATAGATGGAGAAACAAGATATTCCATGATAAAACTAAAATTTAACAATATCTTTCCACTAACCCAGCTTTACCAAGGATACTAGAAGAAATGCTCCAACAACAACAAGGGCAACTACACCCAAGAGAACAAAGGATATAAATAATTTCGCACCAGCAAAAACGAAAAAAAAAAAAAAAAAAAGGAAGCACACACACACACATACACTACCACAATATCAAATTTACAGGAACCAGAAACCCTTGGTTATGAATATTTCTCAACATCAATGGACTCAATTTCCCAATATAAAGACACAGATTAACTGAGTGGATACAGAACTAGGATCCATTATTCTGTAAATAAATACATTCTTAATTTGACAATTGTCATATTCATACTGGAAGTCCCTTTTTGCTATTATTGAATGAGGTAAAAACCAGCCTGTTATGATCATAGCAGGCGAAGTGCTTAAGATAAAGTTGATAACACACTACACGCATCAGGAATATATTAAATTTTGTGTTTGATCTTTGATAAAATGTGATATACAACCTATATATTAACAAAGGATAATTGTGTAAATTAAAACACAATATATTATGTTCTTATTAGTATATTAAGCTTTAATAGTGTATTGTTTTGGACATTCTAAAAAAAAAAAAAAAAAAACAGAGAAACAAAAGGAGGGGAAGTCCTCATAACTTTATTGAAGAAAAATTTATCTGACACAATATATGTATGTCTTACCAAAAGTACCTCTTGTCGGGGGCTGGAGAGATAGCTCAGGGGTTAAGAGGACTGGCTGTTCTACCAAAGGTCCTGAGTTCAATTCCCAGCAACCACATGGTGGTTCACAACCATCTATGGTGAGATCTGATGCCCTTTTCTGGCGTGCAGGTCTACATGTAATAAGCAAAACACTGTATATATAATAAATAAATAAAAATCTCTAAAAAAAAAAGAAATACAACTCAGCAGCAAAGATAGACATTACCTCAGAGTAAAGGGCTAGAGAAAGGTTTTCAAACAAACAGATCCAAGAATCAAGCATGAATATGTATCCTAAAATTCAATAAAAATCTTTCAAGCAAAAGTAATTAAAAGAGATGGGGAGGGGCACTACAGATTTATCCAAGAAAAAAATTCTACCAAGATGATGTCTCAATTCAGAACATCTATGCTCCAAATGCAAGGGCATCACATTCATAAAAGAAACACTATTAAAGCTTAGATCACACATTGAACTTCACACATTAATAGTGTGAAGTTGTTTTAAGTCACACCCCATCTCACCAGAGAATTTTCTGCAGAGGAATATAGGATGACAGAGAAACACTTAAAGAAATGATCAATGTCCTTAGTCAACAGGGAGATGCAAATCCAAAAAAGCCTGAGATGCAGGGAGATGCAAATCAAAACCTTACACCAATCAGAATGTCTAAGATAAAAAACGCAAGTGACAATACATACTGGAGAGGATATGGAGAAGGGGGAATCTTCCTCCATTGCTGGTGAGAATGTAAACTTGTACAACCACTTTGGAAATCAATCTGCCACTTTCTCAGACAATTAGGAATATTGCTTCATCCAGATCCAGCTATACCACTCCTAGGCATATATCCAAAAGATGCTCAAGTACACAACAAAGACATTTGTTCAACCATGTTCATAGCAGCTTTATTTGTGAGTTTTGTTCATAATAGCCAGAACGAGGAAACAACACAATTCTTTACAGACCTTGAAAGAGAAATTCTCAACTTCAGATTAACCAAAACAACAACAAAAATAACAACAACAACAAAAAACCTGGGATAGCTAAAACAATCCTATACAATAAGATATATTCTGGGGATATAATCATCGCTGACTTCAACTTGTACTTCAGAGCAATAGTAATAAAAAACTGCATGGTATTGGTATAAAAATGGACAGGTTGATCAATGAAATCAAATCAAAGTCCCAGAAAAAAAAAATTCCACACACCATGGGCACTTGATTTTTGATGAAAAAGCCAAAATCATACAATGGAAAAGAGATAGCCTCTTCAGTAAATTGTGCTGATCTAATTGGTTCTCTGTATGTAGATGAATGTGAGTAGTTCCATGTTTATTACATTGCACAAAACTTAAGTCCGAGTAGATCAAAGATCTCAACATAATATCAGATACAGTAATTATAATAAAAGAGAAAGAGGAGAATAGCCTTGAACACATTGGTACAGGAGACAACTTCCTGAACACAACACTAACATCTCAGGCACTTAAATCAACAATGGGACCTCGTGAAGCTGAAAAGTTCTATAAGGCAAAGGATGCTGTCATTAGGACAAAACCAAAGCCTACATAATGGGAAAATATCTATAACAACCCTGCATATGACAGAGGGCTCCTGTCCCAAATTTATAAAGAACTCAAAATTAAACAGCAGCAAACTATAAAAACAAATTAAAATATAGGGTACATTGCTAAACAGAGAATTCTCATCGCAGGAATTTTAAAGACCAAGAAGCACTTAAAGAAATGTTCAATACCCCTAGTCACCAGGAAAATACAAATCAAAACAACTCTGATATTTCATCCTACACCTGTCAGAATGGCTATGATCAAAACTTCAAGTAACAGCACATGCCGACAAGGATGTATAGTAAGAGGAAGTCTCTTCCATTGTGAGTAGAAGTACAAATATGTACAACTACTGTGGAAATCAATCTGGAGTTTCTCAGAAAATTGGGAATATATACACCTCAAAGACCCAGCTATACCACTTCTGCACATATACTCAAGATGCTCCACCATTCCACAAAGACACTTGTCCAACTATGTTCATAGCAATTTTATTTTTAATAGCCAGAAACTGGAAACAACCTTGATGTTCCTCAAGTGAAAAATGAATAAAGAAACTGGTTTATTTACACAATGGAATACCACTCGGCCATTAAAAACAAGGACATCATGCAATTAGCAGGCGAATGGATGGAACTAGAAAATTATCATCCTGAATGAGGTAATCCAGAACCAGAAAGAGGCTCACTGTATGTACTCACTTACAGGTAAATATTAGCCATGAAGTACAGGATTACCATGCTATAATCCACAGACCAAAAAAAAAGCTATGTAACAAGGAGAGTCAAAGGAAGGATGCTTGAATCTCACTGAGAAAGGGAATAAAATAGACATCTGAAGTAGATGGAGGGAGGGAACTGGGTAGGAGAGGGCACAGGGATGAGCTGTGTCGAGAGCAGAGTGGGAGATGGCTGAGAGACAGAAAGGAAATCAGTGAGGAGGGGGTCATCTTTTTACTCTAACTGGGTGACCTTATCTGGACTCAGTAGGAGATGAAGTACTTAGTTCTGATGTGACTTGCCACTACTTGGGTTGGTACCCTTCTCTGAGGAGAAGGGGAGGAGGAGGGGTATGTGAGGGTAAGACTGGGAAGAGAGAAGGTACTTGTTTGCTATCAGCCCATAAAGTGATTAACTAACTATATTAATGAAGAAGCAAAAAAGAATTCAATGCAGCACAAGTTGCCTTTCTCTCTATACCCAAAGTCCTCTGTTGAATAGGAACAAACTATGCACCAAGATTTAAAGTGTCACAAAAGCAGATTTTAGTTCCCCAAACTGAGAGATGCTAGTCAACTGATAAGAATTGTGTCAAATTTTGTGATTTAAAGTTTGTAAATTAAATATCATATAATACCAAAAAAATAAATAAAAAAGAATTCAACAGTTCTATATGTTGAATCAAACTAACATGTTGGTATGTTGGTATTGTTATGTTTAAGGGAAATCTTGTTTTGTGATTGAGAAGCCACTTACTAAAACTATAATGATCTTGTCTTCTACTTTATTCCTGAAACACATTCATGTCTTCACATAAGAATTGTCGAAAATGTTTTCAATTTAATCTTCTCTCCTCTGTGTAACTACAACTCAATAATAGTACTCTCTGAATATAAAGTTTAAGAAACCGTAGAGTAACAGTAAATCAACATGAACCAGCATTCCATATTATAAATCTTACCTCCTCATTCCAATTCAGTTTAAGATAGCATAAATTGTTCTAAAGTACAGCATGACACTTTCCTATTTTGTCTCACAAAATCATAGAATACAAGCTATCAGAGTCACAAAGAACTTCAGGTGTCAAACAAAACAGTTCTCATTTTTGCAAATGAGTAGATGAGGAGTAACTGAGGAGTAACTGAGGACAAGAGAAGGGAACAGCTTTATTAAGGTCTCAGAGCATATTTTCCAAACCCATTTGGGCCAGCATCATGCTAGTAAATTCAAACTCTACAGGTCACTACTTTAATTATAATCCCCAAATTAAATAATTGGTGGTCGTCTGGTGGAGCAAAATTTAAAATTACGTTTGGATTCCTTTGGATACATTTCTGTGGCTCAGAAATGTCTTCTTGAAGGAACTTGAAATGTTACCACTGATATCAGGAATGAGTCTTCCTGAATTTAAGTATTTTCACATTTATCTTTGTCAAATTATGAATCACTGATTTTTATATGTTCCTTATATATTATGCTTACCTCAAATCTTGATTCTGACACCAAATATAATGTTAATCACTATAGTATTAGAACATTCACTAATTCCCTAAGCCTAATGATTTTATCATTAGGAAAGTCATTCATTATCATGTAAAACAAGAATATGTTTATTGCTTATATTTGTTTATAATTATCATCTAAGATTTTTTGCAGTCAGGACTGCAAGAATATATTGTTCTATATTACTCAAATATATGTAACAACAATAAATGACCAGGAATAGTAAACTAGTTATATAAGTTCAGCCTTTCCAATTTTCTCCCTGTTAGGATTTCATGGGAGTGTTCAATCAGAAAAAAAATTGCATATGTTTGACTTAAAATTATAATAACATAAGAAAGGGTGGTAGAAGTAAGGATAAGTGCATTTTTCATTTGATGGAATATAGACGAAAATGTTGTTAATAAAGAATGACAGGGGTATTGAGAAGATGAGTTATGGCAGGTAGACTCTATACAAATGGCTAAGATCAAGTTTTCTGGCAACAAATGCTGGCAAGGATGGAGGGGAAGAACTTTTAATTATTGTTGGTGTGATTGTCACCTGGTACAATCACTGTAGAAATCGTTGCAGAGAAGAAATGGAAATTTCTAGTTTCTTTGGAAACTCAGTTGTGTCTTGTGAATATTTTTTTGTATTGGTTCCAAGTGTGTGATGTGAGAATGTTTTTATCCCCATTGAAAACAGGCCCTAAGGAAAACAGCCCCAGTGAAAAGGGGCTGAAGTTTATCAGCTGGAAATTACCTTGTGCAAGGAGCATGGTTTTTGTGAGCTGGAAAACATCCTTGTATGGACTCTAAGATGGGATAAATAGAAGCCCACAGACAGTGAAACAACACTTATTGCATCTCTATGCTTTTCACTGCTTTGCTGGTTTTCCCAGAAAGAAATCCTTCAGAGATCTTTTCATGCAGCTTTGCGAACTTGTGCCATTTCAGTGGGGCCTGGCCATTTTTGCTGAGAGGTACCACCTCTGTTGCTGTTGCTTGCTGTTTGTTGTTGTTGCTGCTGTGCTTTGCTGCTTTGATGTCTGACTGGCTGTTGGCATCCTGACGACTGAGATTATTATATTCCCAAAGAACCCATGAACCCCAAGCAGCCAGAAGTTGCTAAAATAGGTTTACAACCCCTTTCTCTATTAATCTCCCACCTAAGGGAGGGTAATGGAAGGAGAGGTAGAGTCATTTAAAAACCTTAGATAGGGCCTCTGAAAGACTACTTATGGAGGTATCGAAGCAAGAGGTTGAGACACATAGCCAAACTTTGGGCAGAGGGCATAGAATTTTTTGAAAGAAGGAGGAGATAGAAAGACTTAGAAAGGACCGGAGCTCCAAAAGTAGACCAACAGACCCCCCAAAAAATCAGCTCTGGGAGCCCTGCAGAAACTGACACCCCAGTCAAGGAAAATTCATGGAGAGGACCTAAAAACCCAGACAGATGTAGCCCATAGACTCAGTCTCCAATTGGTTTGCCTAATAAGGGGAGTAGGTCCTTTCTCTGACATGAATTCAGTGCCAGGCTCTCTGATCATCTGTCCCTGGAAGATGCAGCCTTGATGGGCCACAGAGGAAGACAATGCAACCAGTCCTGATGAGAACTGATAAGCTAGGGTCAGATGGAAGGGGAGGGGGACCTACCTAATCAGTAGACTAGGGGAGGGACATAGGGGGAGAAGAGAGGGAGAGTGGGATTGGGAGGAGATGGAGGAGGGGGCCACATCTGGAATACAAAATGAATAAATTTTAGTAAATGATAAAAAAATTTTAAAAAGAACCTTAGATAAAAGTGCTTGAAAAATCTAAGCCTTTAGCATCTCTCAAAGTTAAAAGTGGAGCTACCATAAAAAACAGCTAAAAACAGTTCTAAAGACCCAAAAATTCCTACTACAGAGATACTTGCCTAGCTATGTTCATTGTTACTTTACTTGTAATAATTGGGAATTGAAAACAATCTAAATGCTCTTCAATTTACAAATGGATAATAAAATGCATTATGCTTATATAGTGGAATTACATTCATGTGTAAAGAAAAAATAAAATCATGAAATTTGCAGGTAAACTATCATAACTTAAAAAAAAATGTTATAGTAAGTGAAGTAACCAAGTCACAAAGAGACAAGTGCTATGTGTTCTCAGTTATTCGTGAGATCCAATCTCTCAGTCATTACATTTAACTATGCAGTATGAAATACCTACAAAAGCCAGGAAGGTGAAAATGGACCATAGAAGGAGATGGGGAGACGAAACTCCACAGAATGAGACAGTAGGACATAGGTGCTCTGAAGATTAAATGGGAAAAATAATATGGGGGCATAGCAGAAAGAAAAGGAAGAATGTTACAAGGCTGATACACCAACCAAGGACCATTCATGGATATAACCTAGAACCCTTGCTCAGAAATAGCCCATGGCAGCTCAGTCCCCAAGTGGGTTCTCTAGTAAGGGGAATGGTGGAGGGGGCTGTTTCTGACTTGAACTCAGTGGCTGGCTCCTTGGTCACCAACCCCTGAGGGGTGAGGCAGCCTTATGAGGCAATAGGGGAAGGGACAATGCAGCTAGTCCTGATGAGACCTGATAGGCTAGGGTCAGATGGAAGGGGAGGAGGACCTCCCTTATCAGTGGACTTGGGGAGTGACATGGGAGGAGATGAGGGAGCAAGGAAGGGATTGAGAAAGAATGAGGGAGGGGGCTACAGCTGGGATACAAAGTAAATAAACTGTAATTAAAATTAAATAAGTATAATTATATTAATAAAAATAAGTAAAAATTTAAAAATACACACAGAGAGATGAGAGAGACAGATAGATAAATGAGACAGAGAAACTAAGATAGAGACAGTGACAGATACAGACAAAGACAAAGAGAGACACGCACAGAGTTTAAATGGGATTGTGTCTCATGGGATGAATACGTCTTGCCTAAGAACCACAAACTAACAAAATCCTCAGTGCCATGCACTGAAAGCCTTACAGAGTTGCTTGTCAGGGGATCCAAAAGAGTACTAAAACAATATAGGCTACTGCCATTGTGCTTGATTACCTCTCAGAACATTTAGCAAAGAGCCTAGTTCTGAAAGCACTGTGAGTTTGGAGAAATCAAGCTGGTACTAACCTGGAAACTTAGTTTTTAAGGACTGCATCTCACAGTATCAAAAGGTACTATGCAAGCTATTAAGGAAGAAAAGCAATTAATAGATCACACCCAGCTCTAAAGTTTAGGAACCACAAAAATACTGTGTCCAGGAAGATAGCCCCAATGGCAAAAATGGGGCACTTCAATCTTGGGGGTAACTAGTAACTAGTAGCTTTAAGTTGAACAGTCCTCCAAATAGGAAGAAAACCATCCATACTAGTGTAAACATAGGTTTTTGTAGTTGGGGCAGTCATAGACTCTAGAGGAGAACCTAGTGCTGCCACTGTCTTAAACTAATATGATTTCTAACCATATTTTAAATGCTTTTCTTTGTATTCACAGATAAATGTATCCTTCACTCTTCCTCAAAAGAACCATCTTTTTAATTCTTTTTTTTTTTTTGCAGCAGATAGACACTGTTACAGAGATCCACAACTTGTCATAATGCACACAATAAGTGGTCATAGGGGATCCAGCCCTGGTTACCACATCTACAGTAAACTACTGAGCCTAAGTCTCAGGAAGAATAAAATGAATGTCCATAAAGCTTGCAAGAGCCGGAGGCCTCGAGCAGTGTAACTAGTGTCTGATACACATGACAAGAATGCTGTACCCACAAAAATCTCAACACTATGGCTGCTAAAACAAGACCTGTACAATGACATCATAAGTTGACATGTCAATGTGGACCAGACAAATTCCATGGACCCCTATCCCTAGCTGAGCTACTGGCAGTTGAACTGCTTAAAGAGAGAAAATCAATTATCTGAAGGGATATGTGCCTGAACAGGTTATCAAATCCCAAGTGATTAGCCCTAAACATATGCACATAAGAGTAACATTAAGTGTTCTCAGTAGGGTGTGTGTGTGTGTGTGTGTGTGTGTGTGTGTGTGTTTGTGTGTGTGTGTGTGTATGTGTGTGTGTATGTGTGTATAAGTCAAAAATAAGTAAAGGAAAGAATGTCATGAATTTGAGGAGTGTATGGGAGAAAGTAGAAGGAGCTGAGGGGCAATAAGGATGGTTAGAAATTATGCAAATATTGTCTTCATGTAAGAAATTCTCAAAAAAAGGAAAAATCATTAAATTAATTAATAAAAATTTACCAGAAAAAAAAGGGGGACCAACCACATAGAGAGAGAAGGAGCTCTATGGAGAGGAACAGAATAATGCAAGTGATACAAACAGGACAATAGAAAAAAATGATGAGAATTTTTAATAAAGTGGGAAGAAGGAAGATGTATTGGTTTGGTTCTGTCTACTTGACACAAGCATCTAGGGAGAAAGGAATCTTAATTGAGAAAATGCCTCTGAGAGATTGGATTGCAGGGAAGTCTGTGGGGGTACTGCTTTGATTCATGATGGATGCTGAACATGCTGCTCACCGTGAGTGGTGCCAAACCTGGCTTGGTGGGTACTGTTAGAAAATAGGCTGAGCAAAAAGCTTACTGAGTAGCAAGGCAGTAATCAGTATTCTTCCATGGCTGATGTTTCTGTCCTTGTCTCCATGCTTCTGGCTTTAGTTTCTTCCCTGACTTACTTTGGTGAAGGACTGTGATGTTGAACCTGTAAGATGAAATAAATCCTTTACTCCCATTCTTTTTGGTCAAGGTGTCTTATAACAGCAATAAAACCCTGACATAGAGAAAGGAATACAGAAGGGGAAAGAAGAGGTAGTACAATTCACACTAAGTGTTTGAAAAAGGCATAAATAATCATATTGTTTCATTTATCTAAAATTACATGCATATGTACACACACATCTCTACATATATGCATATGTACATGTATATATATGCACACATTCCTGAGAACTGGCTTTCATAGTACAAGAAGGTGATACTCAAAATGCTAATGGAGAAAAGTTATCATTAGTACAATAGAGCTGTGATGTTTAAGAATCCCAGCAATCAGCATGGAAAGATATCCTTAAAGGTACAATAGTGGAAGTGCATTTCCGCCATAATCAGGAGCTGTCTACTTGGATACAGCCTTGCTTAACAGGAGGAAATATATGCTTGGTATTTTAAACCTACCCAAATATCCATACTTAAGTAATAAGGCCATGGATCTTAGAGGAGAGACTACTACTGCCATTTTATTAATCCAGGGTAATTTCTAACTACATTCTAAACACTTTGGCTTAGACCCATAAATAAGTGTGGTTCTCACTCACCATCATCAAAAAATAAAATAAGCTATTTTTGCAGCAGACAGAGATCAAAAAAAAAAAAAAAAAAAAAAAAAAAAAAAAAAACCACAAGCCATACAAATAGAGAGAACAGCTGGTTTTGGGGATATCAGCTCAGCTCCAGCCAATATATCTACAACTCAGCCTTTACTCCTAAAATACACGGAACATTGTTGAAGAGGGAAAGGAAAGATTTTTAAGTGACCGCTATAAAATTTTGCCGTCTATATATGACAGGGAATACATGCCATATATACATCCATGAAATCTCAACAATATGGCTTCCTAAACAAGACATGAAGAAATCCAATACCAGTTGATATTCTAGTGTGGATGGGACAAATGAAGAGCTACAAGCAAGTAAAAAGTGCTGAAGGGGAGAAAATTAGACTTCCCTAGGGATGAGCTCCCTCAATGATTATTCGATACCCAGTGGTCAGGTCCACAACCATTTACACACAAGCAACACTAAGCAGACTCAGGTTATACTTATCTACTTATTTCTATGGATGTGTGTTAAACAAGAGTAATTAAAGAAAACTAGGCCATGGCAGTGAAAATGCTTGGGAGGTATTGGAATAAGGAGGAGAGAGGAAATGATGAAATGATACAATTAAAGATAAAATGTTAGATTTAAAATGAAAAGATAAGAAAACTTATGATTGGGGTGGGGAGAGTTCTCAGTGATAAAAATGGTTTGGTGTGTTGCTGTACAAGCATGAAGACCCAAATTTAAATCCTTAGCATCACGTGAAATTTGGGCATGGCAGTGAGTACTGGTAACAATATTGGGGTGGGAGAGATAGGTGTATCCAATGAGCTTGCTGGCCAAAGGCTTAACCAAAAAGCTGAGCTTCGGGTTCAGTGAAAGATTCTGTTCCACGGAACAAAACATAGGGATAAAAGCACACACCTGAAGTCTGCATGAGCATCTACCAATACATGTACACATACTCCATACACATTCACAAACTATTAAACAATATTAAAGATAGTAAACCATAAGAGCTTCAAAATGCTAAAACTGTTTTTTTTTTTTTTAATTGCCACAACAGCATCAGCTAGATCAAAGGCCTGAACTGAAACCCCAATCAGGACTTTCCAGTTCTCTCCACTATTAGACAGAGCAATGAGTATAGTCCACAAAAGCTTTCTTGCTCCAAAGTGGGACAGGTCACAGCAAGCATGTGGTGCTTACTGGCCAGTTCAAAACATTCCTCTCCTGGGACCAATGAAGGACTAAGTTGTGAATATTGAAGTACCAAGCAGCTTGAGACCTGGCTGCCCAGGAAGTATTTCATCAGCTGTGCCTGTAAGGAAGTTTCCTGTGGGTCTTTAAAAAGCTTCTCATTGCTATTAGGAGAATAATAAGTAAAGCGAGCTATACCTTCGATTTTCCAGAGCCGACTCTCTTTGATGCAGAGACTTTTTAAATATATTTTTCATACCAACTAAACTGTGAGTCTCCCCTCACATATTAATCCTATGACTTTTAGAGAGAGAGAGAGAGAGAGAGAGAGAGAGAGAGAGAGAGAGAGAGAGAGTTTCTAAAAATAATTCTTACTGTGTGTTCAACATTCCTGTTATGGCAGCCAGCAACTGGGTATTTTTATGCACAGGAGGCCATCACAGTCGTGTGCCTTTCTATTGCTCAGTCAAGGGTTACAGCAACCAGTTGGCTGTGAGGAGTTCAGACTAATAAGCATAAAATCAACATAGGCCGATCTAGGCTGAATCTCAGCATCTGTTAGGCCATTGTCTCCGCTGATATGTCTGACTGAGCAGAAGGAAGAGATGAACAGACAGCTTCCTATGAAGCAGAACATGAGCTGAGGCACCCCTACCCACCTGCTAAGCTCCTGGTGAAGGAGCAGTGCCGGGAGGAAGACTACCAAACTGATGAGAAAGTACTTAATACTGCCTTTGGAAGGCAGTGTGCTTTTCCAGACACTGTTCTCGGTCCTTTAAAACAAAGGCAATCAGAAAGAACCACTGATGAGTCAGCGATTAGGATGAAAGATCAGGAATCATAGTATCATTTCGTGCGTCATTACCCTCTCCATAGAGCGCCAGATGAACAGTGAGGACAGACCATGTGCTGTTACCCTCAAAGATGAGGTAGGTCCCTGACCTGAACAAGTAATGTTAAAACAGAGGGCACTTATTTTCCTATCAGCCGTGAATAAGACTTCATCTTTCACCTGATGTCTCCTCATTCCACAGAAGCCTTGCATGGGGGTTTTATTTCTGTCCCTGGGGACACTCGCCACTTCCTGCCACCACAGATGCACTCAGGACCGGAACTTAGTACTCAGCCTCCTCTGATGCTTGATTAGTTCACAAAGTAAACTACTTATCACTCCTGAGAGGATGGCCTCTTGAACTATAATTTAAATGCCAGCAGAACACTGATGAAGAGAAAAACAAGTGGCCCCCTTCTAATCTCTCTTCTGTAATATACCAGATTAGTTTTATTTTTTAAGAACCACTTCCCCCTACTGTTCTGCCTGTAAAATAAGCTGACAATTACTTGATGTATTTACTATGATAAAATCTCAGAATTCTCCAAAGTGTTTTATGAGATGTGAGAGTATAAGCATGGAAGTGTTCCATGATAAAAGGCAGCATTTCACAGGTGTGACTCGCTAGCTAGAGTCACCCCCATATCCTCCCAGAAGGAAATGAGAGTAGGGAACAGATATGGGGAGAGGTTGGGGGAGGGGACAAAGGGCTTGCAGACAGAAGAGAAACCATAGGTGACAGGCTGGAGACCCACCGCAGGGTACTCTCTTGGGAGGCTTTGGTGGTGACTCAAACTGAAATTCTTAGTAGTAGGTGTCATGAAGAGGTCACCCTCTAACCAGACAGGACTTCTGGTGGAGAAAGGGGAAGTACAACCCATAAACAAAAACTTTGACCCGAAATTTACCCTGCCTACAAGATGTGCAGGGATAAAGATAGAGCAGACATTGAGGGAATGTCCAAGCAATGCCTGCCCAATATGAAACTCCCCTCAAGGGAGAGATCCAACCCCTGACACTAACAAAGATGCTCTGCTGTGTTTGCAGACAGGAGCTTAGTATAGCCTCTGAGAGGCTTCACACAGCAGTGTATCAAAACAGATGCTGAGATTCACAGCCAAACACTGAGGGAAGCTTTAGGGAGTCCTGTGGAAAAGTGGGGGTGGGTAGAAGGTTAGCAGGACCTGAAATTGCCAGGAGCTGCAGAAGAAGACTGACAGAGCAACTAACCATGGCCCAGAGGGGTTTGCAGAAACTGAAATACACAACCACGGACCATGCATGCATGGGATCTAGGCCCCCTAGACATATGTACCCAGTGGGCAGCTTGGTCTTCATGTGGGTCCATAAGGGGATCAGGGGCTGTCTCTGACATAGACTCTGTTGCCGGTTTTATGATCACTTCCCCACTGGAGGGACTGCCTCCCCAGACCACAAGAAGAGGACTTGCTCAACCCTGATGTGACTTGATGAGCTGGGGAGAATTGGTTTCCCTTTTCTAAGTAATGAGGAATGGGGATTGGAGAAGAGGGAGAGAGTGTGGGAACAGAAAGAGAGGAGGGATATAAAGTGAATAAATAAATAAAGTTATTAAAAACTACTTAGCTGATAATACAAGAGACATACCCTTAAAGAATGAGGGTACTGTTGTTTAAACCAAGATATCTTTTTGAAGACATGGTCTAGTTGCCCGTATAAGATTTTGGGAGTGATTGTATTCTAAGGGCTGTGACCCCACTAACGAATTAATTCCTTGATGGATTCATTACTGGGAAGCCATGGAGAATCAAAACAGAGGCTGACATGGATGAAGAATATCCCTGGTGGATATTGCTTTGAAGGTTATTTCTTGACCCTGGCATCTTCACTTTTGCTCCCTGGCTCTCTCTGCTATGAAGTAAAGTTCTTTGTTCCAGAATATGCTTTCTGCCTTGATGTTCAACTTCCCTTTAAGCTTGTATGAAGGAATTTGATCACAGCCTGAAACTTCTGAAATTGTGAGTCAAAAGCATATCTTCCTTTGAGTTGTTTACGCTCAGTATTTTTGTCATGGCAACAAGAAGCTGACCAACACACACACACAAAAAAAAAAATGGTACCAGTGAAGTGGAATCATTGTAAGAACCTGAAAATGTGGCTTAACATCCTTAGAAAATGGTCTGTGGGAGAAGTAAGCCAAAGAAAGCCTGTAACAGACATAACAGAACTTCTGTAAACAGACATAAGGGGTGCTTTCTAGTGTGACCTCATGAAGCCATAATGTAGAGAGAAAGGGGGAAGAGTAAAGCAGTGCTTTCAAAGTTTCAGACAAGAAAAAGAACTATACCAGGAATTGTGCTAAAAGTCATACTTACTGCATTGTGGCAAAGAGCTTCTCTATGTTTGTTAGTGCCTTGAGAGGAAATTTCAAAACAGTCCAGCAGTCAGGATATGGCATGGATTTTTCTGATTATTATTATGCAGATTTATAGTAAAAACATGTTAGGAAAAATGAGAAAGCGAGAGAGAGAGAGAGAGAGAGAGAGAGAGAGAGAGAGAGAGGGAGAGAGAGAGTGTGGTGCGAGTACATCAGTACGTGAATGTGTGTGAATCCATGAGTACAGGAGTGTGCGTGTGTGTGCATGTGTGTGTGCATGTGTGTTTGCAGTTTGAAAAGAAATTTGTATTAACCTGGGAGTCAGAGATGTTTTATTGATACAGAGTTCAGTAAAAGTAAAATAAGCCAAGTAATTTTTGCTAGAAAATAGGAAAGGACAACACCTCAGACATTAGCAAGACTCAATGAATACTAGGTTAACGGGGTTCTATTCCTGTGAGAAGATATATGACCAAGACAATTCTTACAAAAGAAACCATTTAACTGAGGGCTTCTCAAGGGGTTAGTTCATTACCATCATGGAGGAAGCAGATAGGCATTGTACTGGAGATGCATCTGAGAGCTTTACATCCGAATCTGCATATAGGCAACAGGCAGAGAGCTGGACACTGGACCTGGTGTGGACTTTTGAAATTCCAAAACTCACTTCCAGTGACACATGATTTCCAGCAAGATCACATATATTCTTTCTTTCTTCTTTCTTATATATACAGTGTTCTGTCTGCATGTATTCCTGCATGCCAGAAGAGGGCACCAAATCTCATTGCAGATAGTTGTGAGCCACCATGTGGTTGCTAGGAATTGAACTCAGGACCTCTGGAAAAGCAGCCAGTGCTCTTAATCTCTGAGCCATTTCACCAGCCCTCAAACAGCTCAACTGGGGACCTAGTATTTAAATACATGAGCCTATAAGGTGCATTCTTATTAAAACCACTAAAGGAATGAATAATCAATATATTTAACAGCTTTCTTTGAAAGTAGAAAACACTGCTAAGATTGTCTATAGAGGTGTTTCCCCAAGTAAATGACAGTAAGAGACAGCTGGAGCCATTTTCCACAGAGGTGAAACTACTAATTCAACTGGCAGGAGGCACTGATATCATGCATGTGATACTGGTTGGAAATTATACATAATGAAATATTCTTTTGGGTTACAAGAGTTAACAGTAGGATTTTTTTCTTTGATGCTCACATGCAAATTTAAGTTTGGACTTAGAAATGCTGGAACTGTTGAAATTGGGGATGTGGAAGATGGGTTAATTGGAATTTACACTGTAACATGTGTGTGAGAGAGACAGAGACAGAGAGAGGGAGGGAGAGAGAATTTTAGGAGATGAAGTATTCAGTGTTTTGTGCTTTTAAATCAGAGATGTCTCTAGAAGACTCAGACATAGAAGAGTCTTATAGAAGAACTGGTTGCCAGCACAAAACAGTTTGAGGAAGTGATTGAACCTTAAGGGTACTCACCTTATCAATATATCAGTCCCTTGATGAATTCACATTATGGCACTGTGAGAAGAATTTCAGGTGAAGACTAGTTAGAGGAAGAATAAATTCCTCACCGGACATCCTATAAAAAAGATGTGCCATTTCCCCAGGTCCCGTGTTTGTATGTCTCTGTGCTGTAAAGTGAGCTGTAGTATTTGAGCAGATGCTCACCTACTGCAAAAATATTTCAGCTCATGGTACAACTACAGCAATACACTCAAGGGGTTGTGCACCAAAACCTGTAAACACCATCCACAATAAATCTTCCCAACTTTAATTTATTTTTCTCACGTATTCACCACAATAATAAAAGTCTGGATAGTAAAAAGACAAAATGGGGAGAAGATGCTTAACATCACATTAAGTTATTTTTATATGGCTTCTGAAATTATATGTGATTTTTTGCAAGTGTCCACTGCCTGATTATGGTAGAACAATGCCTTTCTAGTTATTTGAATTTGATAGATTTTATATGACCAAATAATAAAATTCTAACAGCTCAGTTATACTTAGGAATCATAAAACTTATCGTTTAGAGAGATGACAGGACGTTATTTATGCACTATGATGAACTACAACTCACATATGAGGTATGAAATCTACTTATCTTGGCTTATAGCTATTACTTATGGCTAAAATAAAATGCCTGTCTGCTTTACATGTGCCATTATGAGTCTAGAAACCATAGTTCCGAGTAAAGATCCAACTGCATTGTTCTCTAGGACAATTTGGAGAACTTAGGAGAGTAGAAGGAAGGAGTCAGAGACAACTGATCAACAACAACAAGGAACTGATAAACACAAAAACTTGGTACCAGTGAAGTGGAATCATTGTAAGAACCTGACAAACTTAGTGTGTTCATTCAGAGTTCACTTGGTTTTTAAAGTCTGGTGAGACGATAGGACATCTGTATTGAAAAAAGGTAAGACTATTAACCCTCTGCAAATACAAAAATTAATCCCACTTGCATAAAAGGTTCCAAAGAGAGAATATTTTTCAATTTTATAACAAAATAAAAATGCCATTTGGGACTCGGAGATAAAAATAAATTTCTTCAGTTAAAGTTAAAAGATAAAGATCACAAAATAAATGAGGAATGTTTGACCTAAATAGTTGTGGATGATAAAAGTTGGCAGTAACAGTAAAAACTGTGAAACCATTTGAAGGAAAACACTTCAACAAAGTAAAGAAAAAAAAAATCCATGAAGAAAAAAATATATATATATATAAATACAGTTTAAACTTTAATTAACAAACAGAAAAATGTATCATTAATTCATGAAGGGAAACTCTCATGGCCAATGCATATGGGAAAACATGTCCAACAGTATAAAAATAGAAATTCACACCACCATAAAACATTCTTTACAATGAATTAGATGGTCAAAAGTAATTATAACCAGTAATATCAAATATCACAAAAGAATAGAAATATGCAAGTTTCCATGTACTACCAGTGGAAGAAACAATTTTTTCCAACTGCTATCAGGTGTCCTGTGTCAATAATTGGGGGGGTGTACATCTGTAAGATTAAAAGAATTGTTGCTGTTCAAAATTCTTAAAGATTAGAACTTTCTGAATAGTACACAGAGCAAAGAAAAGTATGTCCAAGTGTATTTTCTTAATCATTAATCTTAATTAGTAATATAAAAGATAAGACATTAATATTGACAGCCACAGACAGAAAAATAACATACAGAATGTATGCCCTCCATGTACTGGACTCTTGTAGAACCAGTCAAGTAAATGACTAGAGCTATGAATTTAAACATAAAAGTGAGTAGAGACGGGGGAAATAGATGGAACTCTGCTATTAGCAAAGTCTTCCGGTTGCTGGAAAACACTTAAGGAAGAAACATTGCACAATTTCTGTCAGAGAGGCTCTCAGGGTAAAGCACAGAGGGGTGTACACCAGTTATTTGCTGTTTCTTTGGTGGCATTAAGAAAGTGTTCAATGTCAGGACAGCAATTACGTTTGTGTATAATGTACAAATGTAATAGTCATTAACATATGAATTTAAAATGCATAAGGAAATATTTAAAGTGTTCATCATAGCCTAAGGCTATGAAGAATAACCAATTAAATTGATTATGATAGTATTTGGTCTCTATCTTCACACATATCAGGTAGAAATGTTATCCTAACTAATAAGAATATATGCCCCTCTTTTACAGAACTTGTGGTCAGATTAGAAAGAGATCTTAAAGACATAGTCATTGAAGTTTCTGTTCTTCACCACAGCAGAACATCTAACACCCATGGGCTTCATACAGCATTTGACTGCCTGGTTTCCCAGTCAGCACATGAATCAGAGAATTTCAAATACTCTTTCTTACTAGAAAATCCACTGCCTTAAAGGAATTTATTTTGAAGTAGATGCTGCTATTACTAGAAAGGTCAGCTCTTTGTTCACACTTGAGATAGTTGATTTCTGAGGGGGCAGAACATAATAGGCCAATGTTTGACAATAGTAACTCACTGTGTTATATTATCAAGCAAAGGACAAAGCAAATTCTGTTCATGTTGGTTAAACAAAAACTTGGCCCTTAATTTTAATTAGCTTAGACTAACTTGTACTCTGTGACATTAAACACTTTCAGAACACTAGATTCCCAAATAACTGAACAGACTCTACAGCAGCATCCAACACAAGATTAAGACAGAAGTTTTTCACCTGCTCATCACCAGCATCAAGAGAGAATATGAAGGCTGAGACTGAAGTTTTATAAGGTAACAGTTGGGACTCTCCAAGATAGCGGCAACCAGTGAACACCATTCCTGAAGGTCAGAAGATCTGAAACTCCAATCTGGTGAGTCGATGGGTGGCTGAAACTAGAGGATCTACTTTGAAGCTTCCCGGGATAGAGGGAACAACACCATGAAGTGAGACAGATTGGGTCCAGGCTCCCATGGACGATTCCAGGTTCTGAGAAGGGCAAACTATCAACCCCCTGCACTTTCAGCTTCACTTTCGCCCCAAACACAGGGTACCTCCTTTCCAAACAAGAAACCCGTATCTGACAGTAAAAATGGTAGAGTCTCTGAGATTACTGCATACTCCTGTGAGTGACTTTGCCAGCCCTCTGTGCTTGGCACACCTGCCTGCAAATGAGTGCACATGGGCTCTCTGCACTTCCCACACACACCTAATGGAGGTTCATGCTTCGGGCAGAGAGTGCACGCATAGCCCCAGATCGGAGGTCCATCTACACTAGCAGCCAGACATTGGAACTCTCCCACCCACACTGCCTTTGTGGACAACATAGGGATCTTTGGGACAGCATTCCCAACACTGAAAACCCTGTTGTGTGGGTTTCCCAGTGGAGTCCAGCCAAACAATTTTTAGAACCAAGATGGTACAGCTCAGGCAGATCTGAGAGCTTGTAGTCCAGTAAAGTGAGCCACTGAGCCATTCAGGGCACCTACACAACACAATTTCACCTGCAAACATCCACAACCTGCAATTGTAGGTGCGCTCTTCCCTTACAATTTCCCCTTCCAGGAAGACACACCTCCAGGCACACCCCTGCCCTTGTGCACTTGCACTTGTGACCTTCCTCCCTTAGCTGCATCTGAAACACCAACACCCATTCTCAAACCCACTCTCATCTTCCAGAAGAATACTCCAGACTCTAGAGACAGAGGGAACCCAGTCTGAAGTACAGGCTCCAGGAACAAACAACAAAGGCTACTAGCCACCAGATGGCTAGAGGCAGGCATAAGAACACATACAACAAAAATAAGGAAATTATGGCTTCACCAGCAGCCCCCAAAATCAATGAATATTTTAATTCATTGGAAACACAGGATTTTAAAGCTACACTTATCAAGTTATTAAAGGTACATAAAGAGGAAACAAACAAAACTCTCAAAGAAATACAGGCAAATGTAGCCACACAAATAAGGCACATAAAGAGGAAAGAAATTAAAAAAATAGAGGCCATCATGGAAAGACAGAAGGAGATCAAGGGAATACACATTGGAAAGGAAAAAGTCAAAGTATGGCTATTTGCAGATGATATGATAGTATACATGAGTGACAACAACAATTCATCCAGAGAACTCCTTCAGCTGATAAACTCCTTCAGCAAAGTGGCTGGATACAAAATTAACTCAAGAAAAATTTTTAGCCCTACTCTATACAAAAGACAAAAGGTCTCAGTTAGAAATTAAGGAATCAACATCCTTTACAATAGCCACAAATAACATAAAGTACATTGGTGTGACTCTAACAAACCATGTGAAAGACCTGTAAAAAACCACTTCAATTCTCTAAAGAAAGAAACTGAAGAAGGTATCAGAAAATGGAAAGATCTCCCACACTCATGGACAGTAGGATTAACATAGTGAAAATGACCATCCTGCCAAAAGCAATCTACAGATTCAATGCCATTCCCATTAAAATACCAACACAATTCTTTAGGGAACCTAAAAGAACAATTCTCAGTTTCATATGGATAAACAAAACAAAACAAAACAAAAAACAGGATGGAAAAAAAATCTTGTACAATAACCGATCTTCTGGAAATGTAACCATCCCTGATCTCAAGATCAGCAGTAATAAAAACTGAATGGTACTGGCACAGAAACAGAATGGTGCATCAATGGAACCAAATCGAAGACCCAGAAATAAATCCACATACCCAAGGATGCCTGATTTTTCACAAAGAAGCCAAAACAATACAATGGGAAAAAGGGTAGCATAATCAAAAAATGGTGCTGGCCTTACTGGATGTCTACATGTAGAAAAATGCAAATAGATCTATATTTATCACCCTGCACAAAACTAAAGTCCAAGTTGATCAATGACTGCAACATAAAACCAGACACACTAAACCTATGAGAAGAAAAATTGGGGAAGAGCCTGAACACATTGGCATAGGAGACAACTTCCTGAACAGAACACCAACAGCACAGGCTCTAAGATCAACAATCAATAAATGGGACCTCATGAAACTGAAAAGCTTCTGTAAAGCAAAGGACACTGTCATCAGAACTAAATAACAGCCTACAGATTGGAAAAGGATCTTCACCAACCCTCTATCTGAAAGAGGGCTAATATCTGGAAGATATAAAGAACTTAAGAAGTTAAACACCAACAAATCAAGCATTCCAATTAAAAAAAAAAGGGGTACAGAGCTAAACAGAGAATTTTCAGTAGAGGAATATTAAATGGCAGAGTACCACTTAAAGAAATGTCCTTAATCATCAGGGAGATGCAAATAAAAACAACCCTGAGATTTCACCTTACACCCATCAGAATGGCTAAGATGAATAATTCAAGTGACAACACATGCTGGAGAGGATGTGGAGAAAAGGGAAACCCTTCTCCACCGCTGGTGGTAATGTAAACTTGTACAACCACTCTGAAAATCAATCTGGAGCTTTCTCAGACAATTAGGAATAGCACTTCCACAAAATCCAGCTATACCACTCTTAGGCATATATCCAAAATATGCTCACATATACAACAAGGACATTTGCTCAACGATGTTTGCAGCAGCTCTATTCATAATAGAATCTAGAAACAACCCAGATTTCCCTCAATGGAAGAATAGATACAGAAATTGTGGTACATTTACACAATAGAATACTACTGAGCAATCAAAAACGAGGAAATAATGAAATTTGCAAGCAAATGGTGAGAACTAGAAAAGAACATCCTGAGTGAGGTAAGCTAGAAGCAAAAAGAAACATATGGTATATACCCACTCATAAGTGATATTAGCCATTTAATATAGGATAAACATTTTAAAATCTATACTCCTAAAGAAGCTAAAAAACAAGAAGACCCAAGGAAAGATGCTTTATCCTCATTCAGAAGGACAAACACAATAGATATTGGAAGCCAAAGACAGGGAACAGGACAGGAGCCTACCACAGAGGGCCTCTGAAAGACTCTACTGATTGAGGTATCAAAGAGGAGGTTGAGACTCATGGCCAAACTTTGGACAGAGTGCAGGGAATCTTATGAAAGAAGGGGGAGATAGAAAGACCTGGAGGGGACAGGAATTCAAAAGGGAGACCAACAGAGGCAAAAATAAAAAATAAAAAATATTGAGCCCTGGGTACCCTGCAGAGACTGTTATCCTGCCCAAGGGCCATGCATAAAGAAGACCTAAAACCCCAACTCAGATGTATCCCATAGACTCAGTATCCAACTGGCGACCCTAGTCAGGGGAGCAGGAGCTTTCTCTGGCATGAAATCAGTGGCTGGCTTTCTGATCACATATCCCTGGGGAGTGCAGTTTTGTCAGGAGACAGAGGAAGACAATGCTGCCAGTCCTAATGAGACCTAATAGGTTAGGGTCAGATAGAAAGGAAGGAAGGCTTTTTCTACCAGTGGACTAGGGAGGGAGGAAGATGAGGGAGGGGGCCACAGCCAGGATACAAATTGAATAAATTGTAATAAACTGTAATAATAAAAATGTTAAAAGTATCAGTTATTCATAATCCCATACCCTCTCTGTCTCCATAAATATTTTATTAAAATCTTCATTGATGGTTTTACAATAGTTGTTCTCCATCCTCCCCAAAAGGAGAACGTTGTTTATGCACATGGAAATCAAAATCAAACTCCAAAAGAATTACAAAATGTGATGTTCAAATAATAAGATAAAAATATGTTAGTTCTGATTAACAAAGCCAACACAATAAAATTAAAAGAAAAACATGAACCATCATTTTCATGTAATAATAGATTTTTAAAAAATGTTTGCTTCTGTTTTTGTTTTCAACACTTTAACTTTAGGACTGAACCAAAAGAAAGTTTTGTTTTAATGCAAGCACTGTTACATAAGTATTTGTAAGCTGTTCAAGCTGAGCTGTTATTCAAATTTAAGCAAAATAGAGGAAAAGAAAATAGGAATTGCTAAAGGATTAAGCATGTCAGTGAATAGAGAGAGGATATTTTTCTTTAAGAGATCTGCTTCAAATTACTTAGGGCACGTTGTATACAGGTAACTTAGTACATATTGTGTGAGATGAGGAAAGCTCATTTTCTTGACTCAAGTATACATTGAAACACTTTGCATATATATAATATGTATAGACATATATACACACATGCACACACATACAGATGCATACATACATTGTATGAACATATTCTTTAGGTATAAATAACAGAAAAATAAGTCTCACCCTCAAAAATGCTGTACTTTATTATATGACAAAACAATGTACATAATGATAGATATATTAGAAGAAATATTTCCAGCTTCAGTTTTTAGCAGAATTTTGAAAGATAGTTAGAAATGGTGAGTTAGAAAGCTGCCAGAGCATTTCATTCCAGATACAGAAAAGAATCTAATAGTAAATATGATCTAAAATTATGGGGTACATTTGAGTAAAATTGGTTTGCTGAGTGTGAATAAGTAGTAAAGAGGAACATTTTGTTGTGATTAACACTAGTCTTTCAGCAGCAGCCTGATTCCTCCTTCATACCGTCCTCTGGATGGGAAGTGCCATTCTCTTATGGCATCTCCTGTCACAGATCAATGTATGCATCATAAAATATGGCCACTTTGGATCCGTCTCTGATCTCCCAGAGGGAGGTTAACGTTTCTTTTTAATGGCTAGAGCAAAGGTTGCATGGAAATTTTCAACCAATTTCAAATAGCCCATGGGAGGAAAGGGTAGCTTTTATAACTACATTGGCTCTCTCTCTGTTTCTCTCTCTCTCTCTTTCTCTCTCTCCCTCCCTGTCTCTCTCTCCCTGGCCCCCTCTATGTGTGTTTCTATCTGTTTATCTATCTTTCTCTTCTGTGAGTCATTTGCATATTCTTCACATGCTATGACCTAAAATCAAACAATATAATGCCTCTAAACTGCATATGATACAAATATTATGACCTTAATTTATATATGAAAAACTTGTTACTAATAGCATAAGACATATTCCTAAGGAGACATTAGATATTAGAAAGTTGTTTCTGTTGGCTTTGGTGCACTCAAAATCCATAATACATATGGAAATGTGTTGTAGCTCCAGGATGCGTTAGCTTTTGTTTCAAGTTCTATCCATACATTAAGTTTTGGAAAGAAGTCACATTACTAATTATGTCGTTTTTCATAACACCAAATGTCTTAGTATGGTGGGAGATATTTTTCTCCTTGCATTACTGGCCTAATTTTATGTAATGAGCAAGTGATGTGGAGCTTATCAATCAGTCAATGGTTGATAATGGCAATACTTTCTGTTGATAAGTGCTAAGTTACATGTGATAAAAACTTTTTAAGAAATTGAAAATGACAGCACATGAATAGCTTTCTAATAGTTCTGTGGGTTTAATGGAAGATGAGGTCATATTAGATCATTTTAAATCAATGAATTAAAATGCAGTGAAGGAGAAGGCATAGTGAGAGCATGCCATAGTTCTCCTCAAGCGGTTCTGATCAGCAGTCCTTTCTGTTTTCTGTCCTTTCTTGACTCTGAAGTAGATGGAAATTTCTGACAATCTTGAGAATGGAAAATACTAGAATGTTAGTGAACTATTTTTGGTAGAAATAAACTGGTACTAGAAAATCACATGTGTTGATTGTTATATTTTTGTAGCAATGTTTTTAAGGTAAAAGAGTAATTTCTAACCAAGATAAGATTAATTTCATAAACACTTTATTAATAATTGTGATTGTAGAAAAACTCAAGATATAAAGACAATTCCAACACCCAACTCTTGTCATTCCAGGAGACACATCCTTCTTAATTTTATAGTGTTTTTATGTTTTCTCTCTATTGTTTACTAAGTTAGTTCATTGAAATGTCACACATGTATATGACGTGTTATAGTTTCTCTTCTCTCCTCCTTTCTCATCTCCCTCTCAGCCCTTTCAACACTTAAACTTTCCTACACTTCCATATCCCAGGTTCAAAACCTTTGTTTTTTCCAGTAAAAGAATGAAATTATCTAGAGAAGGGGAGAGAATACATAGGATAACTAATGGAGGAGCAGAACAAATGAGAATAATTTATAATGAAATGTGTATGAAGATACCATTAATAAGTGCATCACTGGATCTGATCTGGTCCTGACCTGAAAGCTTCCTCATCAAGGACTAGTTTTCATGGCACCAGAAGGTTCTCTTAAAGGTTCCAAGGGAGATGAGTAACCAATTTGGTTCCTATGAACTATATTGCTGACCAGCAACACAACACAAGAGTATAATAATTGCATGCGTGCCTTGACAGTAAGCAATAGCTCTATAACTGAACTTAAGACTCAGTGAAAAACAGCAAAAGCATGTCTGATACTGGAAACCTAGCAAATTACCCAGGACTAATGAAGTCATGGCTATTGCAGGAGAATCTAGAACTGCCTCTTTAGTAATCAGCATAATTCCTATGTTCTAAATGTTTTTCTCTACACTCACAAAAAATTAATTATTCCTCTCATTCATTATCAAAGAAAAATCTTGCAACAGATGGAGTTTATTATAGAAAACCACAACCAATTAAGATAGGGAGAACAAATGACCTTTTAGTACTCAGTCCTAGATGATACATCTATAATACAACTCGTGCATCTAGGTCTCAGAGATCATACACAAGAGGATGAGGAAACAAGAAAAAAATCAAACTGAGAGTTGAAATAAAAAAGAAACACATAAAAATACAAAGAATAAATAAAACACAGGAGGTTCTTTGAGAAATTCAACAATATAGACAAAACTGTATCTAAACTAACTAAAAATCATAGAGTATCCAACTTAACAGAAATCATAAACAAAAAGGGGCAAATAACAAAAGATGCTGAGAAAATTCAGAGAATATTAAGGCATACTTTAAAAACTCATACTCCAAAAAATTGGAAAGTCTAAAAGAAATAGATAATTTTCTCAATAGGCACCACTTACCAAAGTTAAGTCCACACCAGGAACACCAATTTAAATAGGCCTATAACCTTTAAGGAAATAGAAGCAATCGTTAAAAGTCTCCTAATAAAACCAAGCCCAAGGCTAGACAGTTTCAGTGAAGAATTCTGCCAGACTTTCAAAGAAGAGTTAGTGTCAATCCCTCCAAATTATTCTACAAAATAGAAATAGAAGAAACATTTCCCAATTCATTTGAGGAGGCCACAGTTATTTGATATTCAAACCACATAAAAGAAAGGAGCAAGAAGGAAATGAAGGAAAGAGGGTGGGGTTGGGAGGGAAGGAGGGAGGTGGCTACGGCTAGAATACAAAGTAAATAACCTGTGATTATTATAAAAAAATTAAAATTATAAAAAAAGACTCAACATACAAAGAGAATTACTGACTAATTTTTTTATGAAGATAGATGTAAAAATACTCAATATTTACAAATCGAGTTCAGGAACACATCAAAAGATCATCCACCATAATCAAGTGATGCTGGGAAGGTTCATTATATGAAAACCAGTAAATGTAATACACCATATAAACAAGCTGAAAGAAAAAAAACACTTAATCAACTCATTAGTTGCAGAAAAGGTCTTTAAGAAAATCCAATATCAGTAAATGATTAGCAACTGAAGCAGAGGCTTCCACTAACATGGATGTAGTTGTGTGCTGTTGGATCACTTTCCCCTACCTAGGCAACCATGTCTAGCCTCAGTGGAAGAGGACTAGCTAAGTCCTGATGCAACATAAAGTGGTGAGGAAGAATGGCTTAAAGGGAGGGGAAGCTCTAAGAAGGAAAGTCGGGAATGGATGAACAGGGTGGAAGGGTGGGGCTGTGAGAAGAGGAGGAAGGGTGTGTAAAGTAAGTAAGTAAGTAAATAAATAAATAAATAAATAAATACTGTCTTCTCGGAGACTGACTGCAGAATAAGTTCAGCCTTTCTGGCTCTTTCTGAATACTGGCTAGATGGTTCAACTCGGCTTTTCTGCTTCAAACCCCTCTTTATGCTGACTGACTCAATCTTGTTTCTTTCGACTTCTGACTGAATTGCTCTGCTTGGCCTTAAACTAACTCTACCTATTCTATTTTTCTATTCTTGTGGCTCCTTATTGTCTGGCTTCAACTGTCTCTGCTGACCTACACTGAAATGCACAAGAAATCAACTGTAACAAACTTCAGAACAAACTTAACTCCAAAGCACTGACTTCCAACTGACTGACTGACATCAACTCAACTGTACTGTTGTCTACTGAACTCTCTACTGTACTCAACTCTATTCCTTTCTCTATTGTGTCTTCTCAACTGAACTCTCTACTGCACATTACTCCACTGTATTTTCTACTCCTCCTCTGTGCTGCTCTCTCTGAAGTCACTTCTCTTTCCTCCCTGTTTTCCTGAGAGTTGGGCATATTCTTATCCATCAAGTATTTCTCCAATTCATTGTTTTTTTTTCAACCTTTCAATTAAATATCACTTTCAAACATGGGTCCTTCTTTCTACCAACTAACTTTACCTTTATTGTCTGGGGGTAAAGTATGTCTGCATTCTAGCTGGATCACACAGACCTACAAGGTCTTTGGATATGAACAGAGCAGCCATGTTGCTGTAATAAAAACCCTCTATTATTTTGGTGAGCTTAAAAACACAGATACATACCTAAACAGAATATAGGCAATTTACAGCAAGTTGATAGGTAATATCAAATTAAATCGAGATAAATGCAAAGTAACTACACACAGGGACAAGACAAGGTGGTCCACTTACTCCATATTTATTCAATATAGTACTTGAAGGTATAGCTAGAGCATTAAGAAAACTAGAGGATATCAATGGGGAAAAATTTAAAAGGAAGAAGTCAAAGTATCACTATTTGTAGATAAGAAAATATAAATAAGTGACCCTTAAGATTCCAACTGGAAATGCTTATATCATATAACACTTTCAGCAAAATGACTGCAAATGAGATTAACTCAGAAAGAAAGAAAGAAAGAAAGAAAGAAAGAAAGAAAGAAAGAAAGAAAGAAAGAAAGCCAAATAGCCCTCTTACATAGAAATATCAAACAAACTGAAAAAGAAATCAGGAAACTAACAACCTTCATTATAGCCTCAAATAATATAAAATATATATTGGAGCCAGTATAAACAAGCAAGTGAAAGACATAAAAATTTCAAGTCCATAGAGAAAGAAACTGAAGATAGTATCAGATGGAATGAACTGCCATTCTCACGAAGCAGTAAGATTAGCATGGTAAAACTTCACATCCTCTCAAAAGCAATCTACAGATTTGACTCAATCACCATCAAAATTCCAAGATAATTCTTTATAGATTTTGAAAGGACAATACTCAACTTCATGTGAAAAAAGAAAAGAAAACAAACATGCAAATAACAACAAACCAGAGTAACTCAAACAATCCTGAACAATAAAAGAACGGCTAGAGGTGTCATGGTCCCTGATTTCAAGTTGTACTACAAGAACTATAGTAAAATAAATAAAATAAATGAAAAACACCATGCTATTGACATAAAAACAGACATGTTGATCAATGCAATCAAAATGAAGGCCCAGATATAAACTCAGATGACTATGGCCACCTGATATTTGCTAAAGAAACCAGAAATAACACACGGAAAAAAGATAGCATCTTCAACAAATGGTACCAGTCAAACTGGTTGTCTCTATGTAGAAGAATGCAAATAGGTCCATATCTACCATTCTGCACAAACTTGAAGTGGATCAAAGATCTCAGTATAAATCCAGACAATTTCTCTACTGTCATTGGAACCTGACAGTAGAGAAAGTGAAAAACAGACTTAAAAACATTGACTTAAGAGGCAACTTTCTGAACAGAACATCAATAATTCAGGCACTAAGATATACAATTATTAAATGGGATCTTATAAAACCAAAAAAAAAAAAAAAAAACAGAAGACAAGGACAATAGGAAAAAGAGATAGCCTACAGAATGGGAAAGAATTTGCAACAACTCCCCTTCTGACAGAAGGCTATGATCGAAAATATACAAAGAACTCAAAAAGCTAGATATTAACAGAGCAAAAAATCCAATTAAAAATGGAATACAGATCCAACAGATAATTCCTCAATGGAGCAATATGAAATGACAGAGAAACACTTAAAGAAATGCTATGTATCCTTAGCCCTTAAGGAAATAGAAATCAAAACTACTTTGAGATTTCCTCTTTAATGACAAGATTAAATAACTCATTATTACAGAGAGACACAGAGAGAATGGGAGACAGACAGAGAATAAGAAGCCATGAATTTGGGAATGAAAAAGGAAGTGGTTAACAATAGAAAGGATTAGAAGGAAAAAATAGCCAGGGGAAAAAAATGTAGCTATATGCTTTGTTTAAAAACATTTAAACATAATTTAAAGGAAACATTACTTTTATTCTAAGTTAGGTAATTCATAAAAATAAATAAATAATATAAAAGGTCTTCTATTTTGAATATTCTATCTGATGCTTTAGAGTCACTAGATCCTTCTACACTTAATTGTCAGGAACATTTAAGTAAAGTTTATGGAATTTAAGCTGTGTATTAGTTGATTTAGGAAAAGACTAGGTTCTAAAGTGAAGAAGAAAAGTTTGAAGAAATGAATGACATATAAATGTATATAACACATATGGTTTAACAGAGAAGGGTCAGTATATCCTTTTTATGAAAATGAGTTAATGCTTATAATTTTTTTAAAAAATTTTTAATATATGTCTATATGAGTGAGTATATACTGAGTGTGTCTTTCTGCTTCTGGAATAGCTCACTCAGGATGATCCTTTCCAGATCCCACCAATTACCTGCAAATTTCATAATTTCCTTGTTTTTCATTGCTGAGTAATATTCCATTGTATAGGTGTACCACAATTTCTTTATCCATTCTTCAGTTGAGAGGCATCTAGGCTGTTTCCAGCTTCTAGCTATTACAAATAAAACTGCTACAAACATGGTTGAGCAAATGTCCTTATTGTGTAATTGAGCCACTTTTGGATCTATGCCTAGGAGTTGGTTGGATCTTGAGGAAGCACTATTCCTAGTTGTCTGAGAAAGCGCCAGATTGATTTCCAGAGTGGTTGTACAAGTTTACATTCCCACCAGCAGTGGAGGAGGGTTCCCCTTTCTCCACAACCTCTCCAACATCTGTTGTCACTTGAGTTTTTCATCTTGGCCATTCTGATGGGTGTAAGGTGAAATCTCAGGGTCATTTTGATTTGCATTTCCCAGATGTCTAATGACGTTGAGCATTTCTTTAAGTGTTTCTCTTTAATTCACTATTCCTCTATCAAGAATTCTCTGTTTAGCTCTGTTCCCCATTTTTTAATTGGATTACTTGATTTGTTGCTTTTCATCTTCTTTAGTTCTTTATATATACTGGATATTAGCCCTCTTTCAGATAGAGGGTTGGTGAAGATTCTTTCCCAATCTGTAGAGAGTTGTTTTGTTTTGAGGACGGTGTCCTTTGCTTTACAGAAGCTTTTCAGTTTCATGAGAGCCCATTTATTGATTGTTGCTCTTAGAGCCTGTGCTGTTGGTGTTCTGTTCAGGAAGTTGTCTCCTGTACCAATGAGTTTCAGGGTCTTCCCAAATTTTTCTTCTAAAAGATTTAATGTGTCTGGTTTTATGTTGAGGTCTTCGATCCACTTGGACATCAGTTTTGTGCAGGGTGATAAGTATGAATCTATTTGCATTAATCTGTATACCTAAAGAAACTAATCAAGACTGTGGCTAAAATGTTCAATCCCTATCCTGAAAGGCAAAGAGAATGGACACCAGAAGAAGAAGAAAATAGGAAACAAGTTAGGAACCTCCCACAGAGGGCCTCTGAAAGGCTCTGCCCTGCAGACTATCAAAGCAGATGTTGAGCCTTATGGCCAAACTTTGGGCAGAATGCAGGGAAACTTATGAAAGAAGTGGGAAATAATAGTAAGAGCTGGAAAGGACAGGAGGTCCACAAGGAGAGCAACAGAACCAAAAATTTTGAGAACAGAGGTCTTTCCTTAGACTCATACTCCAACCAAGGACTATGCATGGAGATAACCTATAACCCCTGCACAGATGTAGCCCATGGCAATTCAGTGTCCAAGTGGGTTCCCATAGTAATGGGAACAGGGACTACTTCTGACATGAATTGATTGGCCTGCTCTTTGATCACCTCCTCCTGACGGGGGAGCAGCCTTACCAGGCCCCAGAGGAAGACAATGCAGCCACTCCTGATGAGACCTAACAGACTAGGATCATAAGGAAGAAAAAGAAACCCTCCCCTACCAGTGGACTTGGAGAGGGGAGTGTGTGGAGAAGGAGGAAGAAGGGAGTGATTGAGAGAGGAAGAGGGAGGGAACTAGAGAGAGCATAAAAAGTAAATAAAGTATAATTAAAAATAATAAAAAAAGAAGAAAAGAATTGGAAAGAAAAAAAGAACTGGAAAACACACAAAGAAATTCTTTAAATAAGTGAACAACTTTATTTTTTTAAAGCCTCATTTCCTTTAAAAATGTCATTTCTTATTCAATTAAACTAGAATATTTAGCCTATCTTTTTTTTTTTAAATTAGGCACAACGGCATTTGAAAACCACTATGTCTTTATGAATGGCTGTATTTAGCATCATTCAGTAGTTAACTCTCTAAGTTTTTTTATAATATGGATTCCTATTTTCACTCTACTAATCTCATTTTGGTTGACCTAAAATATGTTATATAAACTAATCTAATTGTCATTGCTTTCACATAGAAAATATAGATGTTACAATGAAGTAAAGAAATTATATATATGATTATATTTATTATATTTATTTCATAGTGGTAGAAATTAAAGCATGGGATATTAATCTAGATAGTTTGAATGGGGCCTTTAATGTTTCCTAGAAGAACTAGAATCTTTGTTTTGAACTGCTGAGTAGTATTCCATTGTGCAAATATACCACAATTTCTGTATCCATTCCTCCATTGAGGGACATCTGGGTTTCCAGCTTCTGGCTATTATGAATAAAGCTGCTATGAAATGATTGAACAAATGTTCTTGTTGTGTACTTGAGCATATTTTCGATATATGTCTAGGAGTGGTATGTCTGGATTTCAAGGAAGTGCTATTTGGGATTGTCTGCAAAAGGTTCAGATTGATTTCCAAAATGGTTGTACAAGTTTACATTCCCACCAGCAATGGAGGAGGGTTCCCCTTTCTCCACAACCTCTCTAGCATGTATTGTCACTTGAGTTTTTGATCTTAGCCATTCTGATTGGTGTAAGGTGAAATCTCATGTTTGTTTTGATTTGCATCTCCCTGATGGCTAAGGACATTTTCTACAGAGCAATTAAAAACAAGGAGATCGGGGGGCGGAGCCAAGATGGCGACTAGCACACACAGTTTCTGAGCTGTGGAAGAGGTAAACTTCTGAGTTGGTGAGTGGAAGAACTTCTGAAGCCAGGGAAATGACAGAGAGGCTATCTAAACAACAGGGAACATCCCAGGAGGTGAAAATTCAGGGTCACCCCCACACATCCCTCCTCCTTGGCACAGCGGACTTGTCTTTCTCAGCACAGACCTAACTGATTGGGGCCTGCAGCCACTGAGGCGGAGCTCCAAGCCCTTTAGCGGCAAAGGCCAGCAGTACTTGTCTCAGAGTCCCAGATTTGCACAGCAGCTGCACGATCCTCCCAGGGCGCGAATCTGCTAGACGCCATACTAGCTCCGCAGGATCGTGATCACTGATGGTATGGCCTGTCCAATCCCACAGTGACAGAGACTATGCTATATACTCACCAAAACCCGGCAGAAACACCATAAAAGCTAGACACACCAGGCACTGGGCCTCCCAAGCTTGGAAAGCACAGTGAAGAGACCCCAGGACTTCCCAGGAAGCATTGGGACTAGCAACCCAGTCTCCAGTTACAGGGGACTGTCTAACCTGGTGGCAGAGCAGCAGTGAGCGGGCGGGGCACATCAGCCCTCCAGTTTAAGACTAACCAGGGCCAAACCAGAGAACAGAGAGCCTGATTACCCCGATCCCTACTAACTTGACCACCCTGAAATCTCCAGCTGCAGCAAGACCTCATAACCTGGCAGTTACAGCAGCACAAAACTGGCAGAGCACATCAAAGAAGCAGGGCCAAACCAGAGAGCAGAGAGTCCCGGATACCCTGATCTCTGCCAAGTGACCTGCCAGTAAGTGATTGCACCCTTGAGAATTTGCAGATCCCCAGATCCTGGGTCCTTCTAAAAAAGAAGCCAGGCATCGAACCCCCTCCCACCCATATACCCACTTTGGGAAACAGAGGGGCACTTGGGACATTGAAGTTCCTGCTCTGTGGGTCTAATTGAGGAGGTAAAGCAGTTAATAGAGTCCATCGTAGAGAGACAGGAATCCAAATTCAAACACATGAAAGAAATGGTGCAAGGCATGAAAACAGAATTAGAATCAATAAAGAAAACACAAAATGAGGAAACCCTTGAGCTGGAGAACTTGGAGAAAAGATCAGGAACCACAAAAGTAAGCATCACCAACAGAATACAAGAGATGGAAGAGAGAATCTCTGGAGCTGAAGACACACTTGCAGAAATGGATACTTCTTCTCAAAGAAAAAGTAAAATCAGAAAAGTTCCAATCACAAACTATCCAAGAAATCAAGGATGCTATGAAAAGACAAAACCTAAGAATAATAGGAATTCACGAAAAAGAAGACTCCAGGCTCCAAGGTCCAGAAAATATTTTCAAGAAAATCATAGAAGAAAATTTTCCCAACTTAAAGAAAGAGATGTCCATAAATATACAAGAGGCCTACAGAACTCCAAATAGACTAGACCAGAAAAGAAACACATCACGTCACATCATAGTCAAAACACTAAATCTACAGAACAAAGAAAAGATATTAAAAGCAGCAAGGGAAAAAGGCCAAGTAACATATGAAGGTAGACCTATCAGAATCACACCGGACTTCTCATCAGAAACTATGAAAGCCAGAAGGGCCTGGGCAAGTATCATGGAGACTCTAAGAGATCACAAATGTCAACCCAGACTACTTTACCCTGCAAAGCTTTCAATCAACATAGATGGAGAACACAAAATATTCCATGACAAAACTAAATTTACGCAATATCTATACAGCAAACCAACCCTACAGAAGATACTAGAAGGAAAACTCCAATCCAATGAAAACAAATTCACCCAAGAAAACAGGGCATACAGATAATATCCCAACAAAAATGAAAAGAAAACAAGCAAAGAAACAGGGTAAGATCACTGACTCCATTACAAAAGGAACTAACATGCATTGGTCACTATTATCTATCAATATCAATGGACTCAACTCACCAATAAAAAGACACAGGGTAACAGAATGGTTAAGGAAACAGGATCCAACATTCTGTTGCATCCAAGAAACACACCTATGCAACAAAGATAAACACTACCTCAGAGTAAAGGCCTGGAAAACTGTTTTTCAAGCAAATGGTTCCAGAAAACAAGCTGGAGTAGCCATCCTAATATCTAATAAAATAGACTTTCATCCAAAGTTAATAAAAAAAGATAAGGAGGGCCACTATATTCTCATCAAAGGAAAAATCCACCAAGAGGACATCACAATCTTGAATATCTATGCCCCAAATACAAGAGCACCAACATTTGTAAATGAAACATTATTAAAGCTTAAATCATACATTGATCCTAATGCCTTAATAGTGGGAGACTTCAACACTCCACTCTCACCAAGGGACAGATCAACTAGACAGACACCAAATAAGGAAATGAAAGCACTCACAGAATCCCTAAATCAAATGGACCTAATAGACGTCTACAGATCTTTTCACCCAAACTCAAAAGAGTACACCTTTTTTTCAGCACCACATGGAACCTTCTCCAAAATAGACCATACAGTAGGTCACAAAGCAAGCCTCAACAGATACAAAAAGATTGAAATAATCCTTGTATTCTATCTGACCACCATGGACTAAAGCTGGACATCAACAACAACAGAAACAACAAAAAGCCAACATGCACATGGAAACTGAACAACTTACTACTCAATGACAGCTGGGTTAAGGAAGAAATAAAGAAAGAAATTAAAGACTTCCTAGAATTCAATGAAAATGAAGGCAAAAGATACCCAAATTTATGGGACACATTGAAAGCAGTGCTCAGAGGAAAATTTATAACACTAAGTGCCTGCAAGAAGAAATCCTTAACATCACATACAAACAACTTAATGGCCCAACTGAAAAACCTAGAAAAAAAAGAAGCAGATACATCCAAGAGGAGCAGACGGCTGGAAATAATCAAACTAAGGGCTGAAATCAAACAATTAGAAGCAAATAAAACTATCCAAAGAATCAATGAAACAAAAAACTGGTTCTTTGAGAAACTCAAGATAGACAAACCCTTAGCCAAACTAACTAAAAAGCAGAGAGAAACTATCCAAATCAGCAAAATCAGAAATGAAAATGGGGACATAACTACAGACACTGAGGAAATCCAAACGATTATTAGGTCATAGTACAAAAGCCTATGTGCCACAAAATTTGAAAATCCAAATGAAATGGATAACTTTCTTGACAGATTCCATCTACTAAAATTAAGACAAGATCAGATAGAAAGACTGAATAGCCCTATATCTCCCAAGGAAATTGACAGTCATTAACAGTGTCCCCTCCAAAAAAAAAGCCCTGGACCAGATGGCTTCAGCCAAGAATTCTACAAGACCTTCAAAAAAGTGCTAACTCCAATTCTCCTCAAACTATTCCACAAAATAGAAACAGAAGGAACACTACCAAACTCTTTCTATGAAGCCACAGTAACCTTGATACCTAAACCACACAAAGATCCAACAAAAAAAGAGAACTTCAGATCTATCTCTCTTATGAACATTGACGCAAAAATACTCAATAAAATACTTGCAAACCTAATCCAAGAACACATCAAAGATGTCATCCACCATGACCAAGTAGGCTTCATCCCAGGCATGCAAGGGTGGTTCAACATACGGAAATCCATCAATGTAATCCACCACATAAACAAACTGAAGGAGAGAAACCACATGATCATCTCCTTAGATGCTGAAAAAGCATTTGACAAAGTCCAACACCCATTCATGTTTAAAGTCTTGGAGAGATCAGGGATACAAGACACATATCTAAACATAGTAAAGGCAATGTACAGCAAGCCTATAGCCAACATCAAACTCAATGGAGAGAAACTTAAATCAATCCCACTGAAATCAGGGACAAGACAAGGCTGTCCACTCTCTCCATATCTCTTCAACATAGTACTTGAAGTCCTAGCCAGAGCAATAAGACAACTAAATGAGATCAAGGGGATACAAATCGGAAAGGAAGATGTCAAAGTGTCACTATTTGCAGATGATATGATACTATAGATGAGCGACCCCAAAAATTCAACCAGAGAACTCCTTCAGCTGATAAACACCTTCAGCAAAGTGGCAGGATACAAAATCAACTAAAAAAAATCAAAAGCCCTCCTGTATACCAAAGACAAAAAGGCTGAGAAAGAAATTAGGGAAACAACACCCTTCACAATAGCCACTAATAACATAAAGTACCTTGGTGTGACTCTAACCAAGCAAGTGAAAGACCTGTTTGAGAAAAACTTCAAGTCTCTGAAGAAAGAAATCGAAGAAGATATCAGGAGATGGAAAGATCTTCCGTGCTCATGGATTGGTAGGATTACCATTGTGAAAATGGCCATACTGCCAAAAGCAATCTACAGATTCAATACAGTTCCCATCAAAATACCAACTCAATTCTTTACAGACCATGAAAAAAAGATTCTCAGCTTCATATGGAGAAACAAAAAACCCAGAATCTCCAAAACGATCCTGTACAACAACAGATCATCTGGAGGTATCTCCATCCCCGAACTCAAGCTGTACTACAGGGCAACAGTAATAAAAACTGCATGGTATGGGCATAGAAACAGCACAGGCTCTAAGAGCAACAATCAATAAATGGGACCTCATGAAACTGAAAAGCTTCTGTAAAGCAAAAGACACTGTCATCAAAACAAAACGACAGCCTACAGATTGGGAAAGAATCTTCACCAACCCTTTATCTGACAGAGGGCTAATATCCAGTATATATAAAAAAACTAAAGAAGTAGAAAAGCAACAAACTAAGTAATCCCATTAAAAAAATGGGGAATGGAGCTAAACAGAGAATTCTCGAAAGAGAAACATCAAATTGCAGAGAAACACTTAAAGAAATGCTCAACCTCATTAGCCATTAGGGAAATGTAAATCAAAACAACCCTGAGATTTCACCTTACACCCATCAGAATGGCCAAGATGAAAAACTCAAGTGACAACACATGCTAGAGAGGTTGTGGAGAAAGGGGAACCCTCCTCCATTGCTGGTGGGAATGTAAACTGGTACAACCACTTTGGAAATCAATCTGGTGCTTTCTCAGACAACTAGGAGTAGTGCTACCTCAAGGCTCAGCTATACCACTCCTAGGTATATACCCAAAATTTGCTCAAGTACACAACAAGGACATTTGTTCAACCATGTTTGTAGCAGCTTTATTTGTAATAGCCAGAACCTGGAAACATCCCAGATATCCATCAACAGAGGAATGAATACAGAAATTGTGGTATTTTTACACAATGGAATACTACTCAGCAATCAAAAAGGAGGAAATCATGAAATTTGCAGGCAAATGGTGGGATCTAGAAAAGATCATTCTGAGTGAAGTATCCCAGAAGGAGAAAGACAAACATGGTATATACTCACTTATATAGACCTACAAGATATGATAAACATAATGAAATCTACACACCTAAAGAAGATAATCAAGAAAATGGACACAGGCGAAGATGATCAATCCTCATTTAGAAAGACAAATGGGATGTGCATTGATGTATGACAGGAGTCTACCAAAAAGGCATCTGAAAGGCTCTAACTAGCAGTGTTTCAAAGCAGACACTAAGACTCATAACCAAACCCTCAGCAGAGTACAGGGCATCATATGGAAGAGGGGGAGTTAGTATGATATTGAGGGGACAGGAGCTCTACAAGGACCAAATATATCCGGGCACAGGGTCTTTTCTCGGACTGGTACTCAACCAAGGACCATCTATGGATGTGGCCTGGAGCTTCTGCTTTGATGTGGCCTGTGGTAGCTCAGTGACCAACTGGTTTTCCAAAGTGAAGGGAGCAAGGACTATTTCTAGCAGGATCTCAAGGGCAGGCTCTTTGACACCCCCGCCCCCAGGGGAGGAGTGGTCCTGTTAGGCCACAGAGGAGGACTTTGCAGCCAGCCCTGAAGATACCTGATAAAACAGGGTCAAATGAAAGGGGAGGAGGTCCTCCCCTATCAGTGGACTTGGAAAGGTGCAGAAGGAGACCAGGGAGGAAGTGTGGGGTTGGGGAGGGAATGAAGGAGCAGGATACAACTGGGACACAGAGTTAACAAAATGTAACTAAAAAGAAAAAAAATTTAAAAAAATAAAGTAAATAAACTGTAACTAATATAAAAAATAAAAAAAAAATTAATTAAAAAATAAAAAAAAACAAGGAGATCATGAAATTTGCAGACAAATGGTGGGATCTAGAAAAGATCATCCTGAGTGAGGTATACCAGAAACAGAAAGACACTCATGGTATATACTCACTTATAAGTGGATAATAAACCTATATGGTAGGATAAACATACTAAAATCTGTACAGGTAAAGAAACTAAACAAGAAGGAAGACCCTGGGAAAGATGATCAACCCTTACTTAGAAAGACAAATGGGACGGATATTGGAAGGAGGAGGAAACAATTAATAGGACAGGAGCCTACCACAGAGGGCTTCTGAAAGACTCTACCTAGCTGTGTATCAAAGCAGATTCTGCCACTCATAACCAAACTTTGGGTAGAGTGTAGGGAATTATAGAAAGAAGGGGAAGTTGGTAAGACCTGGAGAGGACAGGAGCTCCACAAGGAGAGAAACAACCAAAATATCTTGGCACAGGGGTCTTTTCTGAGACTAATACTCCAACCATGGACCATTTGTGGACATAACCTAGAACCCCTGCTCAGATATAGCCATGGCAGCTCAGTATCCAAATGGCTTACCAAGTAAGGGGAACATGAATTCAATGGCTGGTTCTTTGACCCCCACTCCCACAGTGAGAGAGGAGCAGCCTTGCTAGGCCACAGAAGAAGACATTGCAACCAGTCCTAATGAAACCTGATAAGCTAGGGTCAGATGGAAGGTGAGAAGGACCTCCCTTATCACTGGACTTAGAGAGGGGCATGGGAGTAGATGACAGAGGGAGGGTGAGATTGAGAGGGAGTGAGGGAGGGGGCTACACCTGGGATACAAAGCAAATAAAATATAACTAATGTAAAAAAATAAAAATTTAATAAAAAAGAGCTAGAATTCAAATCATGCACAGGAATTTTCCGGGTGTATGTATCTGGGATATGGATGTTATAAAATTAAACACAGTGTGCAAATCCTAGAAACTGAAGGGCCACAGGAGACTCTCATGGAGTTTAGGATTTCTGGAGTCTAAAGAGCATGGATGTCAGTCAATAAAATTTCGCATAGTTCACTGGATGTTCTGTGGTTATAATGCACATTGTTTCCAAAGTTCTTGTTGAAAATTAGGACCTACTTACTTGATGTTAAGAGGTAGAGTAATTGGCTCAATCAGTCTCCACTCCAGGAATGTAACAAGGTCTTTGTGAGGAAAAGATTATAGAGCATGTCATCACAAGTTCTTTGACACAGTGGGATCCTTCAGTTCTGCCCTGAATCATTTAAGGATTCAACATTCTGTTCTCTTTCCCTTTCCTTCCCAAATGATGACACCAATATGTGTCATTTCTGAGGAACAGATTATCAGATTATCTGATTATAGTGATTTTGGACTCCCCATCACCCAAAACTGAAAATGTATTTCTGTTCTTTATGACTATTCAGTAACAACTATGTCGACTAATGTTACAGACGTACTAAGAGAAGTGACACTGTGAAATGTCACAACAATGAGATTTGGAATTATTCCAAGTGATATGACTAAATTCCAGGTGAACATTGGTAGGAACCTGTGGTGTGACACTATTCTTGTGAAGATATGAAATAAACATCTACTTACACGGAACTGATGACAGACAAAAGCAAGAATACCACCAAAGTCTAGCTTGGTTAATCTATGTGTTGTATTGGTATAGCTTAAAGAATTTAGATGAAGGATTACTTACAGAAGCAGAAAAGACTGGAAGACAGGTGAGTCATCAAAGCCTATCCCAGCATAGTTGGCATCTCACAAAATTTGGAAACTTAGAGCTTGCCATACAGCCTGTAGGCTGCTCAACAGGTTGAGAAGGTCATTTCTACGAAGTTTGGCCTGAGCTTCTTCCAGGCAGCTCAGCTGGCCTCTACTTCTTCCAGACAATTGGCTAACTTGCTACTTCTAAGCAGTTCAGCTTTTCTTACACTGTCTTTCAGGAACCTTCACTGCTTATATGTAATTAAAGAGTGATGATCCCTAATGTATCCAGTAAGTTTCAGGGACCTATTGAGAATTTTGAGTTGTTTATTTTCTTAGTTTAAGGAGTTGCTCCGCAGGATTCAATGTTTCTAATACTCTTAGAATTCCTGTGGTTTTCAACCTGTTTTCTAACATCCTGTGTATTAAGCAACTTCCCTTACAAGTGTAAGGTTTTAATCACAGAAGGAACTACTACAGAACAGAACCTGATTCAGAAAACAAGAACTGGATTTAGGAAATACTTAGGAATCAGAATCCATGACACACAGAAATCACTTAATCTGGGAAAAAATTAAATGATTAAGTGATTTCTAAATTTCTCCTTGAGAATAACTGAGCAGGACACTCTGGAGCTAATCAATGGAATAAAGACTGCACGCAGAGTGGATTCAAAAGAGACTGGAAAAGATTATAGATCATGTCATCACAAGGTAGACATGTGCTCTCTTAATGCATTTCTGTGGGATCAATATGGTAGAAAGATAATACCCAACAATGAAAACATATCACTTAATAAGTAGTCACAATAAGAGTTTTAATTACAAAATTTCTCAGTGATAAAATGTAAATTTTGAACTATAGAATTAAAGTTTCATAATATGAGTAACTGATATGAATAAAAGTTTATCAGAAACCATTAACTTGAGATACTGTCATAGTCACTGTTCAATTGCTGTGAAGAAATACCATGACCACAGCAACTCAAATAAAGAAAGCGATAAATTGGGGCTGGCTTACAGTTTCAGAGGTTTAGTCCATTATCATCATGTTGGGAAGCATGGATCATGCAGACATGGTGCTGGAGGAGCTAAGACTTCTACATCCAGATGGACAGGCAGCAGGAAGAGAGTGCTAGGCATGGCTGGAGCATTTGAAACCTCAAATTGCACCCACAGTGACACCCTTCCTTCAACACCACATCTACTCCAACAAGACCACAACATATAATCCCTCTCCAGTGGCACCATTCCCTAATGAGCCTATGGAAAATACTCCCATTCAAACCACCACAGACATTAAAGATGATGAGGTAAATGAGAATTTGGTAGCATTTTGCTCTGTCCCCTCATAATGGAAGTTTCCATTATTGTTGTAGATGTAATAAAATACCACCAATTGTTTCTCTATTTATAGGATCATACTTATACGTAAGCCTAATTAAATACTCAATAAAATCAACAGCTTTTACTCAGTAGAGTAAATAAAATATATCTCAGCAAAATGTTTTATTTTTTAAATGCATTAAATTAGCTTTGTCAAATATTAAAGATGGTTCAATGTGTGAGTATAACATAAATGACAATTTTTTTCCAAACTAAAAAGAAGTTTTGCTAAGAATCATTCTCATGATTTTAAAGAACTTTTCTTGCTAACAGGAAGTACAGGTAGGAAGACATCACCAGTATCTTTTACAGTTGCATTCCTTTATATACCTACTCATGTTACTTGAATATAAGGGAGATATATATTTTTTATGACTCTCAACGATACCCCAAATAGAAGTCTAACATTGGGCTGGTGGATAATGTGATGATTAAACTTACTTGTATTAAGAGGATGATCAAATGCACTCTTCGGGTAATAGGGGATCTTGAGATACATGTAAGAGTTAGAACAGGGTCCCCTAGAAAAACTAGCTTCTTGCCTCAGTATCTCCAAGTACACTATTCTGTAGACCAAATGTCCATTATCTTTCTGTGATAAAGTAGAAGGAAATGTGCCATAGAAACAGATGTAGCATATCCCTTCTCTGGCATTACCACAGCAGAGAAGGTCCAGTTGGACAAGGCCAGTATAATTCATCTTTAGCCTGGAAATGTCCTGAGGATTGGGCTCATTTCTGTGTGGTCTGCTTTGAACTAATGCCTACACATGTCAGCTAACCCAGCCAGGAGCAAAAAAGAACAAAGAAATCAGCTTAGCTTTGTTGTTCAGGTCTTCACTTTTGTCCTTGTGGGCCAAATAAGCATTATAGGACATACAGTTGAATATGTTGAAATTTTCCTGTTTATGAGCCTCTATTCTAACTGATGTAGAGGAATAAATCTTATAGCGTATAGAAACACTAATAATTTACTCATCTCTTAGTTATCTCACATATACATATACTATGCATATACATACATATGCATGTATGTATTAATAATGTTCTAACATAATCTCTTTCTTTTTCTGTGGCTGTCCTAAGAACTCCGGCTTATTCGACTGTCTTCACATCAAACAATTAAATTATCAACTCACAGTCCACCAACATCCACATTTCATTTTCAAGTAAGAGGAGAAATTCAAGATAACTAGAGGTGGGTAGGTTCTCCTTTGCTTAGACAAGCCTCAGGAACTCTGACCTTGAGATCAAGTAAAAATATTTATGACAGTCAATGGTTGCACATCCATTGAAATGGATGAGGGCTCAGGAAGGGTGATGAACAGGGAGAAGGCTGTGTCCTTCCTGCACATAGTTTTCCCTGGCTCTCTCACTTTGGCCCAGCTTCTCTGCCTTCTACAGACCAGCAGCTTGATAAATTAACTATAAATAAGTAATGGTTAAATATATCTAGCCTATAAATTTAAAACAAAACTCTGACATATTTTGGTCATTGATTCACTGTACCTTCGCCTGGAAAAGAACTATGTACAGCAGTTTGTGTGAAAGATTGTCAATGAATGCTTCACATATGGTTCCCCGAGTACTTCTGCCAAGGCTGTATTCTTGCCAAAAATGGGTTTTTCAGATACTTCTAAGTAAGGGAATGATGTAGATAAATTAACATTCATCACAGAGTTCAACCTCAAATTGAGTTCTAGTTAGTTTATATTAAAATCGGTGTTGGAAACAATATGGATGTGTGCAAAGTAAAGAACAAGCTAGAATATTGTTCTGTTATGCATGAAGAAATCCACAGGTTAAATTTCCATTATTCTAGCATCATGAAAGTTTCCACTTTAGTAAAACTAAAACATATATTTATTCTCTGGCATCAGAGTCACACTTGCAAACTATTTGGTCCTATTTTTGGTTTTTGACATCAGAAATCTTGGGTGCTTACTCAATGGGAAAATTACTTTCTCTGAAAAAGTTCTATATACTACTATTACTTTCTTTATATGATATAAAAGCCAAGAATTTTTTAATTTAAAATATTTAACACATTAAAGTTAACTAAATTTTAAATAGAAAACTGTAAGTTCTAAATCATAAAATTTATAATACTAATAGTAACTAGTGACCTTATTGGCTTTATCAATTATAAATGTATATGATAGTCCAGATATAACTTGGATCTTATTATATTTGCATATATGCTTAAATATATAATGTATATATAAAAGATATGCTTATCATAAAATTATTACACATTTAAGTATGATTTATACTATCTATAATTGCATATTTGTAATCCATCATCTTAAATTTACTATAACCTTATCTCAGAATAATTTTAAATTAACGTCATTCTAAATCATTTCAAAACTGAAATAGGAGTAAAAAATTAATTCATCACACACATATGCTTAATCTATATAATATTAATAACTTTGTCAGGCCTTTCCACTTAATCCCTATTTGATATCACAGATCCATTTTTTTCTAGTATTTATGTTTTCCATTGATTTAGAACTCTACACTGAAGTATGGGTTTTGGAATACTGAACATTCGGGGATGTAGTATAACCTTTATTAGGTACAACATAATAGGAGGAATTTAGGTCACTGCAAACATGTCCTTGAAAAGGATATTAGGACCTTGGGCTTTTCTTTCTTGCCTTTGCTTCCTGCGTACCATGCACTATAAAGATTTGTTCTACCACAACTTCTCTACGAAAAGTTCCAAATCAACAAAGCATAGAACGGTTACAAATTTATTGAACGGTAAGGCAATATAAGTATTTGATGTATTAACTTGCTTACTTTAGGAATTCTGTCATAATGGATGGAAGCTGACTAACAAGGTAGAAAACAGGCTATTAACATTTTAAATATGCTGTAAATGTATGATGTTTATATTTTCATATCATTAACCAAAAATTACGTGTGTGTGTGCCTGTGTATGTGAATTTGAGTGTTTATGTGTGTGTCATCTGTAAATGGAACAATCATTTTGTAAGATTCTTTAATTTTTGCGTCTGATGGAATTTAGGAATTTTCAGTTTTATTTGTATGTGAGGTTATTATTAATGTTTCTTGGTTGTATTTGTTTCAAATCTAAAATTTTTAGATTAAAAAATAATGAATTTCTTTATTGTAAGACATTCTGAGCAATGGCTTACATTTCATGATTATCTCTAATAGGTAAGAAGCAAAACTGAGAAGCATGAATTAAGGCTGAACTTAAATATTAGCTCCAGTCTGGAGACACATTAGGTAGATTATATTCCAAAAATAAGTTGGTAAGGGGATCAACTCTTTTTAGAGAATGAACATGGTTTCTGCATTTGAAAAAGGGTGGGATTTGGGGAATCTTATTCCACTGCTGGTGAGAATGAAAACTTGTACAACCACTTTGGAAATCAATCTGGCATATTCTTAAAAAATTGGGAATAGTGCTATCTCAAGACCTAACTATACCACTTCTGGGCATATACATGAAAGACACTCAACCATACAAGGACAACTTTGCTCAACTATGCTCATAGCAGCTTTATTCCTAATAGCCAAAATCTGTAAACAATCTGTATGTCCCTTAACCAAGGAATGGATACAGAAATTGTGCTTTACACAATGGAATACTACTCAGCTTTTAAAAACAAGCAAATCATAAAATTTGCAGATAAATGGTGGAAACTAGAAAAGATCATCCTGAGTGAGGTAACCCAGAATCAGAATGACACGCATGATATATACTCACTCATAAGTGGATATTAGCCATATAATATAGGGTAAACATACTAAAGTCTACAAGCCTAAGGAAGCTAAACAACAAGAAGAACCTTAGGGACAAGGCTTCATTCTCATTCAGAAAAGAAGACAGGGTAGACACAAGAAGTGGTAGAAAAAGGGAAGAAGATGTGAGCCTACCACAGATGTCCTCTAAAAGACTTTACCCAGCAGGGAATTGAAGCAGATGCAGAGGCTCACAACCAAACTTTGGACAGAGCACAGGGAGTCTTAAGGAAGAAAGGGAAGGTAGAAGGACCAGGAAGGGAGCCCCTCAAGAAGACCAATATAGCCCCCCCCCCAAAAAAAAAAAAAAAGCTGGGCCCAGGCAGGGACTGCAGAGATTGATTCATCAGCCAATGACCATAGCTAGAGATAACTTAAAACAACTGCTCAGATGTAGCCCATAGACAGCTCAATTTCCATGTCGGTGCTCTAGTAAGGGTAGAAGAGACTCAGTTGCCTACTCCTTGATCACTCCTCCTTGGTGGAGCCACCTAGCCAGCCCACAGAGAAAGAAGGTCCAGGCAGTCCTAATAGGACCTGTTAGGCTAGGGTCAGACAGTAGGGGAGGAGGACTTCCCCTATCAGTAGACTAGGGAAGAGGACTAAGGGAGGAAGAGGGAGGGGGTGGGGCCAGAGAAGAGGGAGAAGGCTACAACTGGGATACAAAGCATATAAATTGTAAATAATAATAATTTTAAAAAGAAACGTGATTGAGAAGAGAAGAATCTCACCACATTTTTACCATCTACACCTATTGGGGAGGAGGGCATCCATTCTATAGCTAAGGAAAGCAAATGAGAGGGACTCAGCATACAGACTGTGGCTTCCTGAATACAGTACTTCCAGAAATCATAATGCCATTGGGTAATAAACTTGAAATGAATTACTTGAGACAAACACAAATATTCCAAATACCAGATTTAAAAAAAAAATGCTATCTATGGATATGAACTGATTGCTCCATGGATAATTTTCCCGTATACTCATAGCACATTTTGAGGCTGAGCATCACTGAGTTGTGTGTAACCACTGAGTATCTTTCCTTGAAGTCTGATCAGAATTCTGTGATTAAGCAGCCATAACTGCCTGTTTAACATCTCATATAATATACTCATGGTTATTATGATGCATTCTAGAAAGTCAAAACAGTATCAGTAAAGAGGCCTATGCCCCATGTTTGCTGTTTCCAAAAACCAAAATCACTTAAAGACTATGTGAGGGCAGGATTGGGAGGAGAAGTGGAAAGGGGCTACAGCTGGGATACCAAGTGAATAAATTGTAATAAATAAAAAATTAAATTAGGTCTGATCAGGCCTGGTTGCATTGTCCAGGGAATGAGGGAGAGGTTACAGCTGGGACACAAAATGAATAAACTATAATTAACACAAAAAAATAAAAATTTAATTAAAAAATTAAAGTAAAAAAAGAAAAAAAAACTATGCTCCCATGAGGGAAGTAGAATGTTTGCAAAGTCCATACTTTTATTCTCTCTTGGAGTTATTTTTCATCATATTATTATCCAGTTTACACAGTACTCAAACATATTTATCTCCTGAGAAAAAAAATTTTCTGTCTCTTTTCTTTAGTAAGATGTTTTTATCAACGGCTCAGTTTCCTGTAGGCAAGTCCTTTACATTTCTGTATGGTTATTTCTCAGAAGGAGGCCATGGCAACTGAACTTCTGCCACCCTAGTGTGTTTGGAGACAGATGTAACCAGCCTCACCAGAACGCGGTGAAAATGCTTCGTCTTGAGCTCTACCTTGGAGTTGCTACAGCAAAACAGCAAGTGAAAAAACACACAATTCTATTATCATGCACATTTCAACTACAGAATAATCAATTTGGACTAATAAGTTACACAGATGTAAAAGAAAACATGATCTAGATGTTCATACTTGAACTGCTTTTACAAAATTCAGAAAAAGGAAAAAAAAGAGTAAAAATTAAAAGAGTTCTGATGATCCAGGGTTAACAATCACAGATGGATTTGGCTTTCCTATTTCCTCTGATAATTTGACTAAAACAAACCCCTCACCCACTTTAATGAATAATTATTCTAGACAAATTTTTCAGAATCTTTGTAGCAATTAAAATTACTGATCCCCCAAACTCCCAGTTTATAACTTGAATGTATAGCAAATCATGTTTGAGAAGAACAGTGAGGACAGGAAAGAGTGCTTGAGGCCAAAATGTAAGAATAACTTTAATTATAATCTTTAAGTTCACAAGCTTAAACCCTTGTGTCATTATGCTGCAAGCAGAGAACACTAGAAACTGGAGTGCATCCCACTTCTGCAATAGGTTCCCCAGTGGTTGCGCACACACGCGCACACACACACACACACACACACACACACACACACACACACACACACACAGAGAGAGAGAGAGAGAGAGAGAGAGAGAGAGAGAGAGAGAGAGAGACTCTTTACGCAAAGGACATCCATTTTGATTTCTGTCATGTTAGTATAACCTATGTCCCTTTAATTCAATTGAGTATGTCAATGAATCAAACTGGTGTTTTTTCTTTCAGCGTGTTTGAAAAGCATAGAGACTTGATAAGTTGTGTTGAAGTAGTTATATATCTTCTTATCCTTAAATGAGTCAATTCTAGTAATAGTCTAGAAGTTCACTGAAACAGTAAGAACTTTATTACACACAAAAAAGACCAAAAAAAAAAAAAAAGACCAAAAAAAGCTTCTTAAATAAATTTTGCATTAAACTAAATGGATAGTGCATATATTTTTAACCCTCTTAGTTTGCATGAAACATCATAAAGACATTAAGATGTTTGAAAAATGTTATCATATCATTTCATTTCTAGCCAGTTGACAATATGAAGGACAATGTACCAAGTGTTCTCTCTAACAGATACAGGTGAACAAACACCCATGATTGCCCTAAATATCTAAAAGTTTAACTACAAGTTGTGAAAGAACAAGTAACAAAAACACTTTTATTTCTCAAAAAAGAAAATATTGTTTATATATTCTGTCACTGCTTGCCATAGCTAAGGATTACAATGAAAAGTGTTAATTTAAATAACCCATTGTCTATTTAAGATGATTCTAATCTATAGTCTGCATTCAACTCCAAATATAATAAAAACTTAGCAAGAAGGTAGGAGTGGCTAATACAAAAATATAATTATTTTCTTTTATGCAGCAAATAGTAGTCATTCCAGAACAAGAATGATTATCATTATAAGGGCTAATCGAAGCTCAAAGGACATGAGATAACATCAATTCTCAAGCTGCCTTTTCATGTCAAGCCATGAAAATGAAAAGAGAGCACTTGTTATTTCTTTAACAAAATGAGAATGCTAAATATATATTCCATTAAGAGAATTCATTTCCTTTAATGTTTTTCATAATGACTAGCACATGTTTAAATACTCAAAAAGTATGTGCTGAAATAATGAGCGCAGAAAGAAATGGTTTGGTATAAGAAATAATACATCAAATTTTAAAGTCAAATGTCTATTTTCTACTGCCTAAATAAAATAGTAAATAATTGTTTCAAATCTTTACTAATAAACCATAACAATAGTTTTTTAATCATAATATTTCATTCACCCAGCAAGAAGCACTATTTACTACAAAAACTAGAGTACGCAAGTTATAGATTCTTCAAAGATGAGAAAGTTATATTTTTAGTGTAATCTAAACCCTGGGAAATCAGGAGGCAGAGGATTGGCAAATTCAATACCAGTCTGGTTTTCATAGAGAATTCCAGATTAGAAATATGCAAATCTTTCTCAGAGAGAAGAGAGGACACCCACAAACATACACAGAGAAACAGAGACAGAGATAGATACAGAGGGACCAAGACAGAGGGAAGAAAGGGAGAGAAACAGAAACACACAGAGTAGATGGGTAGGTCTGAAGATGAGAATGGATCTGGGAGAAGTTATAGCTGAGGATGTTCAAAGAATTAAACAAATATTTTTGTCTAAAAATGTAAAATAATAGAGTATGATAACACCGCTATAGAAATAAAAAGCATGTACAGAAATGGCTTTGATTTTTATTGATTCCACTTATTTTTCAGAGTATATGTGCTTCTTATTCCACAACCCCATTCTACAAAAGAACTAGCTAGGTATGTTAGCATAACATTATTCCAGGAAATAAGAAAATTATTTCACTAAACTTTGGGACCTCAACCCAAACTGTTTGCCTTCCTTTTGGTGTAAGACCAGAAGTCAAGGAAAGGAACACATTGTCATCTTGCCAATGGTATTTGGCCTTAGTGATCAGAAGAAAACCAGGCTACTCATAAGGAGAATGGTAAAGAAGGTCATGTGCACATCTCTCATGTCCACTGACATGAGATTATGTATTTTATTACCTAATTCTGTAAGTAAATGGGCAATTGAGACAGCTATGGTCAATAAATCCATGATCACCAAATATTTAGACCATCTAGAGGAAATGGTCTGAATCAGTTATGCCCTATAGCCAGATTATACTGGATTTAAAACTAAGAATTATTTCTATGTATCTCCGCTAAACTCCCTGTTCAGTGATACTACATTGGGAGCAGGAAATTTCCCATTATCCTAAGTAAGGGTTACTCTTCCTGTGGTAAAACATAATGATCCGAAGCCGACTGGGGAGAAATGAGCTTACACTTTCACATCACTGTTCATCATTAGAGGAAGGCAGGACGGGAACTAAAAGCAGGCAGGAAGCTCAAGGCAGGAGTTCATGCAGACGCCATGGAGGAGTCCTCTTACTAGCTTGCTCAACCTGCTTTCTTACATCACCCAAAGTCGCCAGCCAAGCAAAGTCACTACCCATAATGGTCTGGACCAGTCCCAATGAATCACTAATTAAGAAAATGCTCTACAGACTTGCCTACAGCCCAGTATTATGGAGGCATTTTGTCAGTTGAGGTTTTCACCCATCTGATGACACTCCCTGTGCCAGGTTGACATAAAACTAGCCAGCTGGTCATATTTATACTGTATGTAGCCATGCTAGCCATGTGTATACTGTAGAATTGGGCAAATGCAAATGCAAGAGATAGCACAGGGCCTCATCATGTTAGACGAGCTATTTATCACTGAGCTACATCCTAACCTGCAATTATTTTTAAGATGAATAAATTTAATAGCACATATACTATGTATCAGGATCACCTATCACATAGCAACCTAGCCTAGCAGAAATGATGGGTAAAAAAGAGTAGAAAATGTTTTTTGTAAGAGGAAAAATTAAGATTAGCTGTAATCACAAAATAGTTTACATAAATGGGACTCTGATTTCTCCACACTGACTTTCTTCTTCTTTTTTAATTTTTATTTTATGTTTATCAGTTACAGCTTATTCACTTTGTATCCCAGCTATAGCCCCCTCCTCTATCCCCTCCCAACCCCACCCTTGCTCCCTCTTCTTCTCCTATGCCCCTCTCCCAATCCAATGATATGGGAGGTCTTCCTCCCCTTCCATCTGACCCTAATCTGTCATGTCTCATCAGGACTGGCTGCATTGTCTTCCTCTGTGGACTGGTAAGGCTGCTCCCCCCTCAGGGGGAGTTGATCAAAGAGGCAGCCACTGAGTTCATGTCAGAGACAACCCCTGTTCCTATTACTGCAGAACCTTCTTGGACACTGAGCTGCCATGGGTCAGATCGGTGCAGGGGTTCTAGGTTATCTCCATGCATAGTCCTGACCTTCTTCTTATAAGTTTCAACAATGAAGAAAATTAAGTAAATCTCTAGCTGCTACTCTCAAGAATCACAATATGAAGAAAATAGACCCTCTGACATACCCTGCCTCAAACCTGGGGTCGTGGTGAATACCTTAGGTAAATATTCTCATTATGGTTAATTTCAAGCTATAAAGGTTGCCTTACATTTTGTCCAGTGGGGAAGGCTTTTGGAGAAAAAAAAATCTCATATTAAAAAATAAGTTCATTTTGTAGGTTTTGCTCTTAAACCTTCAGGCATATTTCAATACTGAGTTTAGTGCATAAGGCATTTATAAATAGTGGCCTTTGAATTAAGATACCTAAAGTAGGAGGAACAAGGAGAATCAGGCAAGAAAAAGCATCAGACTGGTATGCAGGCTGGAAAAACCTCAGCCATCCCACAAGAAGCAGAGGGAACAGAGAAGCTCAGCAGTTCCCAGGCTTCTGGCTGACAGGGATGCTCCTGTATCCTCTCCATAGTTCAATGCAAGAGGCCCTATTTGATGGTATGAGCTTAGTCAAGACAGGTCCATCTAGCAATGATTCTCAGAGTGCTGACAGAGGAAGATTGGTTTGTTGATAGTCTGCTGATCACATTTCCAGCAGGTAAACAACACTTCCTTATAGAGAAATTGGGATATAACATCTAGATGCCAACAGTGGCAACCCTTCATTTCTTTTATAGTATCAGTACGCAAATGTTTGTCACTTAAAAATCTGTTTAAGAATCGTCTAAGCTCAATCAATCCTCCTTGCAGTAAAACATGTGCTTTTCCTAGGAAAATCTAAGATTAAAAAAATAGGTTGTTTTGAAATATTATTTGGCATGATAATCCAGTTCTCTTGTCCTAATGAACTACCTCAGCAACAGAATTTACTCAGGATTGCCTATGGCCTTTATATTCACAATAAATCAAGGAGCAAACCTCGAATTTCCTTTTAGTCCACAAGCTCTCACCATGAAGGCCACAGTCCTACTAACTTCTCTAAGCAAACTTGCAGCTCTTTAGCTGTCTGTTTTCCAGGCAATATAATCAAACTGAGGAAAGTCAAACTGAAGAAAGTCAAACTATAAATCAGCATAACAAAAGCCACCACAGAAACAGGCAACAGTCTCCTAAAGCAGGTAACATAGCCAGCCCAGCTCATTGGCTATAGACAGCCAACAGGAGGTCACCATAACCTCTTCAGTTAGAGATCATCTGCCTCCCATATTGCCCAATTAGAGTGGGAGCCTGAGCCAACTTTAACCTTGAAAATTAATAGTTACAGCTTTAAGGTAGATATACATAAGTGAAACCTAGCTGTTGAGTTAAAGAGTTACATTTTTTTTTCATGTATCAAGGAAACTTCATATAGGTAATCCAGAACTGCTGATAGCTTCTTGTGTGACATCATTCTCTTTCTGTTTCTTCTCATTGTGTGGCTAAATATCCCAGGGTCAGAACATAATCAACTTGCAATGTTTTTCTTTCTCAGATTTTCCCATGTATGTGAATAAAATGTGAATAAAATTTATATAAGATAAAAGCAACCACTGAAGTCCTTCTTGATATGTGAAGGAATTCACTAACTTGGGGAGAATAGCAGTTAGCAGATTAGATGAAGAATTAACTACATATGCAAAACAGAGGAATTTATGTCGATTATATGGCTGCATTTTCCCTTTTTCGGTCATATTAGTTGAGATGCAAAAAAGGCAAAGAAGAAAGAATCCAAGTTGCTGCAGTTGCTGTTTAAGCAATTTCCATTGAAGTCACAGAGCAGATTCGGGGAGTACATTATTCACGCAGTGTCTTACATACACAGAATCCCAAAATGATTTATAAAGTTAAATAATACAATTACACAGTTAAATAACCACAAAGAGAGAAGAAAATTAAGAGAGCTTTAGGCAAGAGAGGAGACTTTCAAGAAGCATATGAGGAAAAGAAGAGATAGCGTCAATGAGGCAGAGAAATGCAAGAAGCTTCTTCCAGATGCCAAAAGCTATAAAGGAAAAGGCTTTTGATCCTATCTTGTAGCAAAGTGCCACAGGAGTAAGGCAGAATTGACGTCAGGTTGTGAGGGAGCAGGATGGGATGGAAGCTGCTATTCACTGGTATGTGCTTCCTAGCTTTAAGCACATATACAATTTGAGAGGAGGTTAGTTTTATCCGTCCTGGGATATAAAAAATCATTTAAAATATGGAAATGATTGTAAAATTCATGAAAAAAAAGAAGTGAGGATGTTTTTGTTTCAAATACATGCTTAGAGCAAAAGCATTGGCTTAACTATGATTCTTTGTCCTCTGTCCATTTCACAGTATTTGATGTGTCTGAGATAAATCTGTTGTGAAGGTTTATTCTATTATGGCTATCTGGGTTTTATTTCTTTAGGACACACTCATGAACACTGCTGCTGTTCCAACGAGAGATAGTCACTATGGTTCTTTGTCTTGGTCAGCCTGTTTACTCAGCATCTCCACATCTCATATCAATTCTATTCTAGCATATGTGTGTGTGTGTGTGTGTATTCTTCATATAAAACCATTCCTCCTTTTCTATAATAAATTTATTACATAGCCTTTAACACTTTGGAGTCTCATTATCCTCTTCTCTGATAGACTAACAGTAAAGGACTTCTGTAGTGGAAATAAATTAAAATAAATTCAGGATGAATGGAGAGACAAACAAGATATATTTAAGCGAAAGAAAAGGTGACTACAGGGGGGATACAAAGCAAATAAAGTGTAATTTATAAAAAAAAATTAAGAAAAGAAAAGGTTCAGTCAGATAAGACAAAAAAGTATATTCCAATACAACCAAAATATTTCAAACATATGTGAATATTTTGTAAATTTACATACGTGACCTAGTCAGTTCAAGCAAGTGCTAAAGGAAGTAAAATGAATGAGGGGAATGATTGCAATTAGAAAGTCTCTGACCCATGTATCTGCTTTTAGGTATCATTAGCATAGGCAACTTCTTAGAAATCTATTTCGGCATTATCCTAACACATTTAAGCAGTTAGATACCTTCTCATGTCATCCTCTCTAATTAATATTTTGAAAGTGTAATCCCCCTTGACTGACCTTTCTCTTGGATATCTAATTAGTGTAAAACTGGAAAATATAATGACAGGCAAAATTAAGTGTCACAGAAACTAAAATGCTGGCATTTAAATAGTTGAAACTTTGTTCTGTACACTCATTTTGCAATGATATCTGCTTCATTAGCAGGTATCCCTGCTTTGTCCTGTAGGGTTTGAGTGGATGACAGGAAGGATAAAAAGGCTGAGTTGAACTGTGTGGCATGAAAGTCTAAGAATGGAGATGGGAAAAGTCATCAGAACTACAATGGAGAAAATATCAGCAGAGGGATACTGTCATCTAGGGTGCAGCAGCATGGACAAATTAAAATTTAGAAAGTCAGGTGGTAGGGATGAATTAAGATACTCTTCTGGGTCTGTGGCCAAAAATGTCCCTATTTTTATATCTATTCTTGAATACATGGTTTTCATCTAGTGTCATACACTTTTAGTACTTGATTTACAGATATTTTCATATATAGAATTTTGTTGGAAGAAGTCATAAGACAACGTAGGTAAGCCTAGTATTTACACTGACATAATTAAATATATACACATGAAGAATTATGCAGTGATGGAAGGTCATTGAGTCAGAAATGAGAAAATGACTCAGATTTGAATCCACAGTGTGAGACGTACCATCATGCTTTAATCCAAGGAGAACTATATGATCTTCTACCCAAGTTCAGCTCTGGCTGAACCATTCTGAAGCAGAATAGTTAAGCAGAACAAAATATGCCTGGTGAAAATAACTAAAATAAATCACTTAAAAGAATTTAGCTCCTTGACATAAAATTTACCCTTAATCTTATTTCTTCACTTTACGAAAGAGGAAAGTATTCATTTGAGGATTTTTACCTTTTTATGTTTCTCTGGCTACCAATCTGACCCTTCATGTGAAAAACTCCCGATGCCCCAAATGTACCATTTAGAATAAATTATACTCCAAAGCTCATAATTTTAGTCACTTTGGAATGATTTCTTTCAGCACAGTTTACAGTTCTCCTTGGCTTCCATGTGATATTTTTTTAAAGTCATCACTGCACATTCTGTTTATCAAAAATGTTTTAGGGAGAACAAGATAGTGATGAATATAAGGAGACAGAGAAGTCACTAACATTGAAAATTGCTTTAGTCAGTGCAGTTAAGTAAAACCATATGCTGGTAACAGTCATATTTTTCTGTAAAGCATATTCTTGTGGCTTAATTTGTTCTGCAAGCCCAAGCTCTTCCTCCTACTGTTTCTGTCTAAACACAATATTCTTTTTTTCTCTGTAATTATCTTAACTGCAGTCCCATAAATAAATGAAATAGCTTAATTGTGCTTATTTGTGAGCTATGTGTTTCAGTGTGGCTCTAAATGATTACCTTTTCCAATTATTTCTATGAAGCTGCTGCTCGTAAAAGTAAGATAAAGCCTGTGACTATGGCTCAGGAGAGGCAAAGAGTGCATTTCTAACAGCACAGACCTTCACTGTTGAAAGGATAGAGGAAAAAATATATTAGAGACGGGCTGGTCCAGCCTGCTAAACTACCATCCTCATCAAAGGTAGGAGTCCAGCTAAACAACTTTGTCAAAATAGGCATTAATTAAAATTTTTAAAACAACAGAGGTGTGTATGGTATGATACACTACCAAAGTCTCCCTTTCCTAATGGAGGTGGTCGTTCCTATGTCTCACTAAATGTTGCCACTGGGAAGTAACAGATTTGACCCCTCTAGACATTACCCTTTCAATAATGCTGAAATCTTACCCAAGATAGCATCCATTTTCTAGAACATTCTCATTGAAGGTTTGACATATGGGTTTTGGCACCCTGTTCTCAATTTGATATGTCTCTGAGTATTTGCAAAAGTGCAGCAAAGCCAATGAGTTAAAACCTTGGTTGTAATGATATCACAGTTCATCTTTCTTTCTCTACACAATCCTCTGAAGTGGAAGTTTCTGGTTTCTTTGAAGACAAAGTTGTATCATGTGTTGTTTTGCTAGAAGCTGTCTTGTGAGAGGGCATGCAGCTTTGCCATGACCTGCCTTGTTATAGGGATGTGATTTTGGCCAGCTGAAAATATCCATGGGTGGACTCTGAACAGAGGAGGTACAGAGAAGCCCACAAAGAGTGAGACAAGGGTGTTTTGGATGGGCATCACTTCTCTTGTCTTTGTTCTTTTGAACTTCACAGACAGAAACATTGCAGAGAACTTCTCAGGGTCAATCCATGTTAGTTGTGTGGCTTTTGCTTACACTTTTAGATTCATTGGAGTCTTAGTGTGTCTGCTGAATCTTGCTGATTTGTGTGGCTGTTTGGTGTTGACATTTGGACTGTACTGTTGGTACCCAGACCAAAAAAAAAACAAAAAAACAAAAACAAAAAAAACAAAACTACTTCTAAAAACCTTCTTTCTCTCCTACTTCTGGTCAGTGTGTTAGAAGAGAGGTAGAAACAATATAAAAACCCTAAATAAGGTAGGTTTGTTGAAAAGATAAGCCTACAATCTTCCTTTCTTGTTCTCCTCAGTTTGCATTCAAAAGAAACCTCCAATATTTTTTTCTGCATATTCATTCCAAATGCATGGTGTTTTCCAGAGAATATAGTACAGTTGGACCAATTTAATACAGTTATTTAACAATTAGTCGCATTTCTTAGTACTGTGCAGCAATAAATAGTTCACATTATATAAAAATAAGATGGAGAAGTTTTGATTATTCAACTTTGTGAATGCGTACAATCATTACAAGTAGAAAACTTAACAGTTGGAACTGTATATTACTGAGACAATCATGAAGAAGAAAAGGAAGACTCAGGAAGGGTTATACATGTAGCTGTGAAGTTACATGCTACTAACAGGCATACAAAGAAAGACATTCTACTTCAGAAAAGTAAAGAGACCCAAGATGTCCAACACATGAGAAATGCATTTGTGTTCTTTAACAATATATCACTGTAGTTCAGAGTGAACATTCTGGAAGATGTAAGAAGAAACTCCTGAAAGACACAAGAGTAAGGCAAAAACAGCAACAGGGTTAGCAGATTAGGAAGCTGATATGGTGCAGATGAGAACAGAGACAACTGTGATGGAGGGGCACATACAAAAAAAGAAGGAAAGGGGAAAACCACAGGGCACAATCACCATGTTTCTCTTGATGCAGACTGGCCTCCTTTTTGTTGAGAATCCTGAAGGATCTTCATCAAGCTTCAAACACCAGATATAGCCAAAACTTGCCGCTAAGTATACAACAAAAGACAACTCTACTTTGAAGCCTAGGCCTTCCAAAACTACTTTTATGGGTATCTGCTAGATACCCATAAAAAAAAAATAGTGTGGTAAAGCTAGGTTTTAAGTGTTTCATCTCAAATACTGCTCATAGACCACTGTGGTTTAGTCTGTCTTAATGGACTCATAATGCCACAACACTGCAGTGGACCACAAATGCTGAGTGACTCTTCCTTTGCTTGAGGCCTGTTCTTTTCTTACAGATATATATCTTTTCCATCACAGAAAATCACACTTAAGTTGTGGGGGAAGAAACCCAAACCTAATTAGGAACAACCTATATGTTTCAATACAACTGAGTTAAAAACAAACCCTCTGTGGCTGTTATTTTATGCATTTAACAAGTGCCATATTTGGGAATTGAAAAAGAAATTAGACATCACTATATTGCAAACCATGTATGAAAGTGGAAGGAAGGCAGGCACAGATTTAGACATGCAGTTATTTATTCAAAAATTCAACAAGGACCACTAATCTTCCCTCACCCAACTTTCTAATTTTGTAGAAAACATAAACACATACCTCACCAGATAAGGTTAAACTCACAAGATTAAAAAAAAAATACCCACATTTGTGATAAACCCAAGATAAAATTTCAGGAAACATTCAATCACTATTACAATTCAGTCACCTTCTAATCTCGGATTCCCATCGGGGAAGCTGATGGTTTCACACAGCAGGCACCCATCCAGAGACTTACAAACCTTGGGCAGTGCGAAGGATTTCAAGGGTGAATGTGATTGATGTGCTGGGGTCAAGGGATCAGGGATACTTGATTTATATGAAGTGGTATAGTACCTCATTTTCTATGCAGTAATATGTTCCTATCACAAGAAGGAGAACACAGTACTTAATTATCTTCTGCGTGGGAGAATCTCCATGTACAATTGAAGGTCATTTCTGTAGACTAATGTCTGTCTCAGGGTGTGGGATTTTATAGGAATTCCCAGATGCTTGCTGGAATGATCTAATGAAAGGAACCTGCATATAATCTGCCCTGAAGGCTATGTGACTCTCCTTAAAAAACCTGATCACCTCCACCTAAGGGGGGAGCAGCCTTACCTGGCCACAGAGGAAGACAATGTAGCCACTCCTGATGAGACCTAACAGACTAGGAACAGAAGGAAGGAAAATAAGACCTTCCCTACCAGTGGACTTGGGGAGGGGCATGCGTGGAGAAGGAGGAGGAAGGGAAGGACTGGGAGGGGAGGAGGTAGGGAACTACAGCGAGGATACAAAGTAAATAAAGTGTAATTAATAAAAAAATAAATAATTTTTTCATGTAATAAAAAAAATGGAGCCCACAGGCACACAGAGAGTAGCACTCTTGGGGGTGTGGCCTTCTTGGAAGAGGTGTGGCTTTGTTTGAGAAAGCATGTCCCTGGGGTCTTTGAGGTTTCAGAAGCTCAAGCCAGGCCCAGTATCACGGTGCAATTCTGCGGCCTACCCATCCAGATGTAGAACTCTCCGCTCTTTGTCCAGCACATTTGCCAGCGAGCCACCTCGCTTCTTGAGGTCCCCAGATCAGGTATTGCTTTTAGAACCTTTCTGAGAAAAGGGAATCCATCACAGTAGATTAAGCACAAACAAATGGCTATCTGGAGATGTCAGACTTCAACCTAACCCAGCAAAGCCTCACATCTGTATCTAGCTGCCCATTCTATGCAACATCTAAACCACTTGGTATATAAAAATATCATCACAAACCTGGAAGGATATGTGATGAACATAAGTAGAGGAGACTGAAGGACAATTAATAAGTAGGAAAGAATAATATCTTAGCAAGAGATGTTAGTCATTCTGATGAGTTACAGAATGGCTAATGAGTAATAATATTTGCAGGATTTTATAACAGAGCTCAAGTTCTCCCAAAACTTTATTACAGACTTTGAAGCAGCATCTTAATACTGATCAACAAATTTAGAAAAATTTTATACTTTAGTTACTTATAAAATGCATCATTATCTCTAGATAATGGAGTCAGATTTAGAAATTATTCATTAAACAAAACTGACAAGTTACTCTTATTTTTACATTATTATATATCTATATTAGTTAATACTTTATACCTCAAAGCAAGAAAAATTTCAAGAACTATGCTACAAAGCAGGGGATACTAACAAGATTACATAAATATCATTGATTTTGATCTACAATTTGAATAAATTTTATAAAGTGATATATTTTAGAACAAATACTTGAAAATAAGAGAAATTACACACCTAATATTAGTACTTAATATTATATTAATACCTAATATAAGTATTTAAACTGTACTCTGCATACTCATTTATAATTTAAGCATTAAGGAGGACTTTAATATTTTTATTCGGCGTTCTGATTGATAGTTTCTCTACTTAACTATTTGAAAGATGTGGAATAAATCAAATAAAAATATTAAATAATTAGCTGTATTTGTTATGTTATCAGCAAATATAATACTGGCATTTTTTGTTTCTTAAAATATGTTATCTTTCCCTAAAAATAATATCAAATGATGAAGCTATATAAAACAAATAGGAAAAACATACTAGTGTCATCAACAACACCTTATGGAAAGCATCTATTCATTTAAAACTTTTAAACTTATTTTAAAATATAAATGTATGATAAAAACTTTAGAAAGAATATTTACACAGACCTATTTAGTAGTTTTAGAAATTTATATTTGAGGAGAGTTGAAAATATTGTTGATGAAATATTTTTTTTAATTTTTTGTTTGCAACTGTTTTACATTTTCAATTAATGCACATGAAAATTTTTTAAAAAGCATAAAGCAAAAATCAAACAAACCAAAAAGAACTCTTAGTCTCAGTTTAGGCCAGTTTTAAAATCACTATGTAGTTTGGGTTTGTGACCAAGTGTTCAGCCTCCCAAGCACTGAATTTAAAGACAGACACCAGCACCTCCAAAGCAGAAATTTTTATATCAACTTTTGGAATCTCTGATACTTCATTAGGTACATAGCTATGTTTATAATAATATTATGTTTACAGATGGTGCTAATACAAGAACCAGGAAAATCTTTCCAATTTACCACAATTAAAGAAAACATAGTAGTATATGACAATATTCTTCATTACCACACAGTAATGGGAGTAAAAGAAGCCAATTCCATTAAGAAAACATTTTTCATGATGCTGAAGAATTAGCACTTACACTAAATCCTAATCTTTAAGTACATATTAAAAATAATTTTTGTGGCAGTTGTGTTACCCCAAGCTTGTAATTCCAGCTACTCAGGAAGTTAAGCTATGAGGAAGACAAGTTCAAGTCTAGCCTACGCTAAAGGATAAAATCAAGGTTAGCCTTAGCAACTTAGCAAGACCATATTTCAAAATAAAATCACACAAAGGATGAAGGGTACAAATCAGTAACAGAGAATGTTCTAGGCTTATGTTCATCAGTACTTTATAACTTTTTAAAACATATTTGTCATAAAATGATTATTAGCCACATAGTGTTTGTTTGTTTGTTTTTGTTGTTGTTGTTTGTTTTTGTTTTGTTTTGTTTTTGTGTGTGTGTGTGTGTGTGAACCACAGATTTTAGTTGAACTAAATACCAAGACAAACTGGTTGTAGAAGCAACATGATCTTGGAAGTTTTTAAAGTGATTCTACTTCATAAAGAAAACAAGTCTTTGCTGCTACTGATGAAATTCAAACCCTAAAAGAAAATTGGAATTCTGTATTGACGACCCTGAGCTCAGCAGCTTGTGAAAGCTCACCCAAGGATTTGATCAGTAGTGACTTTAACATATGTTTTTTTCTGCCACTGTGTCCTGAGAAAGTCATATTTTATGATATTCATGATCCAGTGTAGCACTATTTTCTAAATGATTAATGTTTTCATAAAATAATACTCAGATAAAAGATCTATTAAGAATATACAGTAAGGTTTACAAGAATGAGTTCTGTGAAGTTTCTGTAAGGCAAATTGAAGAAAAAGAAACAAATATCACAAAGTCATTGTGGGGTAGTATCAGCTGCTTCTGGCTGCCACATAATCATTCTTGTGGTGGAGAGTGACAGTTAATCTTAACTGTCATTTTGACTGAATCCAGGATAAACTAATAGACAAGCCTATGGCTGGATATTTGAGAGAATTTCCAGGAAGAATTTTCTAAGGGATGAAAACCTTCCTAAGAGAGCCTACATATCAACTGTTCTGAAAAGGAGAAATGTAGATTGTTTGGCTGCCTTCCTTTCATGTTGGTGAGTGCCTCTAGCCTGTTGTCACTGCTGACACACTTCTCTGACACAGCAACCCAGTTTCTTCAGCTTTCCAACATGGGCTGAAGACCAGGAGCTTTCAGGCACCTAATGGACCTTCACTGTCAAATTGTGCAACTGAAGCATGCTGTCTTGTAGATTGGGAAGTTACCTGGTTTTGAACTTTTCAACCATGCACATAATTGTTTCTCCTCCTGGACACTTATCATGTAAGCCAATAAACCTGTTTTTGTAATATGATTAATTCTGTTATTTCTGCTCCTCTAAAAAAAAATCATGATTAATGCAGGTCTGAGATTAAGTCATTGATTCCTTCCCCAACCAGACCTCAGAGCTCTGAGTCCTTCAGCAGCTTTGAAGAGGAACGAAGTTTCCAGACCATCTATACAAGGATGGCTCTCTATATAAGGCTTCCTACCTGTACCAAATGTGGGTTCTTTTCAGGGACCCTAGAAGATACCCTGTGCTTGAGTATGTCTTGTGTTCCCTCTGCAGACACTAATGCTTGCTTTTATTTGGGATCATCACCACTTGTATTCATAGACTACCTAATACTTACAGATTTGCCCTGTTCTTGGTTTCTCATTTGCCAAAGTCCCAATACCAGCTTTTTCTTGGACAGTACATGATCATCTCTGCCTTTTAAAGTTTAATGTGCTTTTTTTTTCAACTCTATCTGAAAGACAACCTCAGCAATGGCTTCCTAGTTTTCTCTTTTCTAAGAACTCTCTTATCTAACGAGGAGACTTATATACAATCTTATATCCCAATATATTTCTTTGTCTCAATTTAATGATTACATTTTCTGCGTTCAAAGGTAAATTACCCAGTGTGTGTGTGTGTGTGTGTGTGTGTGTGTGTGTGTGTGGTCATAGGCAAATGGACATGGGTATTTATGTCTTCACATATAATTGTAAAGCAGAGGCTTACTTCTAAAGAACTAGCTATAGCTGTCTACTGTATAAGCATGCAAATGGATTCCATGCAGAATTTTCAAGTTGAAGGGTTTGAAAATAATAAGATAACAATGTGCCCTCCTGAAGTTCTGGATAACACAATTTCTAGAGATATGAATGCTGCCAACATGGTGTATTAAAAAATGGTACTAAGAGAAGTGATGGACTCCGATTTGCAGGCAGAGAGCCTGCCATGTACCCTAAAAGAAGAAAAGGAAGAAGGGTTTCAAATAAATGATGAGTGATTCCTAATTTAGAAATAATTCTGAGTTGATCACCAGCTTTTTACTTGTCTTCTTAGTAGTCTAGAAAAAATAATAAGTATATAGTGTCCAAGAACCAAAAATAACTTGTGTTCTTCATTATCATATTCTCATATACTTTTAATTCTAATATATTGATAATTTAATATATTTATATAGAAAAATTGAGCTTATTGAAATGTCATAATTTATCTAGTTCAGAAACCCTGCATGAGTGCAGTGCTATGAATATAGACAAATCTAATTCAACATGGAAGAAATGTGATCCACCTGAAGAAGTTTAAATAAATATTTAGAAGCTGTTAGATAATTATCAACTTTCTATTGCAATTAAAGTCTTAAAGTTTTAACTCTTACTCAAGTAGTGACTTGAGTAATTAAAGTAAAATGGGAACCCATGGAAGGAAAACAATGGGGAGGAAAAAACAATGATAACAATGATTACATAGAACAAAGCTAGACTGAATCTGTAGGTGTGAATGTTTTCAAGCAGAAGTCTTCTTGCTCATTCTGGAATACCTCCCTGTGAGTTACTGGAGAGGTAGGCCTCAGAGGAAACCAATGCATTATAGGTTGCTACCGCTGCTACTACTGTAGCTGCTCCTGTTGCTGCTGCTGCTGCTGCTGCTACTTAAAGATGTTGGCTGTTCTTAAAAAAAGTATTTTCACGTTAGCTTATGATCTCATCGTTTTTGATAAAAATACACTGAATCACGAGAACAGTGTGTGAGAGGTCCCCGATTACGAGTACTTTGCATAGCCCTTGAAGCATTAACCAACCAAAAGATGTTCTAGTTTTCAAGTCTGAGTCTTTCCCTCCTGGTTTAAATAATGGTTACTGGTTTGTTTCTTTATTTATTATCTAGTGGTTTCTTACCTATTCTATATGTGCATATATGAATAATATTAAATACATATTAATTTCTTTTATTTTTGAGGTTTTTATGTGATATTTAACAACTAGGACAATATCTTGGAAAAAAATTGAAATTTTAACAATTTAAAATGGGGAAATTACCTTGATGTTCTCAGCTTTCACGGAATAACATGCCCTTAGAAGAAATGAGAAGTAATCATGCCACAGTGAGCATTCATTAAGGTTGGAGTTATTACTCTGTACACAAACAATTAGAATTTTATTTTCATTCTTAATTTTGGAAAGGGGTTTATCTAGCTTGATAATTTATTTGATTTATTTAGTTAAATGTAGGTGTTTTAAAATGAAAATGGTAGACTTGCTTTACATAGCAAAGGGCCGCCAAAATGCCTGTGAGAAGTTCTTCCTTAAGACAATATTTGTAATATATTATTCTATGGTTCAGTACAACCAGACTACAATTTCCCTGAACCCCACTCCTCCCGGTCCCCTCTTAACTTTCCCTGTCTGTCAGATTCACTTCTCTTCCATTTCTCTTTGGAAAAGAACAGACTTCCCAGGGTACCAACCGAACATGGCATAACAAGGTACAATGAGTTTAGGCACAAACCCTCATAATCAAGTCTGGGCCAGGCAACCCAGTAAGAGGAAAGAGGTCCTAAAAAAAAAAAAAAAAAAAAAAAAAAAAAAAAAAGGCAAAGATACACCTTCCCCCCACACACACACACTTCCCCTGCTAAAAGTCTCACAAAAACCAACAAACTAACAACCAGAACATATATTCAGAGTTCTCAGAACAGACAACCGGCTCCAAGTCTGCAGCTTCAGGCTTGGTGAGCCCCTATGAGCCTTGCTTAGTTGCCTCTGTGGACCAGGTTCTCCGGGTGTCCTCTACGCCTCTGTCTCCTACCTCCTCTTTCCTCTGTGTCTTCTGCGGGGTTCTCCAAGCTCTGTGAAGAATGCTAGGATATTTTTGGAAAAAAAAAAAGTAGACTTTTATGAAAAATTTTGCCTCATTTTAAGTTCACTAAGAGCCTTGGAGACAAGTTAAAGAGGAAAGTAAATAATTTTTTTTTAATCTTTGTAAAAACATAAGATAAATATTTGAGGGTCATTGGGTTACAGGGGTGGAATATGGGTGGCTTAAAAATGAGTTGTTTTTTTTGTTTTTTTTTTGTTTTTGTTTTTTTTTACCTCCTAAGGCACACAAAATAAACTGTCCAAAGAGGCAGGCGATCATGACAGGCACTTCAGTGTGTGCTGGGAGATCAAACACTTGGCCTTGACAATGCTCGGTATGTGCTCTGCCACCAGGCATCCCACAGCAGTGTCCTTTCATTATCACTGTCATATTTTACAAGCATATAAGGAAAATAAATCTTAATAAAGTAGTATGTTTTAGGTTCTCAGAGTAGCTCTCCACTTAGCAGATGTGAACAAAGTTTCTGCAAAGAACTACTTTATCCTAAACTTCTGCAATATGCTTAGCTATTTAGAGCTTCAGTGATTGTGGAAATGTTGGAATATTCAAGGTCCAAATCATACTAATATTTTGTCTTTAGATATTTTCAGCATCGTTCATAGTCAGTCTTTGCTCTCCACACCTAGCATCCATGTGACTAACAGGTAAAAACTGCTTAACTTTCACCAACAAAAAAGGCTAAAAATGTCATCAGATTGCAGTATCTGAAACCAACATTCCCCCCCCCTTCTTTTTTGTAACTCTACCTGATATTGCCACCAATGTATTTGAAAAGTGCCTTGATTTATGGAATTCTTTGTTCTGCTACTCTAAAAGATTCATGAGGCTTTTGCTATATTGAATCATGGAATTTGGGATAACCTGGGCCGTAGGGACTCATATTTAGCTTTCGTAGGGACTCATATTTAGCTTTCTAGAATGAACTATCTCTAATTGCCTTTGAATTAAGATTTGTGGTTTTCTATCATTAGTTGTTAGAATTATCACAGAAGTGTAATTGAATCCCAGAATGATTTTTTTTTTCAATGCAGTTTATTCAGAAACCTTGAACAATCCTCGGACCCTGGGGAAAGCCAGCCCACAACTTAAATAGCCTCTGGGTAGCCAACCCAGGCGTGCCATGTGGGCAATGCAGATAGGTCCACATACATGGAAGCAAGCCAGATCCTCAGCCTTAGCCAAATGTGGAATTGTTCGTGACAGAGAGCACTCACCATCGGGAAGGTGGAAGGCGGAAACCAGCTCCATCTTTAAGGCATAGCATAAAAGAGTAGATGAGAGATACGATATACCTTTTGTGATTGATTTCATATGACAAATTTAAACCTCCTAATTGTTTTGTATATATGTCCCTAACGTATTATTATAAAATATCTGTGTTTTGACATCAACATTTTAAATGCTCTTCTTTGCTGTTGTGAAAGGATAAGGAGAGCAGTCACGCTTACCTAACCCTCTCATTAGAGTGCTAAATGCCATTCACTAGTACCAAGCAAACTCAACAAGCAAAAAAAGAAGAGAGTACATTCAGTGCCTAGCCTCAGACATTTCTGACAAATACAAAGAAACTATAATGCTAGAAAAATGTGTTGCAATGAACTGGCTCCACACACACATTTCTGATCAGAAAGAAGACTATTTGTCAAAGGTCTGTGTGTGTAAGCTACTCTTTTATTGCAAAGTTTTGTTTGTTTTGTTTTGTTTCATTTTGTTTTTGAAATCCGGTTTTATTGTGTAACCCTGGCTCTCACTGTGTGGACCAGACTGGCCTCAAGCTCACAGCTCTTCCTGAAATTAAAGGTTTGAGCCACCCTACCTGGAATTATTTTTCTTTTTAATTTTTTTTAATTATTACAATTTATTCAGTTTGTATCCTAGCTGTAGCCCGCTCCCTCATCCCATCCCAATCCTGCCCTTCTTCCCTCTTCTCCCTTTATGTCCCTCCCCTAGTCCACTGATAAGGGAGGTCCTCCTCCCCTTCTATCTTACCCTAGCCTATCAGGTCTCATCCGGACTGGCTGCATTGTCTTCCTCTGTAGCCTGGCAAGGCTATACTCTACAGGGGGAGGTGATCAGAGATCCAGCCACTGAGTTCATGTCAGAAACAGTTCCTGCTCCCCTTGTTAAGGAACCCACGTGGAGACTGAGCTGCCCATGGGCTACAATAGGGGATCTAGGTCCTCTCCACGTGTGGATAGTCTAAGTAGGCCCCCATGAGGCTCTGTTGGTCTCCTTATGGAACTCATGTCCTCTCCAGGTCTTTTTTTCTACCTCTTCTTCTGTAAGATTCCCTGCCCTCTCCCCTCAGTTTGAGTCACAGAGTCTCAGCATCTGCTTCAATATCCTACTGGATAGAGTTCTTCAGAGGCCCTCTGTGGAATACTCCTGTCCTGTTCCCTGTCTTCTCCTACTTGCCATGTCTATCCTGTTTGCCTTTCTGAATAAGGATTAAGCATCTTCCCTAGGGTCATCCTTGTTGCTTAGCTTCTTTAGGACTATAGATTTTAGAATGTTTATTCTGTAATATAGGCTAATATCCACTTACAAGTGAGTCTATACCATATGTATCTTTCTGCTTCTGGGTTACCTAAGGAAGATCTTTCCTAGTTCCCATCATTTGCCTGTAAATTTCATGAATTACTAGAGTTTTTGTTTGTTTGTTTTTAATTTTTAAATTTATTACAATTTATTCCCTTTGTATCCCAGCTGTAGCCCCCTCTGTTATCCTCTCCCAGTCCTGCTCTCCCTTGCTCTTCTCCTCCCATGCCCCTCCTCCTAGTCCTTTAATTGCTGAGTAGTATTCCATTGTGTAACTGTACCCCAATTTCTGTATCCATTCCTATGTTGGGGGATATCTAGGTTGTTTCCATATTCTGTCTATTAAGAATAAAGCTACTATGAACATAGCTGAGCAAATATCCTTGTTGTATGGTTAAGCATACTTCTGATATATGTGCAGAAGTGATATAATTGGATCATGAGGTAGCACTATTCCTAATTTTCTGAGAAAGCACCAGACTGATTTCCAAATTGGTTGTACAAGTTTACATTCCTAACAGCAATGGAGGAGGGTCCCCTTTTGTCCACATCCTCTCCATCATGTGTTGTCCCTTGAGTTTTTTATCTTAGCTATTCTGATGCGTTTGAGGTGGAATCTCAGGGTCGTTTTGATTTTCATTTCCCAGATGGCTAAGGATGTTGAGCATTTCTTTAAGTGTTTCTGTGCCATTCCATATCCCTCTGTTGAGAATGTTCTGTTTAGCTCTATGCCCCATTTATAATTGGATTAATTGGCTTGTTGGTGTTTATCTTGTTGGGTTCTTTCCTAATTCTGGATATTAGCCTTCTGTCAGATGTAGGGTTCCATCCTACCAAAAGCCGTCTGCAGATTCAATGCAATTCCCATCAAAATACCAACACAATTCTTTACAGATCTTGAAAGAGCAATTCACAATTTCATATAGAAAAACAAAAACCCAGAATTGCTAAAACAACCCTGTACCTCTTCTGGAGATATCGCCATCCTTGATCTCAAGCTGTACTATAGAGCAACAGTAATATAAACGGCATGGTACTAGCATAGAAACAGACTGGTGGATCAACGGAATCAAACAAAAGACCCTGAACATCCCCCCCCCCCACACACCTATGCATACTTTACTTTTGCAAAGAAGTCAAAATCATACAGTGGAAAAAAAGTATTTTCAACAAATGATACTGGTCTAATTGGATGTCTATATGCAGAAAAATGCAAACAGATCCATATTCATCATCCTTGTACAAAACTAAGTAGATCAAAGACCTCTACATACAACCAGACACAATAAATCTGTTAGAAGAAAAAGTGGAGAAGAGCCTTGAACTAATTGACACAAGAGATGACTTTCTAAACAGAACACCAACAGCACAGGCTCTAAGATCAACAATCAATAAATGGGACCTCATGAACCTGAAAGCTTCTGTGAAGCAAAGGACAGTGTCAACAAAACCAAATGACAGCCTGCAGAATGGGAAATGATCTTCACCAAGCACAATTTAACTTTGACTGCCACTAGCTGCTTCTCACTTTTGCTGTGCAAACATCATTCCACATGTGTCTAGTAAGTAAGTTGTAATAATACCCTCAGGGAAGCAGTGTAGTTTCAATTATTAATAATAATGTCCTGAGAGAGAAGGAATTTACTTTTCACACTTGGATTATTTATGCTCTTCGTTGCCACACACATGGATTTTGGTGGTTGGGCTTGGGGGCATGTTCTTATCCTTGGGGAAAAATTTATTTACACAACTTAAATTGTTAAAAATGCACAGCTCAGCAGTTTCAGGAGCCACATTTAATTCTTGTCATTCAAAGATGGGAAACACTTATCTCCCCACAAAACAAAGCGATCCTCTTTGTAAGGCATATTTCATCAGCACTAACCATGTTTACGCTGCAGAAAAAGTAAGGCTTCTCTTGAGTGACTATATTGTGCTCCTCCTTATGTCCTGAGCATTTTTTTATGATTTATTTATTTTATTTATTTTTTAATATTAGTTACTGAGCATTTTCTTAAAGGCATAATTTGTGCTGAGGTTTTTCCTTCACCTTTCTTTTTTATATAACAAAGCAAACAATGTTTCTGGAACTGGTTCCTCCCCCACTGTTCACCTCAGGCCAAGCCCAAAGTATGTTCTCAGCAAGGAGGCAGCCACTCCCTCCCTTGGGAAACAGATCATTTGAGGAGATGAATAAAGTGCTGGAAATTCATTCTGCTGATATACAAATACCAGGGAACCATTGATTCTTCTTCACCTCTCTCTCTTTTTTTTTGCAAAATGGGAAAGTTCTTATGGTAGCACAGATTTGAATTGACAATGATAAAGATAAAGCAACTCTGTATTAAGTCCAAGGAAAATTGATCTAAGTCATTGCAAGAAGTCAAATACATTGTCCAATAATAAAGTATCCATGATCCATGTATTGAAATGTTCTTTGGACTCTAACCTTTTTCAGGATGCTGTAACCTGAAACAATGGCATATTCATTAACACAAGCAGAGGAGTGAGTGTTCTTTCCACATGAAACTAAGTCTCGGGACCTTTGAAGATAGATGCCACAGTGTATGGTGTACATGGAGGACATCAGCTTAGGCAGGTCCAAACAAGGTATAACAAAGTAAATACACAGAATTGTAATTAATTGGTTAAGTATTACATATGATAAGGCAAAAAAAAAAGTACCTGATTTTTTTTGAAGGCTCTTTGACAGGATATTTTATGTCATTGTCTTCTCCTATGCTACTTTTTTATATCATACTAAATTACAGATATGTCAGACAAATAGTTAACAAGTAGTCACTATGTCAAGGTATTGTTCCTCTGTCTATATTGTCATGGTTCTTCACTCACATATTTTTCGCTGTTCTGGCCTGACATAATGTTCATATGATTTTAAAATCATTTCTTTATATCTTCTGATGACACGTTCCACATATTGTTTTTATGTTTTCAGTGTGTGTGTGTGTGTGTGTGTGTGTGTGTGTGTGTGTGTGTACTGTGTCTGCAGGTCCACCTACCTCCATGTGTGTATATGGAGACCGAGAATTGATGTCATATCTCTTCCGTAGTCACTCTCCACCTTATTCATGGAGACACACTCTCTCACGAAAGCAGTCTGTAATGGTTAGGATGGATGATCCACCTTTGCCCTGGAGCTGCTAGTCTCTGCCTCTCAACACTGTGGTGAAGACACACATCACTGTGCAGGGCTTATCTACAGATTCTGGTGATCCACGTCAGCCTTCCTACTCATGGAAGCCCTGTATTTTGACTGTGCCATCTCCTAATATTCCTACATCCCTATTATAATCGTTGTCACAATGTTAAGCAGCATATGCGTGATTTTGCCTAAAAAGATGAGAGGAATCACTTTGGTTTTCATTTTAGCATTCAATCATATTATCTATATTGAAAAGTCTAAATTTTTCTTAATATATTTAAGTGATAAAAATAATTGAGGCATATCTGAGTGAGATTTCTTACAGTTCAGGTCTGTCAATAAGGATTATCTGAATTCATTATTGCACAATTAAAATGCCAATGGGAAAGGGAAATCACATTAAATATTTTGATGACAGTTTACAAGTATATGTACACAACTGTTTATGCCTATCAAGATTTTGAACATTATTGTTAAGCATCAAATTTTCCCAATGAAACTGTCTCTTAGTGATCAAAACAAATATATGACTTCAGCTAACATTATCACAAATGTAATTTAGATATTAATAGATATTTCATATTATTAGATGCTAAAAAGATATTGGAATAGTTTGAAAGCTGTTAATGAGTCAGTGATTAAATAAAACATTAGGAATTTCGATATGTCATTGATTGTCTTTACTCAATAAAACTTAACAGAAGATTTGAAAACTTATGTCCATTTAAGGTATAATTTTTCTTAACATGCAAAATCTAACATATAATTACCAATTTTATTCATGAATTACCAGATCTGGAAGCAATGAGTGCCCTTCAATGAGTGAGTTGACAAAGACATTACTAATTTTATTCTGTGGAGTATTACACAATGATAAAAAGTAACAGGCTGTCAAAAATAACTGTAAAGAATGCACTCTTAAAGCAGATTGCTAAGACAAACATGTCTGAAATGGCTACATGCCACTTGAGTCTCTTGATGTGGCATTCTGGAAAAGACAAAGCTGTATTGCGATAGAGTCAGTAGTGCTTTCTGAGTTTCAGCACTGGGTAACAGATGTTGAAAGGGGTTACTTTCAGAGCAATTTAACTTTTCTGTAGGTACCGTGGTGGCACATAAGTGGCATTTTGCTTTCGTCGAAGCCTATGGAACAGATGAACCACTTTGAAATGTGTGCCCGTGTACACTGGGGTTGCTGATGCTGGTGGTTGCAAATAAGCAAGGAAAGAGGACTAGAATAAAGATTAGCTTATTATTGGAGAAAGTGGCAAATGGAAAACAGCATGAATCGGTGCTGACGTAACACAGTGAGACAGGTGCATGTGGAGGTGTGTATAGACCTGTGCACAAGTCTGCACCAATGTATGCACAACACGCTCCTTTGTTTGCCTGCTGTTTGTGGCTCAGTGGGAATAAGGAGACTCCACCCAGCATTAGACCTTTTCCTTATGTGTCCACCAAAGGGAAATGGTGCACCTGGCAGAACAGAACGGGCTGGTAGAACTGAAGCAGAAAGAACAACAACAAAAATGCAGGAGATGGAGCCTTGAGCATTTTCTATATTACCAGAAAACACAAAAGGGCTAGAGAAAATAAGGTAGATAAAACCAAATGTTGCGGGGTATGGGAGCTCACTGAGATAGCTTCAAATCTCAAAGGTTGAAACTTTAGGCAAAAAAAAAAAAAGTGTATTATGTTAGAACAAAGCACAAGCTGCATTTTCATTTGAAATGCTTTTATGTAAATAGACAAACAAGCTGTTGGATAAGAAAAGGACAAGTTTCTTAAGCAGAATGTGGTTGAATGTATGAACCTCCCATTAAGACCTACATTAAAATGTACTTACTTATGTAGAGTAAGATTTCTGAATCCTAATTGTGAGCTACACATCCACTATAACTACTTTTCAAAAAAAAACAAAAACAAAACAAAACAAAACAAAAAACTACAGTAAGGAAAAAGGGAGGAAGTACCTTTGAGTGCAGAAGAATGAAGTCAGCATCAACAGAAATGCTGTGGTTTTGTTATATAAATAGATACAATGGAATTAGAATGTTTTTTTTTTCCCTCTGTGAGCTCCTTCTCTGTAATACATCTGCAATGTAAAGTGTTAAGAACAAAGAAGAAACACCTAATTTTACATAATTGTGTATCATTCCAGAAAATACCTCATTTTCATTCTTCAAGGACAGTGTTACAGAAAAGTCCACAAGCACTGGGCCAAGGGAGATGGCTTAAGTCTAAATGCATGTGTTCAGATCCCCTGTACGTATAGAAGCATCCTGTTGCAGCCTCAAGTGCCTGCATTGTCTGACCTAGAAAACCGTAGATTGAAGGACTCTGACACGTGGTAACACTCTTGTGTACTTACTTTTAGCATCCATACATTTATTTCACTTCAAAGGCATGACCACGGAGAATTTTGTGTTTATCTCACAGAATCTGTAATAAAGTACACCTCTAAACTGTTTCACTTCCACGTGTCTTAACTAAAAAGATGTTTCCGCCATATTTAAGATGAATTTTTTCTATTTTATTTTTCTCACAATTTATATAGCCAGATTGAAGCCCCCTCCCTCAACTCCTCCCAGTCCCACCCTCCCTTCTTCCCCTCATCCCCTTCCCCTAATCCACTGAAACAGGGACTGGACTCCTCCTCTTTTGCCATCTGTCCATAGCTTATGAAGTCTCATGATTACTCCCTGGATCCTCTTTCTCCTTGGTCTAGCAAGGCCACATTCCCAGGGGCAAGTGATCAAAGAGCAGGAAACTGAGATGCCAATAGGCTACATCTGAACAGGGGGTCTGGTGAATCTTTTCAAGTGAATAGAATTATATGACTAAAAATGTACATGGCAATCAAATATTTTTAATATTTTATGTCTTATATGAAACACATTTGGCCATTAATATTTTTATATTTATTCCATTAATAAATAATAATTCATATATAACATTTGTTTTCCTATCTAGAAGGATTTTCTAGAGAAGACACTGGTTAGGTGGGGTGCCTAAATTAAAAATTAGCTTAGAAATTCAGATAGCTGAAGAATGAAACAAAGCTGTATTTCTTGCTAAAGTGTACATTTCTGACATAAAAGTTTAAGCAAGTAGAGCTATGTTATTTGAAGCTGAAGTAATACAAACTTTCAAACCACTGACTGAGCCTTAACTAGGTAGTAAATATATATATTATCTCTCTCTCTCTATATATATATATTATCTCTAGTAAGGGACAGGTTGCTGAGGCTGGGTATAAGTAAGTTTGTCTTATTTCTGAAAGTGCAAAAACAATTCTGTACCATGGTGTAGGGCTTGCATACAACACTACCCATGAAACACCAACAAAGATTAATATATTTAACTATCCAAGGGACCATAGAAATGATAAATTGCTCAAGTAATTTTGGGATAATGCATTTAAGGACTCCCTCAAATTTGTCATTAGCTGAGTACATTCTTATTTCCCATCTTTGTGTATGTGTGTCTATGTTCATGTATGCTGAGAGAGAAAGAAGTGAGAGATATAGAACATTAAGACATTATCTTTTGACTTCTCAAACTTAAACTACAGAACTCAGATAACATCTTTCATGCATTTATTATTCCATTTATTTTCACTTTTAACAAAAGGAATTCATAAGCCTTTGTTATAATTGGCAAACACAAAGACCTGTCAGGATAATAGATAATCTTCAACATTTGGCTGCATTTTAATTTGCAGGCTCTGGGAGTCCTTTTGTGATGAGATATGTGCACAGGGTAATGGCACTGTCTTCCGAGCTACGTGAAAAATTATTTATTGTTACATTTATCTAACAAAAAACACTTCTGTTCAAAATTAGAAGGTATTTAAATGCTTCTTCCATCCTGTGATATAGGGAGAGCCCGGGGGACAGCTCTGATATTGGGAGTTGATGAACGAAAGGAATTACTGTTCTTTATTTTATCTTTAATCGTATCAGAAGTTCAAAGTAAATATCCCGATTTCTTTGATATTTTTGTTCTAACACGATATACAAAATAGCAGACCACTTTGAAAGTACAATAATGGAAATTATAAACAGAGATGACTTATCAGATTAGTGCCAGTAAGTATATATATTCAGAATTAAGATTGAAACTGAGTCACCTGTATTGTCACATATATATTCTGTGAATGCTAATTTACTGTCTTCTTTCCTGATTTTGTTTGGGAAATCCAGTTTGCTTTAGTTTCTATGTATTAAGTGTTATGTGTGAAGTGTTATGAACTGAGAGTATCCTTAGCACTACAAACACCTCCTGGAGATAGTGATAAGACAGTCACATTTTACATGCAATAACTTCATTTTGGAGACCAGGAAGTTCATTGCTGTACTCAGCAATAGGAATGATGGAGCTGGGATTAAAATGCCATCTTTCTGGACCCACATTCTTTTATTTCTATTACTTCTCACTTTCTCAGAACTTCTAGTTCTTTCCTGGTATTATGGATGCAATCCAGTGATTAGCACAAAACAAATTATTTTTTTTTGTGTGTTATAATAACAACTGAGAAGCAGCATACTTAAGATATCATACAATATAAAAACTGTGACTATGTGAGAAGCAAGTGTAAGAGAGAGAAAGAGAGAGACCACGTGTCTGGGTTAGCCCTTTAAGGGGCAAGGCACCTTCCAAGTGTGGCCACCTGGCTGGTGACACATGATGACATCATAGGTTGCTGGGTAACCCAGGAGCAGGTTGTGTTCCAAAATGCTAACAACTCTTGTTGCCAAAGTGGGTTACAATTGTACTGAAAAATGTAATTACTCATTATGTTTTTATTGTTTTCTTGATTCCAAGTTTAAACATTGCTATTAATGATGACTTATCAACACAAATAAGTAGTTGTGTATAGGTAGATAATCCTATTGGCTGTAGTATTGGCTGATGTCACTCTGTAGAATGACGTCACTCTGGAGAGTGATTGCTTAAGATTCTGATGAAGCAGTCACAGTGAACAGTTGTAATTATTAGGACACTATTTTAAAACATATTACATTTTTAATTTTTTGTTATCTGGAAAGTTATTTTAATAAGTAAATACATAAATAACAGAAAATAGAACTTCCTTTTCCATCCTTCTTAGCATCTAGAGATGCAGGTAATTTTCTTTCTGTAGTGATTTCTATTTTTCTTCAACGAAACGATGATGGAAGAGGTGAGGGTATTGCACTGTGGAGTGTCCCAGGCCTGGATTGTAGGAGAAAACTATTGGTCTCTACCCAGAAGTAGGAAAAAGTAATGTCTTTTAAAAGCAATGCAATGATGAAATTCCCCAATAATTTATTTTCCCATTTTACTTACTTTTTATTCACTCAAATTTTCTTTATGATGAATTTACTAAATTAGTAAATTTAGCACACATATTTTAAAATTTGTATATTTAGAAATATCAACTTGAGTAAAATCTCATTGAAAAGAAATATTCAGAAAATATACATTTTAATTTTTTGCTATATTCTAGTTAGATTTTTAAAAAACACCAATATTCTTCAAACTATTCCATAAAATAGAAGCAGAAGAATTGTTATCAAACTCATTCTGTGAAGTCACAATCACATACCTAAACCAAACAAAAGCTCAACAAAGAAATAAAATTTCAAACCAATGACTCTTATGAACACTGTTGTAAAAATACTTAATAAGATACTTGTAAACTGAATTAAAGAACACATCAAACACATCCTCCATCATCATCAAGTAGGTATCATCCCAGGGATACAGGGATGGTTCAACATATGAAAATCAGTCAAAGTTCTCCACCATATAAACAAATTGAAAGGGGGAAATCACATGATCATCTCATTAGCTGCAGAAAAAAACCTTTGACAAAATCCAGCACTTCTTCATAAAATAATAATAATAATAATAATAATAATAATAATAATAAATTTTTAAAAAACTCTTGAAATTTCAGGTATACAAGGTCCATACCTAAAAATAATAAAAGCTATGTGCATCAAGCTGATAGCCAATGTCAAACTAAATGGAGAGGAACACAAAGCAGTCCTACTAAAATCAGGAACAAGACAAAATTGCTCACTATCTCCATATCTCTTCAATATAGTACTAGAAGTTCTAGCTAAAGCAATGAGACAACTAACAAAGATCAAAGGGACACAAATCTAGTTAGGATAATATGCCTGTGGAAAAAGCCATGATCAGTAGCAATGTGGGGAGGAACTGTTATTTCAGTTTACAGTTTTAGTCGAGGAGAGGAAAATCAGGACAGTAACTCAATGTGGGAACTGAAGCAGAGACTGTGGAGGAAAGCTACCCTTTGACTTGCTCTTAGGACGATGCTCTGTTACCTTTCTTATACCGCCCAGGACCACCTTTCCAAGAGGTGCTTCCTCTAACAGTGACTCATTAGTCAAGAGAATGCCCCAAAGTCTTGTTACAGATCAGTCTGATGAAGGTATTTCCTCAATTGAGTTTTGGTCTTCCCAGATGACCCTGGTTTGTTTTAAGTTGACAGAACACTAACTAGAACACGTGAGTAATCGTTTTTCAAATTTATTTCCATGGTCAACATTTCTAAAACTTTGGCACTTGTTTCTATAATTATAGAATTCCAAACATTCGTTAAATGTCTGGTCATAGTGACAGATGACAAAGACACTAAAATTTCATCCATCTCTCCTTTGTGGACCAGGGTGATAAAGACAGGTTACCTTGGAAGGTTAAAGAAAAGGGTGGTATTTTAGAGTTTTATACTCAACATTCCTAGGAAATTTTCTTAAAGATGGGAGGTAGGAACTCGCATTCAGATGATCACAAGAATTTGGAGATTGAATGACTGAAAGTCTTTCTGTGGAGAGTGAAGAAATCCTATTACCTGATGGAAAGATTGTAATTTTGCAACATGTGGGTTCCACACAGATTTGTTTGATAACCCATAGACTAAGCACACAATAGAAACTTCTAAAACATCTAACAAAACCAAAACTTAATTTTCAAAAGTAAACCAATTTATTCAGAAGTCTTTCAAATGTGACTTACACTTACAGGGGCCTTCTTGCACATTAGCCTGAAGTTCTAGAAGTGAGATACAGTTGATCCCAGAATGGACTAAGAAGATCATCTAAAGAAATGGTGGGTTTTATTGAAGAAAACGGTAACATACTGTTTCTTCTTGAGTTTTACCTTTGTTGTTTATTTTTTGTTTGTTTGTTTTGTTTTTTGTGTGTGTGTTTATCAGTGTTTTTAATCCTTTTTGTAAAAAATTATACTTTATTTACTTTGTATCCCCCCTCTAATTCCCTCCCTCCTCCCCTCCCAATCCCTCCCTTCCTCCTCCTTCTTCACCTTTGAAATTTAGAGCCATTTCTCCTCAATAATTTTTCACAGACACTTCATATATTCTAACCCTAGGCCCAGGACATTGTCACACATTTCAAAGGATTGCCATTGCATGTGGCTAGTTTCCCATACTTTTGAAAGTTGAAGGATTAATCTTTTGTCTGCTCACACAAATCAGAGCATACTGTGACAAGCAATGTAAACAATTAGGACATTTAAAAATAGGATAGTTAGGATATTTTTAAAATTCTATTTTGATATTCTATCATATACCAATGACACAGGAAATGTAGAAAACAAGGCTATTATATCCAAAGTTCCTTTCTTTAGTTCAAACTCCTCCACAAATGCTCTATTTTCTTGTTCATTATAAATACAGGAAAAAAAATAAAACCTAGCCAAGTTGAGCTTCAGCACAGGCTTACTTTAAGGTCTGTGTCTAATTAGTTTCCTTTAAACTTCTGACCTAGTGAAAGAAGTTGGCTAGGGCCTCTTTCCAATGAGATAGTTTACTTTTCTGTCATTCTGACATGGGGGAGCATTGGACTTCAACTCATTTGTCTCTCTCCGCAGACGTGGGGCCAGAAAAGCAGCAAGCTCCAAGTGAGAAAAGAACTGAGAATGTTATAAAGCATGCATCCACCTTCCCGCCCTTTTGAGGTGAAAATGAGGTGGGTTATGACATGACACTTCCCAGATCTACTCACCCAGAGATCCAGGAAAGTCAAGAAAATCTTTCCTGCCTAAACTGATATTCTCTGTCATGGGACTTGAAAACCACAAAACAAGATTGAAAGCCATAAACATTTAAAACTTTTTGCAAACACTGATTCTTGGAAAGGTGAGAGTATCAAATCTGTCTCCACAGATCTAAAGCACACTGAAGAGTAGACAGCAAGCTCTCAGCACCCCTTCTCTATGGTGCTAGCTACTGTCAGGGACCATTTCAATGGTCCTAATGGTAATTCAACTGAAGGTAGCACTCAATTAAATAGAAGTCCATTTGCCTCATTTAGTGTCACCAAAAGGCAACTTGACTTTTGCACAAGTAGCTAAATTGCAAGGGCATTGAGACCATGGGAATTCATGAACACTGATAGATAAAGCAGGTTCTTTATGTAGCAACTTCATGAATAAAATGAAACCCATTCTCAGCTATGTGCTCTGCCTACCAGCTTCATACTCATTTCAATCTGTGGGAATTAATTTCTTTATTCTGCCATGCAATAAAAAGTGGCATTAAAGTATGGCTCTTCAAATTAAAAAGAGCAGAAGATAAAGTTATGACTTTCAAATCAAAATGACTTATTCTGTGGTCGTACTATCATATGTCAAAATATATGGAATAAAAGATAGAGATATGTCTATGAATTTTAAACTATCTTAAAATAAAAGATAATAAAAATCTTCAAATGAGCCAGTGATTCAAAATGCAATGCATCAGTACTAAATTTCTCTCATCCCATCTAAAAATATTCTATACTAAATATGTTTGTGCTGCAATCATTGTTTTTCATGTATTTTGTCCTTATTTTTGGCCATAAATCTTATAATATCTTTCCAATAATATGCTACCCTTTGCTGGGTGATTCATGATATTTTTTATTACAATTATGTATCTTGCAGGCTCCAGCCGCTTTCTAACCTTGCTTCAGGTCTGCCTTTACAGTCAGCTGAACATTGCCCAGCAGAGAGTAGGTCAATTAAATACTGTGAGTAAGGTTTGGCAATTGAATCACGCAGGAACAAGATCATCTCTGGGCAAAATGAGAGAAAGTATTCGAACAAGTTACTCTGTAGCCTAATTCAATATAAAATATTTTTGGGTTTCTTTATAATTCCAGATTCTACAATTGTATTTCCTTGTTTTATGGTTTTTAACATGCAAAGCATAAAAGAAAAGTCAGAGGGGAAGGAAGTTTCCAAAGTAACAGTGTCTGCCAGACACATCAGGACCAATTCACAGAGGCTGTGGCAACAGGAGCATGGCCCACACAGGTTCAAGCCAGATGGGTTCCTAGGTCTATGAAGAGAAGAGGACATGGGCTCCACCTTCTAACCAAGAAGCTATTTGTAACTGCCATCTGCTTACAAAAGGAAAATCTGCCTTCCCCAACAGAGTCTCACTGCATATGCAAATCCCACTTAAGGGTAGACCCATGCCCAGTAGATGGGCAACACAAAATGGACTCCACGGGAGTTTTGTAGACTTTGTCTCTCATATTACTCTGTTTGGGCTCCTTTGTCTTCTGTTTGTATATTATAGTTTCTGATGCTATGGTTTAATGGATTTAGTTTGTGTGTGTGTGTCATGTGTGTGTGAGTGTTTAAGTTCCGCTTAGTTTTTTGTTTGTTCCGTTTCTGTTTCTTTCAAACGACAGAGAAAAAGGACTGGAATCCAGTCTATTTTGTGGAGTGGTGGGAAAGATCATGGAGGAATTGGAGAGGGAATGCTGTGATCAAAATAAATACAAACAAAACAAAACAAAACAAAAACAAAAAAAAAAACAAAAACAAAACAAAACAAAAAAAACAAAACCACCAACCTTTCTTTTCAGTAAAAAGTCATTTTTTTTTGAATCAGAAACAACCATTTTTAATGCACTGTTCTGCACATAACTACACAGTTATACTTTCACAAAGTGGCAGTACAGTGGGTTTATTTGCACCATAAACACGTGATCATGCATCACACTAATCATCAAATAAAAGAGCAGAAGATAAAGTTATGACTTGCAATGGGCTTATAATTTAATTTTAATAATTTTTTTCTTTTTTTATCAGTTACATTTTATTAACTCTGTATCCTAGCCGTGTCCCCATCCCTCATTCCCTCCCAGTCCCTCCCTCCCTCCCTCATCTCCACTGTGCCCCTTTCCAAGTCCACTGATAGGGGGAACCTCCTCCCCATTCATCTGATCCTGTTTTATCAGGTATCTTCAAGACTGGCTGCAAAGCCCTCCTCTGTGGCCTAACAGGACTGCTCCTCCCTTCGGGGGTGGGGAGACCAAAGAGCCAGTCATTGAGTTCCTGTTAGAAATAGTCCCTGTTCCCCTCACTTTGGGAAACCAATTGGTTACTGAGCTACCACAGGCTACATCTGAGTGGAGGTTCTAGGTTATATCCATACATGGTCCTTGGTTGAATGTCAGTCTCAGAAAAGTCATTTTAAAGCACAAAAGAATAGCAAAGACTAGTTTCATTTATTTTGTCATCAACTGATTGTTTTCTTTTTTTGTTGTGCTGGGAAAATTAACCCAGGTCTTAAATAAATCTTCTACCATTCCCATATCCCCAGCCCTCAGGATGTTTCAAACTTTTCTTATTAAGTATTTCTGGCAAACTTTCCAATTTCTTCAAGGAATAGGATTTACAAGAAGCAAGACTGATGTAGAATCCTAGAAATTTGTAGGAATATTCCAACTTGGGTTTGTGGCATGGACATACCCACTCAGGAAGAAATGGAAAAATTAAGGCATAAGCTTAGCTATGAGCGTCTGAAAATTATACATGTGTACTACATGTGGGATTGTTACAGTATAAATCCAAGGTTTATCTTTGTGGGTGAATATTTTCCATTTCCAATCAGAAAATTCCCGTAAACGGTGATTCACATTTACCATGTGTCTTAAAATATTCTTTTGGCACATTGCTGTGTACTGTGAGAGTGTTACCACTTATATTTTACAGCTCTAATAAAATATAGAAATCCAAATTATTGGCATGTAATAGGTGATACAGCACACATTAACTTCCGTTACTGTGAAAAGAATAAATGAGGATAAAATACTAACGTACATCGCAGTGAAATTAACTGAATTTTGAAATGGCCAGCTGGTAGATGCAAAAAGAAACATGTGAGCAACCCATTAGCCTATGTCTTAACCTCAAAGACACTGCTCACCATTTTTTAAAGTAAACCTGTCTCCTGATTTCAATGACATTCATATGACGTTCCATAGTTGTATTTCTCCACTAAGCCTCTACTCTTTCCTATGGACCCATGAACACTAACCTACTTTATCTGCTCTGTTGTGTGTACACATCTGTGTGCGTCTATGACTGCATGTCTGTGTTGTGCTGGGATTGAACCTGGGCCCTCTCACATAGAAAGGAGAAGCTTCACTATTCAGCTACACATCAGAGACTCTTTGGTTCAGGGTTTATTATTATTATTATTTTTAAATTCACTTATCTAGACATTGAATGTTTATGAACTAAATCATTGTATTGGTTACATTTCTTGTTGCTAAGCAACTTAAAGGAGGAAAGGCTTATTTTGTCTCAAGGTTCAGGAAGTGCAGTCAGGCATGCTGAGGAAGGCATAAAGGCAGGGATATCTTATGGTTGTGGCTGGAAACAGGTAAAAATACTACTTGGCATTTTGCACTCTGGCACTCAGCTAATTTCACTTGCCCCCATCAAAATTCCCCTTTGATACCATTTTGTATTTCAACCTATGGGATTATACCCCTGCATTCAGAGTAGGTCTACTTCCCTCCAGAGTTAAGACTCAAGGACACAGTGGTGATTCCACATTCCGTCTCTGTAGAAATCTCATCATAACCACAAGGTGTGAAATGTTATGTTTACTTCCACTGATACACACACTGTCATCACATGAACACACCAGTAAATTCAGAGCATTCCAACAATAATGAACAATTAGATTATTGTCAGTAATTAACAAAATAAATCTGCCATAAAATTGCTGTGTTTATTTCTGGGTGTCAAACATATGTTTTAGTGTGTTGTTCTTGGAAACTAAAAGGTGATATCTGAATACTTTTGTAGTACTAATATATGATACTAAACTGTTTTTCCAAAGTGAGCACAGGTATCATAGTCTCCTAGTTGAGTTTATGAGACCCCCAGCTGCTCACATACAGAATGGTCTGTCTTCTTAATATCAGTTATTGCTGTACATTGTCCACTAGTACTGTGTGTGGCTTTAATTCCCATATCATTAATTGTTTATTTTGTCATACTTTTTTATATTTAACATAGACATCTTTTGTGAAATGCCCATCAAAACACTGTACATTTTATTGCTTTTTATAAATTACTTTTTTTTTACTTCTCATTTTTTTAACTTAAAATATGCCTGAGTCATTTTCTCCCCCCAAATCTTTCTATGTACCCTTTTTTTATGCTTACCATTTTCAAATACATGGTTTCTATTTATTTACTTGTTACATGTATATCCGTAAATATATAAATATGACCTGTTCAGTCCATTTTTTCCTTGCTGATACATGATTTCAGGGCTAGCCACTTGGTATTTGGGAACCAATCACTGGGCTCTTTCCTGCTATTTCCCCTGCTCTCAGAATTTTTTAGTAGTCTGTAGTTTGATTTGTGTATGATGAGGAGGAACTCTACTGTTCAGAGACAGGGTATACGTGGTTCTGTGCAGATGGGGGGCAAGGTTGCTAGATGTATTATTCATACAGTGTAGGTGTGCTCAGTGGGTTCAGGTAAAGAAGCTGGAATCTTCATATGTGGAAATCGGAGCAGAATATCCTCAGCATGATAAGCATGTGAAATTCAGTTAGAGTGAAGATTTAATTAATAGCTATAAGACTGTGGTGGGAGTAGGTTCATTCCTCTATGACAAGAACATTTCCTGAGGCTTAGTGATTTCCAGAACCTCTTAGTATTTCAGAGGTTCAGGGCTCAGTTACCCACACCACATAGTGGCTCATGATTCAAGATCCAGGGCATCTGAACCCTCTTCCTTTCTCTTTGGGCCCCAGGGACATACATGGGGGATGGTATTGAAACACAAAGATATTTCAATTAAAAAAAAAAAGATGTGCATGCAGTAGAACATGCTCCTGATCAAAATATTTTGAAAAATTAGAAATATCATGAGTTTTAGTCCAGGCTGGACTAGTCAGACTTGTCTCACCACCAACGCCCCTCCTCCGACATGTATGTATGCATACACTCTTGCAAAAGTTTCTAGAAACTTGTAAGAAAAAGTAAAAACATGGACAACGGAATAAAGATTTTTCATATTTAAAAGTGTATAAGTTTTCTGTATATTCCTGGGCCAGATTTTGTAATGTATGTTTCTAGAAATGTATACATTTTGTGTATTCTAAAATTCATTGTCAATGCATGGTTCACAGTATTTCCTATTTAAAGTTCTGAAAAGGCTGTGGGGAAGTCGCCTCTTTGTTCATATTGGTAAACTAAATCTTCACTCTTGTTTTAACCAATTTGTCCAGAAGTCCACTACTTTCTTTTTTTCTGTTTCTTTTAATGAGTAAAAATCTATTTAGATGCTAGTCTGAGGCGATACAGTCCATTGTGGTAGGATAGGAGTTGCAGTAGGCAGTTGAGATCAGTAGGCAGAAAGTGATTCTTTTCCTCTTCTCTTAGTATTGCATTTGACTTAGACCTTTTCTCTTCTTTGCCTTCTTCCTATTCTTATATTAATTTTTGCTTCATCTTGTCATAGTTAATTTTACCTGTTTCTTTATGTTTTGTCTTGTGTTTTAACTCCAATTTCTTACAATAGAATTTCTTACAGTATTGACCTTTAATTCTTTTTTTGTAGTGTTGGCATTTTGTTAGAAGCAACAGCTTTTTCCAAAGCCCTGCTCTATTTGACCTATACACAGTTACGGATACTTTCAAAGTTACATGTATCATAATATTATAACTTATTCTTGGTGATATATTCTTTTTACACAAAATATGGTTTCTTTATTATCTGTATAATTACAGGTTGTAAAAATAGCATTTTTAGTTTCTAAATACTTTCAGTATTTCATATTAGGTTTTGTTCTTGTTTCTATTAAATTGCATTTTGTAAAATTTATTTTTTTTTTAGATTTTTTAAAATTTCATGTGTATGAGTGTATAAGGCTGTGAATGACCTGAAAGAAACAATTTTTTCTGAAAGCAACAGGACATTTTTACTCGAAACAGTAAAGCAGCTATGATTCCCTTTACAAGCCCTTTACAAGAGCAAGCTGGTCGACTTTCCTGAACGGAGATGGAGGGTCTTACATGTCCCTGTTCCTAGCTGAAGAGAAAGTGATGCTTGATGGCTGCTGAGGGCAGTACAGTCAGTTTTCCTAAGTGATGTGAAGGAACACTCATTAATACTCAAATGGGTGATGTAAATGAATTCTCATTAAATCAATACATCATTATGGACGAAAAAACTAGAGTCAGTGGGTTATTGAAACAGGAAATAGAATATGAAGTTGGGGAGGCTTTAGGGAGGGAGTTGGGAGAAATTATAAGAGGAGTAGGGAAAATACTTTGCAAAAATGTATGAGGCTGTTAATGAAATATCAATGTAAAAATGGAAAAGGCCCCACTCCTTTTACAGCACAGCTCCCAGTATCCTCAATCTACTTTCAGTGAAGCTCTGTCAGATGCTGGAGTAGAATAAGACTAGTTGTCTTGGTGTAGATGTGGAAGCAGCTGAGTTCCAACCTGAATTGACTAGGGCAAGTGGAAATTAGACACCGATTCAAACTGAGGCCAAAATAACACCAAAACAAAATAAATGCAAATTTCAAACATGTGATTATTGATGAATGTTAAAATGATAATTAACCAAAAAGTGTTAAGCCTTAAGCACACAGCCTGTTTCTGATTATTTGGGAGGATTGTGTAATAATGGATAACTTCCCCTGAATGTGGCATAATCCAGGGATTTACCACATTGATTGTTCTCCTTTTTTTTTTTTTTTTTTGGATTTTTTTTTTTTTTTTTTTTTATCGTCTAGCAACTTTCCTCTGAGTTGTGAAGAATTGATTGAAGAAATGTTTTTTTTTGTGCAGGATGGCTTGAGGTGAGCTTCTTTCTTCTCTTATACATAATTCTCCCAGACTCTAGCACTCCAAGCCAGTGAGCTCCCACTGAATCTGGCTACAATAGTTGACCCTTGGTGTTTACAGTTTCTTGTATACTGTGTCTTGTTTGCTCATTGTTTACTTTAAACTGTCTGGTACATAGTCTATCATTCCAGGAATGTGGAAATGTGGACTTGATTACTCTTCATTATTCTGACATTAGTCATTATATATATAATGGTATTGCCTACATTCTCAATTATATATATATATATATGACTGAATGATAAAACTTGGAACTTGGAACCAGATGATTTATTTCCACTGAACAATGGTTATATATTTGCCATAATTACTTGGTTATAGAGCTTTTCTGGAAAGAATTATGCCTTTGTGCCCTAAATAAAAAGTGAACATGTTTTGTAAAATATAATGAAATTGATGTGGTTCAAGCCTGGCCAATTAAATTTCACTAATAATCTGGCTGTATTCATTCATTAAGAATTAACAGACAACCCAAACTGAAACAATCGGGAAGAAAAAAAAAAACAAAAAAAAACAAAAAAACAACTTTCTTTCTCTGAAAAATTCAGATAGGAAAGATAACCACTTCTGCTAACAAGTGAAAAAGCTTTCATAAAACTGATCATGTGAACTTAAAAGACAATCTTCATTTCTTAAAAAAAACAAACAACAAAAAAACCCACCTTATCAGTTGAATTTCTTTATTTTTCTTTTTTGACATTTTTTATTTTTATTATTTACAGTTTATTCACTTTGTATCCCCCCTATAGCTCCCTCCGTCTTCCCCTCCCAATCCTACCCACCCTCTTTTCTGCCCTGTGTCACTCTCCCAGTCCACTGAAAAGGGAGGTTCTCCTCCACTTCCTTCTAATTTAGTCTATCAGGTCTCATCAGGAGTGGCTGTACTGTCTTCCTCTGTGGCCTGGTAAGGCTGCTCCCCCCCCCCCCCAGGGAAAGGTGATCAAAGAGCAGGCCAATCAGTTCCTGTCAGAGACAGTCCCTGTCCCCATTACTATGGAAACGATTTGGACACTGAACTGCCATGGGCTACCTCTGTGCAGGGGTTCCAGGCCATCTCCATGAGTGGTCCTTACCTGGAGTATCAGTCTCAGAAAAGACCCCTGTGCGCAGACTTTTTGGATCTGTTGCTCTCCTGTCTCTGAAGAAAGAATTAGAAGAAGATATCAGAAGATGGAAAGATCTCCCATGCTCATGGCTTGGCAGGGTTAACATAGTAAAAATGGCCATCTTACCAAAAACAATCTATAGATTCAATGCAACTCCCATCAAATTAACAACACAATTATTTACAGACCTTGAAAGAAAAATTCTCAACTTCATATGGAGAGACAAAAAAACAAAACAAAACAAAACAAACAAACAAACAAACAAACAAAAAACAGAATTGCTAAAACAATCCTCTACAATAAAAGATCTTCTGGAGGTATCTCCATCCCTGATCTCAAGATGTACTATAGAGCAACAACACTAAAAACTGAATGGTACTGGCATAGAAGCAGAATGGTGGATCAGTGGAATCAAATAGGAGATGCAGAAATAAACCCATACACTTCCATACACTTATGGACACCTGTTTCTTTCTTTTCTTTTTTTTTTTTACAAAGATGCCAAAACCATACAATTAATTTCTTTTTACAATTGGCTGAATTTACAGTCATACCAGTATCACAATTACATGAACCAATAAATTTATTTGTTTAGAATAGAAAATATTTGCCATTTGCAGCAAAATAAATTTTTATTAGTGAAGAAATTTACCTATAAAGATACATGGAAATTTTTATCTCAAATTGAATAGTGAAATAAATTTAATTGGGTATTCGAAGATGACTTATGAGTTACATTATATGTATTTGTTAATGAAATTAAACAGGTAATACTGGAGATTCAGAAGACCAAAATATTGACAGAATTTCATGGAGTAAAAGAATTTTATTTGAAAATGAGGATTCTATTGGAAATTGGAATAAGTATCCTCCTTGTTGCACTATTCCAAAATATTTATCGCAATTGTTCACTTATTGTATGATATGCTTCTTGGCATAATCTGAAAAATGTCAGAGACATGAGCAGAGAGAGAATATTAAAACTGTAAGCCAATAATAAATAGTGTGTGTGTGTGTGTGCCTTTGTGTGTGTGTGTGTGTGTGTGTGTGTGTGTGTGCTCAGAGTTAGGTTAGGAGCTTTGAATAGCCTTATGGCTAACACAGATGAATGTAATAATCAATAAAGCATTGAATTTCTTAATTGATACACTACATGTGTTGTTAAAATGAATGAAATTCATTTGTGTCGGCATGGATGAAACTAGAGACAATTATCTTAAGTGAAAGAAGCCAGGCATATAAAGGTGGTACTGCAGGAGCTCTGGCATGTGTGCAAAGCCAAAACACTCACAGCTGTGTACATTGAACTAAATGATATTACAATATGTTGAAGAAAACAGGGGCTAAGGTTGTTAGAGTTATATTCATGGTACTTAATTGCAGTTAGGTGAAAGCAAGGGCATATGCTATTATATACCCAAAAACTCAAGTGACAACACATGCTGGAGAGGTTGTGGAGAAAGGGGAAGCCTTCTGCACTGCTGGTGGGAATGTAAACTTGTGCAACCACTCTGGAAAGCAATCTGGCGCTTTCTCAGACAACTAGAAATAGTGCTTCCTCAAAATCCAGCCATACCACTCCTAGGCATATATCCAAAAGAGGCTCAAATACACAAAAAGGACATTAGCTCAACCACGCTTGTAGCAGCTTTATTTGTAATAGCCAGAAGCTGGAAACAACCCAGATGCCCCTCAACTGAAGAATGGATGCAGAAATTGTGGTACATCTACACAATGGAATACTACTCAGCAATGAAAAATAAGGAAATCATGAAATTTGCAGGTAAATGGTGGGATCTGGAAAGGATCATCCTGAACGGGTTGTCCCAGAAGCAAAAAGACACACATGGTATATACTCACTCATATAGACATACAACATAGGACAAACCCACCAAAATATATGCATCTAAAGAAACCAAGCAAGAGAGAGGATCCTAACTAAAATGTTCAATCCCCACCTGAAAGGCAAAGAGGATGGACATCAGAAGAAGAAGGAAACAGGAAACAACCTAGGAACCTGCCACAGAGGGCCTCTGAAAGCCTCTGCCCTGCAGACTATCAAAGCAGATGCTGAGCCTGATGGCCAACTCTCAGGCAGAGTGAATGGAATTTTATGTAAGAAGTGGGAAATAGTAAGAGCTGGAGAGGACAGGGTCTCCACAAGGAGAGCAACAGAACAAGAAAATTTGAACACAGGGAACTTCCCAGAGACTCATACTCCAACCAAGGACTATTCATGGAGATAACCTAGAACCCCCGCACAGATGTAGCCCATGGCAGGACAGTGTCCAAGTGGGTTACCTAGTAATGGGAAGAGGGACTGCCTCTGACACAATCTGATTGGTCTGCTTTTTGATCACCTCCCACTGAGGGGGGAGCAGCCTTACCAGACCACGGAAGAGGACATTGCAGCCACTTTTGACAAGAACTGATAGACAAAGATCAGAAAGGAGAGGAGAACCTCCCCTATCAGTGGACTTGGGTAGGGGCATGTATGCAGAAATGGAAGGGAGGGTGGGATAGGGAGGGGAGGAGGGAGGGGCTTATGGGGGATACAAAATTAATAAAGTGTAATTAATAAAAAAAAGAATTGGGAGAAAAGGTTTTGAAAGCTTTGAACCACAAACTGGAAATGTTTGATGAGCCAGGTACATTTTAACTGATTTAAATATTTCACAGTGTTATGTACTGAAAAAGTTCACACTACTCCATTATAGTGCATTCTTTTATAATTTTATACATCAGTTAAAATGAATAAAAAGTCCAGTTAATATTTTGATCCGGATTCTTATCACTTTCTAATGTCTAGTTGGCAAAGCGTAATTCTTTTCTTTCAAGAACTGAGTTTTAAATAAGTCGGCTGCCACACCCAACTATGTGTTCTGAAAACCATTAATTAATAATTTTATGATACATGACAGTGTTTTTCTAATATAGCACTTTGCCTGTTGTGACGTTATGAATTATGCACAAAAAAGGTCTAATGGAAAATTAAGTATTGCCATAGTAATATCAACTCATTCCAGCAGTAGACAATGTATTATAATGTAAAACATATTTTCTTCTAAAAATAGCACCCACAGTTTAAAAAGTGTCCTTCACTAAAGATTGTGGTAAGTAAAACAAGTCCCATACCAATGGCCACATGCAGTATGATATGACCAAAGATAAAATTCCAGAGACAGAACTTGAACCGCTGATTTTTAGTTGGTGGTAACAGTCTAGAGGATGAAATGATAGCTCTTCTGGGGACCTCCTAGAGACTCATGGATCTTTTTGAAATTGGGTAATGGCAGTGGCTTTTTAACTTTACAAATATGCAAACATACTAGAGCAATGAATACTGTAGAAGAGTAAGTTTCATTGGATGTGAGTCAGACATCAAAAAGCCTTTGCAAACAGAAAAAACAAACAAACAAAGAAGTTATGTGATGTAAGCATCCCATCCTGTCCTGGGTATCACACAATTGTCTGGTCTTTCTGCAGAGCGTTGAAAAGTATACAGCTCCTTGATGCCTGTGGCACAGACTGCCAACTTCTCAGCAATCGATTCATCCATTCTTTTGATAATAAAAAATAAATTGTTAGCATTGATGTTGTTTTGCTATTTTTTCTGACCATTTGAGTGACTTCATACCAGTTACTGAAAAAAAAATATTAGGGTGAAAAATAACTCATCTCCTTAAAGGCTAGACTCAAATCAACAAGAAAGAAAAAGTAATGAAGTATGTGCATTCCAGTCTGATCCAGACAAACTTCTCATTCACCTTCAAGATCATTCCCATTCATCACTTTAATCCAGAAAAATACAGAAATCCAGAAAATCATGTGTGGATGATGTCCTAGATAGAAGGAAGAGCCTCATAAGACATTGTTAATACACATTGTGTGACTTAAATAAGCTAAAATAGACTTTCATTAACTTCTGACAATAAACTGTTATAATGTACCCATTACTTTAGAGGGTGGATTTGTTTAGCTGTTTGTTTTGTATTACTATAAAACTGTACATGCTGGGGAGAATTTATAATTAGCAAAGTGACTGTAGGAAGTAAAAATAATTAGAAATATGATGGTTTTGTCTCAATTAGCAGAGTCAGTGTTTTGGAAATAAAATGAGAGCAAACCTTTGACTAGTTACACATAAAGTTTAATCTATCATTTAGTGTACGTTGGTAAGACTCTAAACAATTGCTCACTGGATTATAATTTAAACTCATTGAAAAACATAAGAAATTATGAAATTCTTTACATATAGCATAAGCTCTTCCAGAACCTTAATTTTCTAATAGGCAAAGTTGTAAAACTTTAATGTAAAAATACTTGAAGTTAGTTGTATAATTTGTTTCTGGCTAAATTCTTTATTCCTTCAAAATTTAACATTTTAAGTTGAGTTCTATAAATTCAACCTATAAAAGGAAAGAATAAATTGCTATACCTATTTCCTTCACACAGGCAATTTTCAAAATTACTGTTCAGTATATTTAATTACTTAAAATTACTTTGAAATTATTCTTCAAAAATAAAATGCATTATTGTAATAGAAAATCACACTTCAAATTTGAGAAAAAGAAAATTGCACTCAGAAATATATACAGTTTATAATTGATTTATTTCAGTATAAAACTGGTAATCCAAATTAGACAAGACAGATGATAAAAATTAAGGTCCATTTTGCTTAGCGCTTTTATAGGGTTATTAGGAAGGTCTGGGAAACTTTGCAGTTTTAGAAAAGAATATGCTATGGATGAATAAGAACTTTATGGGTCATTTAAATACAGCATTGACATTTCAAAAAGTAATCACGTGAAAACAAAAGGTGCTTTCTTTTCCTTTGTTTTCAACCAGGTTTCTGGGTCCACAGGCTGTCCTCAGTGTTGTGTTAACCACGGTGCCTTAAGTCAGACTGAAGTGTTCGATTTCAAGTTGGACCCTATGTTTTAATTTTTCTTTAATAGAAAACAGGAAAAGAAATTGCTTTGTTGCAGGATATCTTGTGTGTTTAATATCGTAAGAATTTTTTTCTGTCCTTTTACCCTATAGGTCCTTTGTATATACACTATGGTTTCCAGTTTAGTGTATTTGGGGGATGCCTGAGTTTGTGAATGAGTAGATCGCTGCATCCTTATTTTTCGTTTTAATTGTTTTTTTCCTTAATGTGTTGCTGTTTGTTATATTTCTTAGAAGCTTGCTTCTTTTCAAATGAGGACCAGAAAGGATCTGGCTGGGAGGGGAGGTATGGAAGAGCCCAGAGGAGTATAGGGAGGGGAAACCTTAATCAAAATATATTATATAAAGTAAAATCTATTTTCAATAAAAAGGAAAAAGAAAAAAATTTCACCCAATTCTGAGGGTCCAGTTTCTTGACGTGATTCAAACACTATTTATTTTTATTATAGCTATTCCCATGACTTTTGCCTCCTTTCTCATGGTTGCTTAATTTGTATTTCCTTAATTATTAGTCATGTTTAAAACTTTTGTATTTATTTGGTTATTCTTTATATATTTTCTTGGTGAAATGTCTTAAATATGCCGTCATATGTTTGCACATTAAGATGTTTATCTTATTATTCCTGTATTTGTGCTCTTTGTGTAGTATGTGCACAGTTATTTTAATTAGTTGCATAACTTACAGTTACTTTATGTCCACTGCAGCTTCAATTTCTATGTAATCGTATTTTAGCAATTACTTGTTTATTCATGGAAGATGTGTCTACTTTTGAACAAATCAAAAAATACTTTAATTTGTTACTATTTTGTCAAAAATACTTGTTATCAAAGTGAATAAACTGTAATTAATAAAAAAACAAAACAAAACACAAAAAAATTGTTAAACTGTTGTGTATTCATAACCTTCATTTCAGACAGTACTATTGATGCTTTAGAGGTTAGGGCTTTTCAGATGATGTGTCCAACCTTTTGACATTGTGAACCACCATTGTTGATTATGAAGTTCATGCTGGTTAACTGTATAAAGCAGTATTTTTTTTTAATCTCACATTCTCTTATGTGAGCTATTAACCTTATTTGGAGTCATACTCATTGCTATCCTTGGATGCATGCAGCCTTTAGGATTCATGTGCAGCATGCCTGGACCCATATTTCTAAGCCTCCCACTTCCTAGCTACTTCGTAATTGTGAGACTATGGAAGAGTGAGTTATCAGTGATGGTGGAATGTATCAATTCCCTTAATATCATCTTTGTCTCTTAAGCACACAATCCAGCAACATCCAAAAAAGTGCCTATTCCTTTGTCCTGGTTTCTCAGTTACACCAGCAGAAACTGGTACTATAGCATCCTGCATATAATGCTTGGGTAGTAACAGAGGTTTCTTTAAAACCCAGATGTCCATCAACGGTGGAATGGGTACAGAAATTGTGGTATTTTTATACAATGGAATACTACTCAGCAATCAAAAAGGAGGAAATCATGAAATTTGCAGGCAAATGGTGGGATCTAGAAAAGATCATTCTGAGTGAAATATCCCAGAAGGAGAAAGACAAACACGGGATATACTCACTTATATAGACCTATAAGATATGATAAACATAAGGAAATCTATACACCTAAAAAAGATAATCAATTGAGTGGACATGGGGTAAGATGATCAATCCTCATTTAGAAAGACAGATGGGATGTGCATTGAACGTATGACAGGAGTCTACTGAGCGCATCTGAAAGACTCTAACTAGCAGTGTTTTCAAAGCAAAGACTCATGACCAAACCTTTGGCAGAGTACAGGGAATCATAAGAAAGAAGGGGAGTTAGTCTGATGGGGAAAGGATAGGAGCTCCACAAGGACCAAATATATCTGGGCACAGGGTCTTTTCTGAGACTGACATTCAACCAAGGACCATGTATGGATATAACCTAGAACCTCCACTCAGATGTAGCCTGTGGTAGCTCAGTAACCAATTGGTTTCCCAAAGTGAGGGGAACAGAGACTATTTCTAACAGGAACTCGATGACTGGCTCTTTGGTCTCCCCACCCCCGAAGGGAGGAGCAGTCCTGTTAGGCCACAGAGGAGGGCTTTGCAGCCAGTCCTGAAGATACCTGATAAAATAGGATCAGATGAATGGGGAGGAGGTCCCCCCCATCAGTGGACTTGGAAAGGAGCACGGTGGAGATGAGGGAGGGAGGGAGGGAGGGAGGGACTGGGAGGGAATGAGGGATCGGGACACGGCTGGGATACAGAGTTAATAAAATGTAACTGATAAAAAAAATAAAATAAAATAAAATAAAATAAAAAGAAAAAAAAACAGTAAATTCTGGAGCTTTGTTTGCTGTTATAGCATACTCTGACAGATATGCCTTCCACAAAAAAAACTTTCCCATGGAAATTCTGCTTTCTCTTACATAGCTTTATTTTTCTTTATAGCACTTAGTACTTGACATGCCTTGCTCACTAGCACATAAACCCTAGAAAAGAGGGATGCAGCTCGATTCATAGCTCTATCAATAGCATCTAGAACAAAGCTCTACACAAAACAAGTACTTGTGAAATATTTATTGAATAGAGAATGTGGCCTCACATAAAAAGACATATGCTAAAATGGGCATGTGCAAATATAACATATGCTTTTTTAACTTATTTATTAATTACACTTTATTCACTTTGTATCCCCCCCCGTGGTTCCCTCCCTCCTCCCGTCCCAATCCCTTCCTTCTTCCACCCTCTGCATGCATGTCCCTCCCCAAGTCCACTGATAGGAGAGGACTTCTTTTCCTTCCTTCTGATTCTAGTCAATTAGGTCTCATCAGGAGTGGCTGCATTGTCCTCTTCTGTGGCCTGGTAATGCTACTTCCCCCTCAGGGGGAGGTAATTAAAGAGCAGGTCAATCAGTTCATGTCAGAGACAGTCCCTGTTCCTATTAAATGGAACCCACTTGGATACTGAACTTCCATGGGCTACATCTGTGCAGGGGTCTTAGGTTATCTCCATGCATAGTCCTTGGTTAGAGTATCAGTCTCAGGAAATACCCCTACGCTCAGATTTTTTGGTTCTGTTGATCTCTTTATGGAGTTCCTGTCCTCTCCAGATCTTACTCTTTCCCACTTCTTTCATAAGATTCCCTGAACTCTGCCCAAAGTTTGCCCATAAGTCTCAGCATCTGCATTGATAGTCTGCAGGGCAGAGCCTTTCAGAGGTCCTCTGTGGCATGTTCCTAGTTGTCTCCTGTTTTCTCCTTCTTTTGATGTCCATCCTCTTTGCCTTTCTGGATAGGAATTGAGCATTTTAGCAAGAGTGCTCCCTCTTGATTAGTTTCTTTAGGTGTACAGATTTTAGTACGTTTATCACATAATATATGTCTATATGAGTGAGTATGTAACATGTGCATCTTTCTGCTTCTGGGACAGCTCACTCAGGATGATCTTTTCCAGATCCCACCATTTACATGCAAATTTCATGATTTCCTTGTTTTTTATTGCGGAGTAATATTCCATTGAGTAGTTATGCCACAATTTGTGCATCCATTCCTCCACTGAGGGGTATCTGGGCTGTTTCTAGCTTCTGGCTATTACAAATAAGGCTGCTACAAACATGGTTGAGCAAATGTCCTTATTGTGTACTTGAGACACTTTTTAGTATATGCCTAGGAGTGGTATAGCTGGATCTTGAGGAAGCACTATTCCTAGTTTTCTGAGAAAGTGCCAGATTGATTCCCAGAGTGGTTGTACAAGTTTACATTCCCACCAGCAGTAGAGAAGGGTTCCCCTTTCTCCACAACCTCTCCAGCCTGTGTTGTCTCTTGAGTTTTTGATTTTAGCCATTCTGATGGGTGTAAGGTGAAATCTCAGGGTCGTTTTGATTTGCATTTCCCTGAAGGCTAATGAGGTTGAATATTTCTTTAAGTGTTTCTCTGCCATTCGATATTCCTCAATGGAGAATTCTCTGTTTAGCTCTGTACTTCACTTTTTAATTGGATTACTTGATTTTTTGCTAATTAACTTCTTTATTTCTTTATATATACTGGATATTAGTCCTCTGTCAGATATAGGGTTGGTGAAGATCCTTTCCCAATCTGTAGGCTGTCGTTTTTGTTCTAAAGACAGTGTCCTTTGCTTTACAGAACGTTTTCAGTTTCATGAAGTCCTATTTATTGTTGCTCTTAGAGCCTGTTCTGTTGTTGTTCTGTTCAGAATGTTGTCTCCTGTGCTAACGAGTTCAAGGCTCTTCTCTATTTTTTATTCTAAGCAGTTTAGTGTGTCTCGTTTTATGTTGAGGTCTTTGATCCACTTGGACTTTAGTTTTGTGCAGGGTGAAAAGATGGATCTATTTGCATTTTTCTACATGTATTCATGTTTAAAGTGTTGGAGAGATCAGGGATACATGGCACATATCTGAACATAGTAAAGACAATATACCACAAACCTATAGCCAATATCAAACTCAATGGAGAGAAACTTAAATCATTCCCACTGAAATCAGGGACAAGGCAAGGCTGCCCACTCTCCATATCTCTTCAGTGTTGTTCCTGAGGTCCTTGCTAGAGCAATAAGACAATTGAAAGAGAACAAGGGGATACGGATTGGAAAAGAAGAAGTCAAAGTATCATTATTTGCAAATGATATGATAGTATACCTGAATAATCCCAAAAATTCTGCCAGGGAACTCCTACAGCTGATTAACAGCTTCAGCAAATTGGCTGGATACAAAATTATCTCAAAAAAAAAAATCAGTAGCCCTCCTGTATACAAAAGTCAAATGGGCTGAGAAAGAAATTAGGGAAACAACACCCTTCACAATAGCCACAAAGGACATAAAGTACCTTGGTGTGAACCTAACCAAAAAGTCAAAGACTTGTATGAAAAAAAAAATTCTAGTCTCTGAAGAAAGAATTAGAAGAAGATATCAAAAATGGAAAGATCTCCCATGCTCATGGTTTGGCAGGGTTAATATAGTAAAAATGGCCATCTTACCAAAAGCAATCTACAGATTCAATGCAATTCCCATCAAATTACCAACACAATTCTTTACAGACCTTGAAAGAAAAATTTTCACCTTCATATGGAACAATAGGAAACCCAGAATTGCTAAAACAATTCTATACAGTACAAGATCTTCAGGAGGTATCTCCATCCCTGATCTCAAGCTGTACTATAGAGCAACAATACTAAAAACTGCATGGTACTGGCATAGAAACAGACTCGTGGATCAATGGAATCGAATAGAAGACCTTGATATAAATCCACACAGTTATGGATACCTGATTTTTGACAAAGATGCCAAAACCATTCAATGGAAAAAAGAATCTTCAACAAATGGTGCTGGTCTAACTGGATGTCTACATGTAGAAAAATGTGAGCATATTCTTTAAAATGACTTCCGAGTCTGTATTCAGGTTTTATTTTATTATTTCCATCCAGATCCATCAACAGCATTTTGAATGTGGTTATAATTGAATTTCTTTTGATAAGGGTTTCTATCTTGACTAGGCTAATGCATAATTTCAGTATGGAGTTTTTTGAAATTAAGACTTCAGACCAGTTAACAAGTATTCCTATTATCACTCAGGACACTGCCTCATGAGGACTGCATGCTTTTGGCTCACCCCAAGGGCACTCATACCTACCCAGAGTGTGACCCCACTTCATGAGTTTCCTTTAATGTTAGCTTAAATGTGCCATTTACATAAACATAATTCCTTATTACCCAATGTTAAACTGAAAATTGTCTTTACTCCATGCACAACCTAAAGTTCATCTGCCATTGATTTCACCTTTGACACTTAATATAATCTGAAATGTATTTGACATATTTTTTCCTGTCTGAAATTTTTATGGAAGCAAAGCTATAGAAGTTCACTTTTTTCCCCTCATTTTTACGCTATGTGTCTGACTCTACCTGGTGAATAACAAGCAAATAATATCTATTTGCTGAGTGAATGAACAAAATTGATCAAATAATCAGAAAACTTTCTGGGATAAGTAGGAGTAGAGATATGGACCAAAGGCTTTCTACAATGGTGTTCAGGAATGCACAAACAGCTTTACTAAGACTGAAGTATGATGGCAGGAGAAATTTTTCCAGGTTTCCTGGGAAAGACATAAAAGAAAGATACAGCGGTGAAGACTGGGATTATCAAATAGTGCCAAAGACAGAGAATGAGAGCTCTCCTCTAACATCAGGCCACCTTTGTGGAAATTCACAATGCATCATTAGCAACATTTATAGAGACTCCAATCAGCAGGGGATCGAAGCAGATGAAGAGACTCACAGCCAAATTCTGGACAGAGCAGAAGGAGTTTTCTGGAAGAAGGGGAATACGAAAAGACCAGAAGTGGACAGGAGCCACACAGGGAGCCCAAAAAAGCCCCCTCCCCATCCCAAACCCCACCAAAAGCAAGGCTTACCGGGTAATACAGAGACTGATGCAATGACTAAAGACCATACATAAAGATGACGTAGACTCCTGCCCAGATGAAGCCTATACACAACTCAGTCTCCTTGTGGGCTCCCAAGTAAGAGGAGAAGAGACAGTCTCTGACATGAACTCCGTTGCCTGCCCCTTGATCACTTCTCCCTGGTGGAAAGAACTAGCCAGCCCACAGAGGAACAGGATTCAGGCAGTCCTGAAGGGACCTGATTGGCAAGGGTCAGACAGTAGGGAAGGAGGACAAACCCTATCAGTGGACTAGGGAAAACGGATAGGGAAGGGAGAAGGAGGGAAAAGTGGGACTGGGAGGAGATGAGGGAGGGGACTACCACTGGGATACAAAGTGAAAAATTAATAATAATAATAATTTAAAAATAAAATCCTGCTTAAGGATTATTTTGTGGGAGGACAGTGGTGCGTGAGGATGGGAACAGGAAGAATCAGGCAGGAGAAGGAGCAACAGAGGGATAGAGCACAGGGAAAGAGAATTGACATAGGTAAGCATTTAGAAGGCAATATGGAAACCTAGCACATTGGAAACTTCCTGGAACCTATGAGATTAATGCTAATGAAGACTGCCAGTAATGGAGAATAGAGTCTGAACCAGACATCTTCTTTAACCAGGATAGGTTCTCAGTGGTGGGACAGGGACACCAACCCATCCTCCAAATCTATGACCTTCAGCCCGCTCTGTCTACAAGATACACTGCAACAATGGCGACTCAAAGCATGTGGGAGTGGTCATCCAATGATTGGTCTTATCTGAGGCCCAAAGCATGAGAGGGAACACCTGTCCAACACTGCTCAGATGGTGAGGATATGGAAGCTGGATGGCTCAGAGACCTAGGGATAGAAGCAAAGAATACTGACCAAAAAAAAAAAAAATAGTCAATGAAATGACTCGTAATGATATTGTGCTATACTCCTAGGATCTGTGTCTAGCCCAATCGCCATCAGAGAAGATTTCCTCCAGGAGCTGATAGGAACAGATGCAGAGATCCACAGTCAAACATTAGGGTAAGGTCAAGGAATTCTGCAGAGGGAGGAAAGACTGCAGAAGCCAGAAGGGTTGAGGGGTTGAGGACACAACCCACAAACCTTAAACGGCACTTAAAGGGCTACATAGAGACTGAAGAGGCAAGGAGAGTGGGTGTTTAAGCTTGGGGTTTTTGCTGGACTCCTAAAAATTGGAGTGGTGTCCTCTCTGACTCTTTTGCCTGTTCTTGAGAGCCTTTTCCTCCTACTGGTTGCCTCACCCAACCTTGATATGAGCGTATATTCGTTGTCATATTTCATCCTTGTTATGCCAAGTTTGAGTTCAGTTGATAGCACTGGAAGGTTTTCTCTTTTCTGAAGGCTAATGGAGAATCAGTGGGAGAGAGAGAAGGTAGGAGGATGCTGGGAAGAAGAGAGGAAGAGGAAATTTCAGTCAGGGTTTATTTTATGAGAGAATATTTTTTTTAAAAAAAAAAGAGCAAAAAAAAGGGAAAAAAAGAAAACAAAAGCTTCCCCTCGCATTGTAGGTACAGTACAAAGAGGTCCAGCCTCAATCCAGTGCTCTAAAAATATTGACCACAGTAATCACACAGAGAGAAAAGGCTTCTTTTGGCTCATGATTTCACTGTTTTTCACCCATGATAAATTGGCCCCACTGTCTTTGCACATAAGACAGGTCAATGCAGCCTGACTGGAACACACAGTTGAACCAAGTGTCTCATCGTGTGAAAGTCAGGATAGAGAGGAAGAAACAGGTCCATAATTCAATTCCAGGACACAATCATGTGACAAGAATATTGGTCCACAGGCACTTTCCATATGGTTTCCAGAATCTCCTAGGGGTATATTGCAGGTAGGTACTACACAAGGGCTTTTTGGTAACAATTTATATCTAAGACAGTCGTTCTCAAACTTCATAATTACATGACCCTTTAATCCACAGTAACTCGAACCATAATGTTATTTTTGTTGCTACACGATAACTGTAATTTTGCTACTGTTATGAATCACAATGTAACTAAGAATCTGATATACAACCTCCAAAGGAATTATGACCCATAAGTTGAGAACTGCTGGTCTAAAGGAAGTGGAATTTAGTGTCAGTGAAAAGTAGCTGAATTCCACCTCCAGCAGAACCAGTTCTATAAGGAGTCCACAAAATTATACTGTATTATTGCTAGAATGTTGGTTCATGAAGACAAAAACATTGTGGCTTGGAGTTGCATTAGTGTAAAATTGAGATTACAGTGTATATACCTGACTGACTGTGAAAGCAACTGAGAAAAAATACAGCATTGACCACTGAGATACCGAGGCCCATTTGATCATGCTGTTCAAGCTCCCACAGAGGAGTAAAAAGTTCTTCTTTTTTAAGGAGTAAAACAAGTTCTTCTTCCCATGCCACAGCAGTGACTGCAAAACATATGTGGTTAAAGTTCAAGAGTCAGAAAATCTGTACACCTAAAGAAGCTAGGCAAGAAGGAAGACCCTGGGAAAGATGAACAATCTTCATTCAAAAAGTCAAACGGGATAGACATCAGAAGAAGGAGAAAACAGGGAACAGGACAGGAGCCTACCACAGAGGGCCTCTGAAAGACTCTACCCAGCAGGGTAGTAAAGAAGATGGTGAGACTCAGAGCCAATCTTTAGGCAGAGTTCAGGGAATCTTAAGAAAGAAGCAGGAGATAGAAAGACCAGGAGGGGACAGGAGACTCACAAGGAGAGCAACAGAACCAAAAGACCTGTGGGCCCAGGGGTCTTTTTTGATACTGATACTCCAATCAAGGACCATGTATAGAGATAACATAGAACCCCTGCACAGATATAGCACATGGCAGCTCAGTCTTCAAATGGGTATCCTAGTAAGTGGAACAGGTGTTGTCTCTGAAATGAACTCAGTGGCTGTCTGTTTGGTCACCAACCCCTGAAGGGGAAAAGCCTTAACAGGCCACAGAGGAAGATAATAAAGCCAGTTCTGATGAAGCCAGATAAACTAGGGTCAGAGGAAAGAGGAGGAGGATCCCCCCCATCAGTGGACTAGGGAAGAGACATGCGAGGAGAAGAGGGAGGGAGGGCAAGACTGGGAAGGGCTGAGGGAGGGGGCTACAGCTGGGATAAAAAGTGAATAAACTGTAATGAAAAATAAAATTAAAAAATATTCAGGAGTCAGCATTTAGTTCTGCTGGCACTAAGGATAGTTGAGACTAAAGTACTTCCATATTGACAAGGCAGCAGTATAGTTAACAATATTGTAGTTATTCATTACAGAAGCATCATTGGCACTTAAAGAGTGTCACTGTGGTGATTTTAGAGACATCTAGCATCCATGCCCAGTATCAACAGATGGCTGTTAAAACAAAAAGTGTAGGTGTTTTAAATTTTTGAAACCACTTTGAGGCAAAAACATGCAATAATAATCAGTAATATTTAATCACAGATGAAATGCCAAGGTACACTTAAAGTGTATGAAAGTGTTGCCACTAATTATTCAAGACATAGACTTTTGAACCTAGAAGAAATCATAAATCTTCACAAATCTACAGTGCAATTGTTTATTTACAGGTAACATAAGCAATGTTTAATTTACTGAATTCCTATCATTTGGGTATGTCAATGATGAGTTTCAAATGCTTACATACATTGAACATAATAAAGAAATTTTTTTTTCCTCTAGAAAAGATGTAAATAGTTTGTTTCCAAGAATAGCTATACAACCTTGCATGTTATAATATAAGGCGTGACATGTTTTTGTAATGGTACTTTCTGCTTATAAAGTCAAAACTCCCCAGCATTCTTCACTGAGTGGAAATTATTGTTATTACAGTTTCCAGCAAACACCCTATTATGTTGCTGCTGAACTTTCAGGTGCCCAGTCTGTGTGTGGCTAATTTTTACCATGTTCATTAGGCTGTCAGGCATACCACTACTATTCATCTGTCAATTTGAATCATCTTTATGTTGGAAACTCCATAACCTCTCTTAGCAACTCTGGCAGTTAAAAGTGATGTACAGTCAAAATAGTTTGACTTTAAATGAGCATTCTACCTGGAGTTAACCTTTACCACTCAACTGTTATTATTTCTGTGGTGAATGGATTATTTTCATCTCTTTATTCCATGTATATGAATAAGCTCCAGCATGACAATGATGTCAAGGGGAAAGATGAAGTTTTATGAAAGTAAGTTCAGGCTATGAAAGACCTAGATTTCAAATTATTAAGTAAATATGATGGTAATTGTGCAAATAAATCTGAGTAGGGTGCCAAAGGAGTCTAACATTGTATTACCCAATCTGACTCATCCATATGGAGAGTGACAAGCAGATTATAAAGTTTCCAGGTAATTCAAATAAGGAGTATAGATATCTTTTCACTGTTAGGAGCTGTTCCTCCAATTTGACTTCATTCAGTCTGGATTACTGATGTGAATAAGGCATTATTAGTATGAACTCTGATTGTACTGCAGATGATTTAAAGAAGAAAAATGTAACCACGGCCCCTACAATGTCACAGTATATACATCAATATCTGTAGACACTAGACTATGGTAAGAGACAGAGAAATATGTTTTAAAATATGTAAAGCTCATGCTTTTAAAAAAATTGCTTGTAACATTCTACCTTCAAAAGGAATTTCACAGAAATAATGTTACAAAGGTGACAACATAAGCAAGGCAGTTGAGTAGAGGTGTTTGACATATTTTCCTCTGAAACAAAATAGAGGAAAGAAGAAAAAAGCAATTGCTATTGCTCTGGGGTATTTGTAACAGCTTATAAAAACACCAGGGACCATGGGAAATTCACAGTCATGCAATGGTTTAAAAAGAGATGAACTAAATGCACATTTCCTATCCTGGTCAGTCTCCAAAACAGTAAGTTGGAGGCCCTAGGAGTCCCCACCAATGCCAGAACCCCTAAAGTGTTTGCTGCTTAGGAGCCTTTCTCTCCTTCTGACTCAGCCCATTTAAGGTGCTGCTCTGCTGCTGGCAAAAGAGCTGCTCTGTGTCTCACTTACCCTTGGCCAGGATCCCAGGGTCCATGTGTTATCTTGAGCCACTGCACACCTGGACTCCTCTAGCTAAGACACAGCCTGCATCAGTTTGACAGACCAGCCTGACAAACTAGCTACATGGTCCTGCCAGTCTCTCTCATGAATAAAACCACTGTGAAAAAGTAGGATGCCAGAAGCTACCCAGAAATGTGTCAGTTCTCCAAGCCCAACTCATGAGAAAGGTAAACAACACACTCTGAGCAGGTTGGCTCCCAAGTCTCCTGAAGGGCGATACACAATCTCTAGAAACCAAATATTATATTCTGTCCCATGTCTGTTTGCACACACTGGAGCGACCTTGACCATGCTTGATTTTTGGAGACTGACAGAGGCACACTAATTTCATTTTGAACCAGTGGCAATGTTTCAATAAGACAAACAGAACTTGGCAAGTATGCCCTGTCCTCACATAGATATATGAAGAATTGCTGAGATATCTACCCAAGCAAAGGAGAGGGGCACTATAGAGGAGCAGTCTTAGAAGCCAAGAAACCTAGACCATAGCTGGATCTCTGGCATGACTAACAGTGACGACAACTAAATAAGACACACAAACACTACACTACTTCTTGGAGACAAGGACCCCAGAGTCTAGTCAGCACAAGTACTCTAGGACACATCTCCAACAGGAATGAATTTATTTTGAAAGTTATCCTAGAAAACTTCTCTGGATACTCACCTGCCAGTTGTGCAGGTTTTAATGCAGAGACAAAGAAATGTGAAAAAGCATGTTAAGGTGATGACATCAACTGAACATACAAATTCTCAGCAGCAGGACCACAAAGTCCAACAAAAAATAGATTCCAAAAAAAGTATTCAAAAAATAATAATTTTAATAAAACTCAAACAGACATATAAGAATGATATGCTTGAAATTTGGAAGACAAAGAAAAAAGATTATAGTGTAAGAAAAGCAGTTCAAGAGGAGGAAGTTATTGCCCATATATATGCAAATAAAATTAAAACACTCAATTACACAAGTAAATGTTATTAGGTACAAAGAGAAGAAAGTTAGAATTCAAAACAATAAATATAAGCTCAACTCACTTCTGCTAATAGACATGCACCACACACACACACACACACACACACACACAAACAATGAAAGACTATCATTACACAAAGATCAAATGGGTTCCACATTTACAGAACATTTCACCTATCAACTACAGTGTATAAATAGGGTCTCTTTTTAGTATGTAAAACATTCTCCAAATAGCACCGTCTGTTTTTCCTTGTTGTCACAAGAACCCCCCAAAAAAATTACTTCAAAGAAAGAAAGACTTATTTTTTTCTCACAGTTTCAGAGGTTCAGTACAGTCATCTAAGTATATTGTTTCTAGTCCTATGAGAAGGGAGAACTATTTTGACTGAAAAACACAGAGGATGAGAAAGATGCTTATCATATTGCAGCCATGAAGAAAAGAAGAAGGAAAGAAAACAAGGGAATGGGCAAGTTAAGATGTACTTGTCTAAGTTCCACCCTCAATGACTCATTTCCTCCAAATCAATACCTGTATCTTTAAATCCTACTCAGTTATGTATTGAACAGTGAGCTGGTTCATTGATGATGTTAGTGCTCTCCTGATCTAGTCACCTTTTCAACAATTTTATAAGACCAGACTATGCTCTTAACCACGTCAGCATCCACTCCTTTAATGACTAAAACCCAACAAAAGTCTTATAACTGAAAAATAAACTCAATAAATTGCAAGATGCTAAATCAGCATAAAGAAACAACCTTTTATTCACCAATTACAAATTATCTGGTAAAGAAATCAGTACTCATGAAAATGAAAAGAAATAAAAACAAAAGAGAGAAGGGAAAAATATAATTGTATTTTGCTAAGGAAGTAAATATGTTGCTAAACTTTGTAGAGAAAAAGGTAAAGGACTAATTAAAGAAATTAATGAGACTATTAAATTAAAATTGGAAATGTACTCCATATTTATTGACTGGGAGAATCAGTCTAGTTAAGATGGCCATACTACCTAAAGGAAATCACAGGACTAATACAATCTCCATCAGAATACAGACAACAGTCTTCAAAGTAATAGAAAATTATACAAACCAAAATAAAGAAGTTGGTTCTCCAGGGAGCCTGAAGGCCATTCTAGATGGAGGAGCAAGTAGGCTAATTGTGGATCTGTGCTCCCTCTTTTCATTTCTCTAATTCTAGAAACTCAGTCTCATCCATAACTTTGTAGTAGACCACCTTCTGTGGCCTCCCCTTCCTCTCTGTTCCCATGATCCAATGGATGGGTCATGTAGACCTTCTTCTCCAACCTTTTTTTCCAATTCATCACTTTATACCAGCCTCTAATTCTGGTAGAGACAGTTCTGGGATCTTGCAGGCCACTCGGGCTAGGGAAGCTGGTAGCCGATCTGCAGATATTCAACTTTCCTCTTCATCCCCAAGTTCAACTGATCAGTTTCAACACCATAGGTGTAGCAGACTTCTATACCTGCATCTCCAACAGATCAAGGAAATATTCTCTTGCAACCTTCTCCCTCATCCACTCTGTTATCCAAACCCCTACTCCAGTAGGCATTCTTTTTTTTTTAATTTATTACAATTTATTCAAGATAGTCCAGCAGGCATTCTTTAGGAATGGTTCAACCAAGCCTGACAGAGAAACAAGTTGGCTAGCAAAGAAGGAAGATGGGCTTCAGAGCTTCATTACCCTCCCCCTTCCTCCCATATCCAATCTTCTGGTGTCATCCATAACACCATAGCATACCTCTCTGTAACCTGCACACATCCCCAGATAAACATAACCTGGTGGAACCACTAGCTTTTCTTACTCTGGGAATCAACTCAGGCCCCACTTCTAGTTCATCACCATTCCTAAGTGTCAGCCCTCAATAAGTGGAAATACATTTTACTTGAAAACCTCAGTGGCCACACCTATCAGGATTCCAGAAGAATTTCCTATTAGAAAACACACGGTAAACACACCCTTCAAAGAACCAGAGAAGGCAACAGAAATCAAGAGAAAAAAAATGACCACCCAGCAAAGACAAGACCAATATCAGCACTGAGGGTTAGTCTTCCCAAACCCAGATACCTAGGTACCAACATAAAAACACAATCAATAACAGCAATGACAATGTCTCCACTAGAGCCCAGTGGGCCTTCTGCAGTAGGCCCTAAGAAGTGAAGCATTGCTGAAGCATAAGACAAAAAATTTAAAATAGCCTTTCTGAACATGATAGATGTCCTTAGAGAGAAAAGAAAAAAAATTCCCCTGTGGAGCTTCTGTACCTTCCGGGTCTTTCTATCCCCCAACTCTTCTATAAGACTTCTTGCTCTCTGCTCAAAGTCTGGTTTGAGTTTCAACATCTGCTTTGATCTCCTGCTAGATGGAGTTATTTAGAGGTCATCTATGGTAGGCTCCAGTGCTGTTCCCTCTCTTCAACTGCTTCAGTGTCTATTCTATTTGTCCTTCTGAATGAGATTCAAGCATCCTCCCTAGGGTCCTCTTTCTTTAGCTTCTTTAGGTCTGTAGATTTTAGTATGGTTATCTTGTATTATAGGACTAATATCTGCTTATAAGTGAGTATATACCATGCGAGTCTTTCTGGTTCTGGGTTACCTCACTCAAGATTATTTTTTCTAGTTCCATCTATTTGCCTGCAAATGATTTCCTTATTTTAATGGCTGAGTAGCATTCCGTTGTGTAAATATTCCTCAATTTTTTATCTATTCTTCAGTGAAGAACATCTAGGCTGTTTCCAGATTCTGGCTATTACAATTAAAGCTGCTATGAACATAGTTGAGCAAGTGACCTTGTTTTATAGTGGAGAATTATTTGAGTATATGCCCAGGAATGGTATGTGTGGGTATAGCTGAGGTAGCACTAGTCACAATTTTCTAAGAAAGTGCTAAATTGATTTTCAAAGTGGTTCTACAAATTTGCACTCCTGAAGAACAATTTGCAAATTCATATGGAAAAACAAAATACCCAGAATAGCTAAAACAATCCTGTTCAACAAAGATCTTCTGAAGGTATCTTCATCCCTGATCTCAAGCTGTACTATACAGCAACAGTAATAAAAATCTGCATGGTACTGGCATAGAAACAGATTGGTGGCCAATGGAATCAAATGGAAGACATAGAAATAAACTCACACACTTATGGATACTTGATTTTTGACCAAGAAACCAAAATCATACAAGGGGAAAAAAAGACAGCATCTTCAATAAACGATGCTAGTATAACTGGATATCTATAAGTAGAAATTTGTAAACAGATACATATTTATCACCCTGCACAAAACAAAAGTCCAAGGGCATCAAAGACCTCAATTTAAAACCAGACACTCTAAGCCTGTTAGAAGAAAAAGTGGGGAAGAGCTTTGAACCCATTGCCACAGGAGACAACTTCCTGAACAGCATACCAAGAGCACAAGCTCTAATATCAACAATTGGTGAAAGGGACCTGAAGAAACTGAAAACTTCTGTAAAGCAAAGGACAGTGTCTTCAGAACAAAACACAGTCGACAGACTGGGAAAGAATCTTCGCCAACCCAATATCTGACAGAGGGCTAATATCCAGAATATATATATATATATATATATATATATATATATATATATATATATATATAAAACTAAATAAATTAAAAAGCAACAAACCAAGTAACCCAATTAAAAAATGGAGTACAGAGATAGACAGAAAATTCTCAATAGAAAAATATTGAATGTTAGAGAAACACTTAAAGAAATGTTCAATGTCTTTAGTCATCAGGGAGATGCAAATCAAAATGACCCTGAGATTTCACCTTACACCCATCGGAATGTCTAAGATCAAAAACTTAAATGACAATGCATACTGGAGAGGATGTGGATAAAGGGGAACCCTCCTCCATTGCTGGTGGGAATTTAAACTTGTACAACCACTGTGGAAATAAATCTGGTGCTTTCTCAGAAAATAGGAATAGTGCTGCGTCAAGATCCAGCTATAACCCTCCCAGGCATATATCTAAAATATGCTCAAGTATAAAACAAGAACATTTGCTCAACTGTGTCATAGCAGCTTTATTCCCAATAAACAGAATCTGGAAATAACCTAGATGGCCCTCAACAGAGGAATGGATATGAAATTGTGATACAGAATGGAACACTCCTCAGCAATTAAAAACAAGGAAAAAATGAAAATTTCAGGCAAATAGTTGGAACCAGAAAAGATCATCCTGAATGAGCTTTCTAGAAGCAGAAAGACAGACATAGTATAAACTCACTTTTAAGTGGATATTAGACACATAATATAGGCTCAACACACTAAAATCTGTACACCTAAAGAAGCTAAGCAAGAAGGAGGACTCTAGGGAAGATGCTCAATCCTCATTCAGAAAGACAAACAAGATAGACATCAGAAGAGGGAGAAAACAGGGAACTGGACAGAAGCCTACCACAGAAGGCTTCTGAAAGACTCTACAGAGCAGGGTATTGAAGGAGATGCTGAGACTCACAGCCAAACTTTAGGAAGAGAGCAGGGAATCTTATGAAAGATGGGGGACACAGAAAGACCTGGAGGGGACTTGAGCTCCCCTCCAAAAAACTTGGGCCCAGTGGTCTTTTCTGAGACTGATACTCCAACCAAGGAGTAACCTTGAACCCGTGTACAGAAGTAGCCCATGGCAGCTCAGTATCCAAGTGGGTTCCCTGGTAAGGGTTGTCTCTGACATGAACTTAGTGGTTGGCTCTTTGATCACCTCCTTCTGATGGGGGAGCATCCTTACCAGGCCTCAGAGGAGGACAGTGCAGCCAGTCCTGATGAGACCTTATAGGCTAGGGTCAGAGGAAGGGGAGGAGGACCTACTAGTGGACTAGTGGTCCACTAGTCTACTAGGGGACTGGGGGAGGGGCATAGGAGAAGAAGAGGAAGAGATGGTAGGATGAGTGAGTGGGCTACAGATGGGATGCAAAGTAAATAAATTGTAAAAAAATAAATAAATAAAAAGAAAACAAAATAAATGGCCAATGTTTAAGAATGAAAGATGTTAGTTACCCATATTTGATCATCACCCAATATATGTGCACAAAAAGTCGTACAGTACAACATAAACATACTAAATTTTTGTTGTTGTTGTTGAAAATGGTCTCATTTAGCCCCAGCAGTGTATGTAGCAGTAGATGTTCTTAGATTCAGTCTCCTCTTGGCTCTGCCTCAAAACATATAATTATAATCCAATTAAAAAATATAACACATCCTGAGAATAAAACACAATTTAACTGAGATATTGTAAGGTATTTGCTAGAGGTTAAAAGGAAATCATGAAATTTGAAGGCAAATGGTGGGATGTAGGAAAGATCATCCTGAGTGAGGTATCCCAGAAGCAGAAAGACACATATGGTATATACTCACTTATAAATGGATACTAGACCTATAATATAGATTAAACATATTAAAATCTATATACCTAAATAAGCTAAACAAGAAGGAGGACCCTGGGCAAGATGATCAATCCTCACTTAGAAAGACAAATGGGATGGGCATTGGAAGAAGGAGATAACAAGAATCAGGACAGGAGTCTACCATAGAGGGCCTCTGAAAGATTCTACCCAGTAGTGTATCAAAGCAGATGTTGAGACTCATAACCAAACTTTCACCAGAGTGGAAGGAAAAAAGGGGGGGGGGTAGTTAGTAAGACTTCTTCTGGAGAGCAGAAGCTCCACAAGGAGAGCAACAAAAGCAAAATATTTGGGCAAATGGGTGTTTTCTGAGACTGATACTCCAACCATGGACCAAGACCCATTCATGGTGATAACCTAGAACCCCTGCTCAGATGCAGCCCATGGCAGATCAGTCTCCAAGTGGGTTCCCTAGTAAGGGGAACAGGGACTGTCTCTGACATGAACTCAGTGGTTGGCTCTTTGACCCCCCCACTCCCACCCCAGGGAGGAGCAGCTTTGCCAGGCCACAGAGGAGGACATTGAAGCCAATCTGATGAGACCTGATAAGCTAGGGTCAAATGGAATGAGAGGAGGATTTCCCCCATCAGTGGACTTGGAGAAGAGAATGGGAGGAGATGGGGGAGGGAGGGTGGGATTGGAAGGGAATGAAGATGAGAATAAATTGTAATTACTGTAAAAAATAAAAATTTAATTAAAAAATTATATAGGTAATTATTTTTTCCTATCAAATAACTAAATTTTTTTATCTTAGGGATTAGTCTATGAAGGGACTAAAATAATGTCTCTGTATAGGTCATATATAAAAATAAACATGTTTTAGATAAATATTAAGTTAGGTATAAAAGTTATTTTATTTCCTGATATTTCAGTTTCACCACATTGAAATCCACTTACTATACAAAATCCCATCACACCTACAGAGAATGAAAAGGGGGATATTGCAAAGGTCCATAATCACCACCACAGTTCATGCTATCCTTTAAGAATATGGAAAAGAAGGAACAGCCGAGATTATAAGTCATCACGTCTTCCCTCACGAGTACTGTAGTCGGCACTTTAATGTGCTATCAGCCTTTCCCTGTGGGGGAAGCTCCATATGATGAGCACGAGAGACCAGAGAGCCTCAGGAGGTCAGAAAGCTGCCTTCATCCCAGTTAGAATGCTGCTTTCATCCCTGCCCCTCACAGAAATATGAAGTAATGAATATAAAATAGACTCACATGGATGTCATGGTAGTTGCTTTTTCAACCCCGAAGCTCTTTGTTTAAAAACTCTAATGATCAGAGATGATAAAACCATGCTTCAAACATCAAAACTGATTTTATGGTTTGAGCAGATAAAATGACAATAAATTTCTTGCTAAGTTCCAGTCTTAAGACCAACAAAATATATTTTTAAAACACTGCAAATCTCTCTCTTTGATTCTGACTTAATTTACATTAGCTTCTAACAATGCTAAATTATAGGGCACATTTGTTCACAGAATATTCTGGAATCACATCATGACATCATGCCATTTAGCTTTGCTTGTACACAGCTGATGTGATTCTAGGCTAACTGCTATCCACCCGGTTTGATTTCCTTTAAAGTTCAACAAAAGATTGTCACTCACCATCTGCATGGGCACAACCAAGATATATAGTGTGTCTGCAGTTTTTTTTTTTAATATGAAATTATAGAAATTATTATTTTTTCTATATAATCTTTCTTTTAATGAACACCTATGTCAGAAAGCAGAAGTGACAGAGAACAGATGTGGGCATGATCTTCATTGATGATTTCTTTCATCATTATTGTGTCATTTCCACTGGCATTTTATTTGGGGTTTTGATCATATTTCCCAAAAAGGTTTGGACTACCCTAGTTCAGCACACTTCAAGAGTAATTCAGTATCAATGTATAAACTGTGTTAATTCATAAATGTGATACTGTTTTAGTCACATAATTTACCAATAACAGCACGATTACCAAGCAAAAATTTTAAACCAAAATGTTAATGGCGAATGTAAATTACTTGCTTTGCTTTCATCGTTGTTTTGTTTTAACTATTTCTAAATTGAAAATGTGTTACATAAATAATAGAGAGCATTTTAGAAGTTATCTCTTCATCTATGTATTAAACACAAAAGAGTGCATTTGAAGCATTTTGATGTTTACTTCAAAGCAAAGGAAACAGGTAAATACATAGCCATGCCATCCAGGCTTTCACTAGTTACAAAGTGCTGGCAGCCTAAAAAAAAAAAAAAAGATTCCATCCTAAAGTATTTCAAACCCATTCAAAACTGGCAACATAAGAGATTGGAAAAAATGCTGTTATTAAAAGAACTTACAGTGTATTAGGAATCCAAAGCCTCCATCTTTACTGTGTAACAACGTATGCTCCTATCTTCTACATTCAGAATTCAAGCATTCCAGGGTTTGCCAGCTTTTTATTTTGACTTTAGTTTTACTAATTAAAAATATTGTTTTTTTGATAGTTTCATACATACTCATATATTGTGATACATATGTATGTATCTATACACACCCATACATATGTATGTATGGTAGTTTGATTATATCTTCGTGGTCATCAAGTTTTAGCTGGTTAATCATGTTTCCAGAGCCTGGTATGGGTTTTCTCCCCCAAAATGGGCCAATTCATTAACCACCAACCATTGTGACATTATTTACAGGTGGGCATGCATTGTTCCACAGCTTGATTCTTTGGTTATAAGGACATATGTTTGGAAAGACCTTGATGTCTTTTCTAGCCACCTGCCTCCAGCACAACTTTCTGGTACTTAGACGACTACCCAACAGGAAAAAAAAAATACTATCTTCATTCAGATTTTTTTCTCTATATTTTACAACCAATTTGGATTGTATTTTCATCAATAGTGTCTTGTCTTTAGTTCTGGAGGGCAACCAAGAGGACAGACAAGAGCTGATATTGTTTTCCCAGGCTCTATGATCTCCATGATAAACTTCTGCAGAGGTCTCCCATATCTAGACTTGATCATTTTGCTTGCTAACCCACTGATTCTATTGACAGTATTGTTTAAAGAGGCCTAATAACTTTCTTCATTCTCTACTTTCTAAAAATATAATGGCAAGATAATAAAAATATAAGAGAATAGAACATGTTTATGTTACTTATAAACACTATTTCTCTTTTTATTTATTTATTTATTTATTTTTATTTTTCATCAATTACACTTTATTCATTTCGCATCCCCCCATAAGCCCACCGTCCCCTCCCAATCCCACCGTCTCTCCTCCCTCTGCATGCATGCCACTCCCCAAGTCCACTGATAGGGGAGGTTCTCCTCTCCTTTCTGATCTTAGTCTATCAGTTCACATCAAAAGTGGCTGCATTGTCCTCTACTATGGCCTGATAAGGCTGCTCCCCCCCAGGGGGAGGTGATCAAAGAGCAGGCCAATCAGATTATGTCAGAGGCAGTCCCTCTTCACATTATTATGAAACCCAATTGGACTCTGAACTGCCCTGGGCTACATCTGTGCAGGGGTTCTGGGTTATCTCTATGAATAGTCCTTGGTTGGAGTATGAGTCTCTGGGAAGTTCCCTGTGTTCAAATTTTCTGGTTCTGTTGCTCTCCTTGTGGAGACCCTGAATGTAAACTTGTACAACCACTGTGGAAATCAATCTGGTGCTTTCTCAGACAACTAGGAATAGTGCTTCCTCAAGATCCAGCCATACCACTCCTGGGCATATATCCAAAAGAGCCTCAAGTACACAAAAAGGACATTTGCTCAACCATGTTTGTAGCAGCTTTATTTGTAATTGCCAGAAGCTGGAAACAACCCAGATGCCCCTCAACTGAAGAATGGATGCAGAAATTGTGGTACATCTACACAATGGAATATTACTCAGCAATGAAAAATAAGGAAATCATGAAATTTGCAGGTAAATGGTGGGATCTGGAAAGGATCATCCTGAGTGAGGTGTCCCAGAAGCAAAAAGACACACATGGTATATACTCACTCATATAGACATACAACATAGGACAAACCCACTAAAACCTGTGCATCTAAAGAAACTAAGCAAGAGAGAGGACCCTAACTAAAATGTCCAATCCCCATCTGGAAAGGCAAAGAGGATGAATATCAGAAGAAGAAGAGAACAGGAAACAACCTAGTAACCTACCACAGAGGGCCTCTGAAAGCCTCTGCCCTACAGACTATCAATGCAGATGCTGAGCCTGATGGGCACTATTTCTCTTAATATGTATGTGATGATGTTTGTTATCATTAGTAGTGGCCAATATGACAGTAATCAAGTGTAGAAAAGATAAGACTTGACCTTGATAGATGTGGACTTAATTGTAGGTTAAAGAAGTAAGGTTAATGCAGGAGCATAAAAGTTTTTATATACCTTAAAAAAGCCAAAGATGGAAGGAAAATTTAAAGAAATTGTAATATTTTGCATCTCCTCAGGAAATAATATGCTTTTAATAACATCTAAATATATTTTCTGGAATTTTCTGTTGTAATTGTAAGGTAACATTGTTGTATAGAATATGACTATAACAAGCATTAAATTATTGCACAAATTTTTACAATTTTAAAATTTCTTGCAAGTTGAATACATGAACTGTACAAATGAAGAAAGTGGAAAACTTTAATCAAAACACATAATGAGTCAAATCCAAATTATTTGATCCATCAAATTGTATGTTAATTATATCATTATTTCTTCCAAACAAATATGAAACAAGTTTTATTCAAATGGATAATTTAAGACTATACCCAATATCAAGAATAATTGACAAAAACTTAGCAGAAAACAAATAGACAATCTATTACATATTTTCTTTTTATTTATTTTTTATTTATCCTTATTTGTTATAATTTATTCACTTTTTAAAAATTTTATTTTATTTTATTAATTACACTGTATTCACTTTGTATACACTCATAAGCCACTCCCTCCTCCCCGCTCAATACAATCCCCCTTCCCGCTCCCCCTTCTTCATGCATGCCCCTCTCCAAGTCCACTGATAAGGGAGGTCCTCCTTTCCTTCCTTCTGATCTTACTCTATCAGATCACATCAGGAGTGGCTGCATTGTCATCTTCTGTGGCCTGGTAAGGCTGCTGCCGCCGCAGGGGGAGGTGATGAGAGAGCAGACCAATCAGATTATGTAGAGGCAGTCCCTCTTCCCGTTACTATGTAACCCACTTGGACACCAAACTGCCATGGACTACATCTGTTCAGGGGTTCTAGGTTACGCCATGCATGGTACTTGGTTGGAGTATGAATCTCTGAAAGACCCCTGTGTTCAAATTTTCTGGTTTTGTTGCTCTCCTTGTGGGGTTCTTGTCCTCTCCAGATCTTACTATTTCCCACTTCTTACATAAGATTCCATGCACTCTGCCCAATAGTTGGCCATAAGTCTCAGCATCTGCTTTGATAGTCTCCAGGGTAGAGCCTATCAGAGGCCCTCTGTGGCATGTTTCTAGATTATTTCCTGTTTTCTTCTTCCTTGGATGTCCATCCTCTTTGCCTTTCAGGGATGGGGATTGATCATTTTAATCAGGGTCCTCTCCCTTGATTAGTTTCTTTAGATATACAGGTTTTAGCAGGTTTATCCTATGTTATATGTCTATATGAGTGAGTATATACCATGTGCGTCTTTCTGCTTCTGGGACACTCACTCAGGATCATCCTTTCCAGTTCCCACCATTTACCTGCAAATTTCATGATTTCCTTGTTTTTCATTGCAGACTGATACTCCATTGTGTAGATGTAGCACAATTTCTGCATCCATTCTTCAATTGAGGGGCATCTGGGCTATTTCTAGCTTCTGTCTATTACAAATAAGGCTGCTACCAACATGGTTGAGCAAATGTCCTTATTGTGTACTTGAGACTCTTTTGGGTATATGCCTAAGAGTGGTATACCTGGATCTTGAGGAAGCACTATTACTAGTTGTCTGAGAAAGCACCAGATTGATTTCCAGAGTGGTTGTACAAGTTTACATTCCCACCAGCAATGGAAGAGGGTTCCCCTTTCTCCACAACCTCTCCAGCATGTGTTGTCACTTGAGTTTTTTATCTTGGCCATTCTGATGGGTGTAAGGTGAAATCTCAGGGTTGTTTTGATTTGCATTTCCCTAATGGCTAATGTGATTGAGCATTTCTTTAAGTGTTTCTCTGCCATTTGATATTCCTCTACAGAGAATTCTCTGTTTAGCTCTGTTTCCCATTTTTCAATTGGATTACTTGGTTTATTGTTTTTCAGCTTCTTTAGTTCTTTATATATACTGGATATTAGCCCTCTGTTAGATAAAGGGTTGATGAAGAATCTTTCCCAATCTGTAGGCAGTCGCTTTGTTTCGATGATGGTGTCCTTTGCTTTACAGAAGTTTTTAGTTTCATGAGGTCCCATTTACTGATTGTTGCTCTTAGAGCCTGTGCTGTTGGTGTTCTGTTCAGGAAGTTGTCTCCTGTACCAATGAGTTCTAGGGTTTTCCCCACCTTTTCTTCTCACCAATTTAATGTGTCTAGTTTTATGTTGAGGTCTTTGATCCACTTGGACTTTAGTTTTATGCAGGGTGATAAGTATGGATCTATTTGCATTTTTCTACATGTAAACATTCAGTTAGACAGCACCATTTGTTGAAGATGCTATATTTTTCCATTGTATGGTTTTGGCGTCTTTGTTAAATATCAGGTGTCCATAAGTAAGTGGGTTTATGTCTGGGTCCTCTGTTCATTCCAATGATCCACCATTCTGTTTCTATGCCAGTACCATGCAGTTTCTATTACTGTTGTTGTATAGTACAGCTTAAAATCCAGGATGTAGATACCTCCAGAAATTCTTTTATTGTAGAGGATTGTTTTAGCAATTCTGGGTTTCTTGTTATTCCATATCAAGTTGAGAATTTTTTTTCCAGGTCTGCAAAGAATTGTGTTGGTAGTTTGAAGGGAATTGCATTGAATCTGTAGAATGCATTAGGTAAGATGGCCATTTTTACTATGTTAATCCTGCCAAGCCATGAGCATGGGAGATCTTTCCATCTTCTGATATCTTCTTCTAATTCTCTTTTCAGAGACTGGAAATTTTTTCATACAAGTCTTTGACTTGCTTTTTAGGGTTACACCAAGGTACTTTATGTCATTTGTGGCTATTGTGAAGGGTGTTGTTTCTCTAATTTCTTTCTCAGCCCTTTTGTCTTTTGTATACAGGAGGGCTACTGATTTTTTTTTGTTGTTGTTGTTAATTTTTTATCCAGCCACTTTGCTGAAGGTGGTTATCAGCTGTAGGAGTTCTCTGGTGGAGTTTTTGAGGTCACACATGTATACTAACATCTCATCTGCAAATATTGATAATTTGACTTCTTCCTTTCCAGTTTGAATCCACTTGATCTCCTTCAACTGTCTTATTGCTCTATCAAGGACTTCCAGAATTATGTTGAAGAGATATGGAGAGAGTGGGCAGCCTTGTCTTGTCCCTGATTTCAGTGGGATTGCTTTAAGTTTCTCTCAGTTCAGTTTGATGTTGGCTATAGGCTTGCTGTATATCGCCTTTACTATGTTTAGATATGTGCTTGTATCCCTGATCTCTCCAATACTTTAAACATGAATGGATGTTGGATTTTGTCAAAGGCTTTTTCAGCATCTAGGGAGATTATCATGTGGTTTTTTTTCTTTCAGTTTGTTAATATGGTGGATCACATTGATGGATTTCCGTATATTGAACCACCCCTGCATACCTGGGATGAAGCCTACTTGGTCATAGTGGATAATATCTTTGATGTGTTCTTGGATTCGGTTTGCGAGTATTTTAAGTATTTTTGCATCAATGTTCATAAGGGAGATTGGCCTGAAATTCTCTTTCTTTGTTGAGTCTTTGTGAGGTTTAGGTACCAAGGTGACTGTGGCTTCATAAAATGAGTTTGTTAATGTTCCTTCTGTTTCTATTTTATGGAATAGTTTGAAAAGAATTGGTGTTAGCTCTTCTTTGAAGGTCTGGTAGAATTCTGCGCTGAAGCCTTCTGGTCCTGGGCTTTTTTTGGATGGGAGACTTTTGATGACCGCTTCTATTTCTTTGGGGGATATAGGACTATTTAATTGATTTACCTGGTCCTGATTCAGCTTTGGTAAGTCAAATCGATCAAGAAAATTGTCGATTTCATTTAGATTTTCAAATTTTGTGGCATATAGACTTTTGAAGTAAGTCCTAATGATTGTTTGGATTTCCTCAGTGTCTGTTTTTTTGTCCCCCTTTTCATTCCTGATTTTGTTGATTTGGATGGTGTCTCTCTGCCTTTTAGTTAGCTTGGCTTGGCTAAGGGTTTGTCGATCTTGTTGATTTTCTCAAAAACCAGCTCTTGGTTTCACTGATTCTTTGTATTGTTTTATTTTATATTTTCTAATTGATTGACTTCAGCCCCGAGTTTGATTATTTCCAGCCATCTACTCCTTTTTTTCAGTGTCTGCTTCTTCTTTTTGTAGAGTTTTTAAGTGAGCCATTAAGTTGTTTGAATGAGCTGTCTCGAATTTCTTCTTGAAGGCACTATGGACTTTCCTCTTAGCACTGCTTTCATTGTGTCCCACAAGTTTGGGTATGTTGTGTCTTCATTTTCATTGAGTTCTAGGAAGACTTTAATTTCTTTCTTTACTTCTTCCCTGACCCAGCTGTCATGTAGTAGCAAGTTGTTCAGTTTCAATGTGTGTGTAGGCTTTTTGCTATTTCTGTTGTTGTTGAGGTCCAGCTTTATTCCATGGTGATCAGACAGGATACAAGGAATTATTTCAATCTTCTTGTATCTGTTGAGGCTTGCTTTGTGACCAACAATATTGTCTATTTTGAAGAAAGTTCCATGAGGTGCTGAGAAGAAGGTAGATTCTTTTGTGTTTGGGTGTAAACTTCTGTAACTGTCTGTTAGGTCCATTTGATTCATGACCTCTGTTAGAGATATTGCTTCTTTGTTTAATTTCTGTTTTGTTGACCTGTCCTTTGTTGAGAGTGGGGTGTTGAAGTCTCCCACTGTTAATGTGTGGGGATCTATGTATGGTTTAAGTTTTATCAATGTTTCTTTTACAAATGTGGGTGCCCTTGTATTTGGGGCAAAAATGTTCAGGATTGTGATGTCTTCTTGGTGGAATTTTCCCTTGATGAGTATGAAGTGTCCTTCCCCATCTCTTTTTATTAATTTTGGTTGAAAGTCTATTTTATCAGATATTAGAATGGCTACTCTCTTGCTTCTTGGGTCCATTTGCTTGGAAAGCCGTCTTCCAACCTTTTACTCTCAGGTAATGTCTATCTTCGTGACATAGGTGTGTTTCTTGTATGCAACCGATTCCTGGGTTTTGTTTACACATCCATTCCTTTAGTCTGTGCCTTTTTACTGGACAATTGAGCCCATTGATGTTGAGAGAGATTAATGACCAGTGACTGTTAGATCCTTTGATTTTGATGTTGGCTGTGGTCATAGGGTTTTGTGATTGGTTGCTTTTTGTTTTGCTGTAGTGAAGTTAATTATTTCCTGTGTTTTCTTGAATGTAGCTAATTTTCTTGGGTTGTATTTTCCCTTCTAGTGTCTTCTGTAATGCTGGATTTATGTGTCGGTATTGTTAAAATATGTTTTTGAAATTGAATATCTTGTTTTCTCAGTCTATGAGGACTGTGAGTTTTGCAGGGTATAGTAGCCTGGGCTGACATCTGTGTTCTCTTAGGGTCTGCATGATATCTGTCCAGGCCCTTCTGACTATCATAGTCTCCATTGTAAAGTTAGGTGTGATTCTTATGGGTTTGCGTTATATGTTACTTGGCCTTTTTCCCTTGCATCTTTTAGTATTTTTTCTTTGTTCTGTATACTTACTGTTTTGATTATTATGTGGAGGTAGTATTTTCTCTTTTGGTCTAATTTATTGGGTGTAGGCCTCTTTTTATTCTTATTGGTCTTTCCTTTAAGTTGGGGAAATTTTCTTCAATGATTTTCTTGAAAATATTTTCTGGGCCTTGGATCAGGGAATCTTCTTTTTCCTCTATTCCTTTTATTCTTAAATTTTGTCTTTTTATGTTGTCTTGAATTTCTTGGAGGGTCTGTGTCAGGAATTTTTTTTAGATTTAACTTTTTTTTTTTTTTTTTTACAGATTCATCTCTTTCTTTCATTGTATCTTCCACACCTGAGATTCTTTCTTCCATCTCTTGTAGTCTATTGGTTATGCTTACCTCTGTAGTTACTGTTTTCTTCCCTAAGTTTTTTTCTCTCCTTAATTTCCTCCATTTGTGTTTTCTTTAATTTTTTAATTTGTATCTTCAGATCTTGAGCCGTTTTGCTGATTTACTTCACCTGTCTGACTGTATTTTCCTGTTTTTCCACCAATTTTTTCAGCTGTTTGTTTGAACCTTCCTCTGTTTCTTTTATTTCTTTCAGTGATTTGAGCATTTCCTCTCTAAAGGCCACAAACTGTTTGGCTGCAACTTCCTGTATTTCTTTACAGATGGCCATAATCTGTTTGTTTTTATTTTCCTTTAGGTCTTTCTGTATTTTATTTGTTTCCTCTGTTATCTTCTTCATGATCATAGATGTTAGGTCATCTCATTGAATTTCAATTATGGTGGGCGACTTGCCCCTGGATAACTGGGTTCTGGAGATGCCATGTTGCTCTGTCTTTTGTTGCTTGAGCTTTTACACTGGCCTCTACCCATTGGGTTATCTTAGGTGTTCGGAGTTAGTTTCTGGTGGTTCCTGGAATCCTGTGGTGGAGAGAATCCCCTTGGCAGGAAGATGGTTTTTCCTGAAGGAAGCCTTCTCAGCTTTTTGGGTATAGTCCCTGAATGTTCGCTGTTTTTCAGTAGTTGCTGCTGCTCACCTCAGGCATAGAGAGCTGAGTGGTAACTGCGGTCCTTGTTAGTCAAGAGGGCTCTCCTCTCACCCAGAGAAGTCCTGAAGGCAGCTCCCCTGCTTCTGGGTTTCTTGCTGTAAATTTAGTGATCAGCTGCTGTAACCTGTGTGTCCCATGTTTTGGTCAGTTTTGTTAGGGATAAGTGGTTGCCCCTTGGAGCAGTATTTGGGGGTTGATCTCAGCGATTCCGGGCTTCTGTAGGTCTGAAGTTGGGGCTCTGTGCCCCAGTACCCAAGCGGTAATCTGTGCTGGGTGGGTACAGCTCTCCTGGTAACAGCAGGTTATATGGCACACAGCAGGTCCCTGGGTTGGGCCGGTCTGCGGGCCCTTTTTCAGGGATATACTGGGTGGCTAAGTCAGTCCCCTGTGCTTCGTTCCCCGTGGGGATTTTTCCTGACAGTGACTCCCAGTCTCTGGTATCCTAGGGCACACAGCTCTGTCTGTGCCAAAGAGATGGGGCACAGCAACTGTCTGTGTTCTCTGCTGGAGCCCAGTTCAGTGATGGCCGCTTGTACCCGCTGGTCTGTGAGACCTTTTCCAGGGAAAGACTGGCTGACCCAAGTTAGTACTGTTTCCTTCCTTCCCTGTGGGGTTTTCTCGCGACTAGGACTCCCAGTCTCTGGTGTTTTTTTTTTTTTTTTTTTTTTTTTTTTTGTGCCCACCAATCAGAGTGGAAACGTGATCAGGACATGCAGGCGTGTGGCTCTGGTCTGGTGACCTAGTGCCTGAGGGACCCGGGATCTCTTTCGGGTTCTGTCTGTGTGACCTGAGCATGGACACGACTGATTTTCACGCCATGGGGGTTTCTTCTCACCTGGGAAACATGATCGCTGTTGTTTTGGGGCCCAGAGTTCAGTTTCTTGGTTGCTATAGGGAAAATGTTGTCTTGCTCCTCAGATGCAGTGTTCTCCTCGTGCCACTATCTTGTACCCCCTCATTATTATTATTAATAGTAGTAGTAGTAGCAGCTTCCTCTCTCAGCTGTTATTAATTGTCCATAGTTATTTTTTTAGTGATGAAAGCCTAAAAGTTTTCCATGCCTCTGCTTTGGTATGTCCCGTGATATTGTCTTTCAACTCTTCTTTAGCAATCCATTTCTAGGACACACAGTCCCACAACAGACTTCTTCTTTCTCCGACTCCTGAAATCTGTCTCTCTCCTCCTCTATGATATCCCCTGAGCCCTACAAAAAGTGTTGTACTTTAGATGTATCCCTTGAGCCTGGTAGAAACAGGATCTGTTACTCTCTGTCATGTTTAGTTGTGGTTTTCTATAGGTGTCTACTTTATTTTATTTTATTTTGGTAACTTTGCAAGCCTTAAAGGGGACTTGATTACAAATAAAGTGATTGTGATCTCATAGACTTCAACGTTTTGTGAATTAAGGAATATAAACTATGACTCTATCAGAAATTATAATCATTTTTAGTTATAACATGATTTCTTTTAAAAATCAATATAAGTAAAAGTACTTAGAAAATGATCTCTAAACCCATACATCATCAAAACCCATACATCAACATACTTTATTCTGCTTTGACTAGGAGAAACCACATATCCTTCACCTTTTATTGATTAATTTCTAGGAAAGGAAATACTGGTAAGATGCACATAATAAAAATAGTAAATAATACATCTTAATTTGTAGGTAAAAGAGGTTTGTATGTATGTGGTGTGTGTGCACGTGAATGTGTGTGTATGTATGTGTGTATGTATGTGTGTATGTATGTGTGTATGTATGTGTGTATGTATGTGTGTATGTATGTGTGTATGTATGTGTGTATGTATGTGTGGGCTGCGTGAATATGGGGTCTTCAAAATCATGAGAAAAAAGCAGGATGAGAAACAACTGCAAAACAAGGCAAACACATTTTTAAAACCGTGTAGAGTGGGTTGCTTTTCTGCTGGAAACTCTCTGGAGAACAACTGTAGTATTTATCATCAGCAGCAGACAGAGCAGCTTGATAAATGATGCCTCAGGCCTCAGCTTCTTCCACAGAGGTCACAGAAGCGTATTGATGCTATAAGAGGGATAAAAGGGTTGGAAGAAAGAATTACAACCCCAGTAGTGACAGACACAATCTGATTACAAAACCTAAATCTTCATTATTCTCCAGCTCACCTCCAGAAATGTAGCTATGATTTCAGTTAATATTTTTAATTACCTTTTCATATGACAGAAGACATGTAAAATACATAGGATGCATAAAGTTCTTTAAGATGAAAGACAGAGAATCAGTGAAGAGTGCATAATTTCCATGAACTGTTCCTCCACAAAAGCAAGAAGATCCCCAAGAAGCAGTTCTAATCCTTTAGCTGCCTGACCATGAATTTCCAGACAGTTCAAAGGAACTTTTGAAGGTCTGTAAGTCCACAGAATGATGAGGTGTATGCTTTTTACATTAAAATTTGAAAGAACTTTGGTTGGAGCATGAGTTTCAGAAAATACCCCTGTTCCCAGATTTTTTGGTTCTGTTGGTCTCCTTGTGGAGCTCCTGTCCTCTCCAGGTCTTTCATCTCCCCTTCTTTCATAAGATTCCCTGTACTCTGCCCAGTGTTTGGCTATGAGTCTAGGCATCTGCTTTCATACCCTGATGGCCACAGAGGAAGAAAATGCAGCCAGTCCTGATGAGACCTGATAGGCTAGGACCAGATGGGAGAGGAGGAAGACCTCCCCTATCAAGGGACTTGGGAGGAGATGAGAGAGGAAGGGTGCGATTGGGAGGGGACGAGGTAGGGGGCTATAGCTGGAATACAAAGTAAATAAATTGTAATTAATAAAAAAATAAATCAATAAAACATTGAAAGAACCATGTCATCCTTTCCAGAGATTCTTCTTATCTTCATTAGTGTTACTTCTCAGATGAAAGGGGAGGAGGTCCTCCCCAATCAGTAGACTTGGAAAGGGACAGGGAGGAGATGAGGGAGGGAGGATAGGATTGAGAGGGAATGAGGGAGCAGGATACAGCTGGGATACAGAGTTAATAAAATGTAACTAATAATAAAAATTTAAAAAATAAAAATTTAAAAAATAAAAAATAAAAAAAGAATGTTACTAGTTACTCATAGATGCTTCCCTGGTAAATACATGCAAATGAAAACAGAGTAATAAATGTTAGTAATAGTCGTTAGCAGTGTAGGTGCTATTGCACAGCAAAGAAGGCGTTAGTTCTTTTTTCTTATGGGAAAGAATATAAATATTTTCAAGTATCTGCTAATTTTATTTTCAAAAACATTATTACACTAAATTTATATCCATATTTAGCCACTTTCAAAGCTTGGATTTTCGATACCAGTTCAACAAAAATCATCAAGCAGGAAAAAAAAAGCATGTAAACATTTGGTAATCTTACTGAAATACCAACAGTCACAATTTAAATCGCATCAAGTGTTACCTACAATTATACCAATAAAACTAATGTATAAGTAGGGAAAGAGAGAAATAGGTTGCTACATTTTGGTTAGTATATACCAAGTCATATCTTCTAGCCATGATGAGTTATATTGACAGTATACGTGATGTTTTGAATACATTTATATATTGTGAGATGATTACTGCAATCAAGCTAATTAACATATCCATTATGGCAAACATCATGCCATACTGTGCTTCTGTAAGTTTGACATTTTTAGAATCTACTTGTAAATCCTTGCAATATTTGTCTGTCTCTGTCTTGGCTTCTTTTACTCAGCACCATGTTCTCTAGATGCTTCTGCATTTATTTTTTAAATGCCAAATCATTTTTATTGTAAATTCATGAACTATGTTTCCCTTATCTATTAATTTGCCTGAGGACACTTTGGGCAAACAGAGGATTGTAGATATATAGCCCCCATGATGATTTTATTTCCTTTGAAAATACAGCAAAAGTGAGATTGCCATTTTGTGAATTATGTATATTACCATTTTACTCACCTTATTAGTTCTAGATGCCTTTGATTGTTTAAAGTTTTCATTGCTTAACTTTCTCACCTACAAACAGCCAATATTTATCTGAATGACTTTTTAACCTTAAACAATACCTTTGGTTAGGATGACTAGCATTATGAAAGGAGTGTAGATATTTTGGTCTTGTTCTTGACCTTGGAAAAAATAGAACTTTGCATGGTGTTTTTACTGACCATTATGATGGTATCTGTAGTGTTTTGTCTGTAGTGTTTCATATATGATCTCTATTAGGTTGAGATACATTTTTTCTGTCCTTATATTGTTGACAGATTTATCATGAAGGGATGCTTGATTTTGTCAAATTCCTTTTCTATGTCCATTGAAATATCTATATGATTTTTTTATCTTAGATTATTTTAAAAAATTGTTTATTTATTACAATTTATTTACTTTGTATCCCTTGTCCCCTCCCAAATCCATCCTCCCTCATCTCCTTCCTTTCCCTTCCCCTAGTCCACTTATAGGGGAGGTCCTCCTTCCCTTCCATCAGATCCTAGCCCATCTGGTCTCATCAGGACTGGCTATATTTTCTTTCTCTGTGGCCTGGTAAGCCTGTCCACTTCCTCAGGGGGAGGTGATCAAAGAGCAATCCACTGAGTTCATGTCAGAGACAGCCCCTGTTCCTCTTATTAGGGTACCCACTTGGAGACTGAGCTACCATGTGCTACATCTGTGCAGGGGTTCTAGGTTATCTCCATGCATGGTACTTGGTAAAATATTACTCTCAGAAAAGACCCTGGGCCCAGATATTTTGATTCTGTTGCTCTCCTTGTAGAGCTCCTGTCCCCTGCAAATCTTTCTATCTCCCCTTCTTTCATAAGATTCCCTGTACTTTGCCCAGTGTTTGGCTATGAGTGTCAGCATCTGCTTTGATACCCTGCTAGGTAATTTTTTAAACATATTTAATTCATTACTTTAAGTGTTTTTCTGCCATTCGATATTCCTCTGTCGAAAATTCTCTGTTTAGCTCTGTTCCCCATTTTTTAATTGGATTACTTGGTTTGCTGCTTTTCAGCTTCTTTAGTTCTTTGTATATACTGGATATTAGTCCTCTGTCAGATAAAGGGTTAGTGAAGATTCTTTCCCAATCTGTAGGCAGTCGTTTTGTTTTGATGACGGTATCCTTTGCTTTACAGAAACTTTTCAGTTTCATGAGGTCCCATTTATTGATTGTTGCTCTTAGAGCCTGTGCTGTTGGTGTTCTGTTCAGGAAGTTGTCTCCTGTGCCAATGAGTTCTAGGCTGTTCCCCACTTTTTTTTCCAATTGATTTAGGGTATCTGGTTTTATGTTGAGGTCCTTGATCCACTTTGACTTTAGTTTTGTGCAGGGTGATAAATATGGATCTATTTTCATTTTTCAACACTTAAAGAAATGCTCATCCTCATTAGCCATCAGGGAAATGCAAATCAAAACGACCCTGAGATATCACCTTACACCCATCAGAATGGCCAAGATGAAAAACTCAAGCGATAACACATGCTGGAGAGGTTGTGGAGAAAGGGGAACCCTCCTCCACTGCTGGTGGGAATGTAAACTGGTACAACCACTCTGGAAAGCTATCTGGCGCTTTCTAAGACAATTAGGAATAGTGCTTCCTCCAGACCCAGCTATACCACTGCTAGGTATATACCCAAAGTTTGTTCAAGTACACAAAAAGGACACTTGCTCAACCATGTTTATAGCAGCTCTATTTGTAATAGCCAGAACCTGGAAACAACCCAGATGTCCATCAACGGTGGAATGGGTACAGAAATTGTGGTCTTTTTGTACAATGGAATACTACTCAGCAATCAAAAAGGAGGAAATCATGAAATTTGCAGGCAAATGGTGGGATCTAGAAAAGATCATTCTGAGTGAAATATCCCAGAAGGAGAAAGACAAACATGGGATATACTCACTTATATAGACCTATAAGATATGATAAACATAATGAAATCTATACACCTAAAAAAGATAATCAATTGAGCGGACATGGGGTAAGATGATCAATCCTCATTTAGAAAGACAGTTGGGATGTGCATTGAACATATGACAGGAGTCTACTGAGCGCATCTGAAAGACTCTAACTAGCAGTGTTTTCAAAGCAAAGACTCATGACCAAACCTTTGGCAGAGTACAGGGAATCATAAGAAAGAAGGGGAGTTAGTCTGATGGGGAAAGGATAGGAGCTCCACAAGGACCAAATATATCTGATCACAGGGTCTTTTCTGAGACTGACATTCAACCAAGGACCATGTATGGATATAACCTAGAACCTCCACTCAGATGTAGCCTGTGGTAGCTCAGTAACCAATTGGTTTCCCAAAGTGAGGGGAACAGAGACTATTTCTAACAGGAACTCGATGACTGGCTCTTTGGTGTCCCCACCCCCGAAGGGAGGAGCAGTCCTGTTAGGCCACAGAGGAGGGCTTTGCAGCCAGTCCTGAAGATACCTGATAAAACAGGATCAGATGAATGGGGAGGAGGTCCCCCCTATCAGTGGACTTGGAAAGGGGCACGGTGGAGATGAGGGAGGGAGGGAGGGACTGGGAGGGAATGAGGGATCGGGACACGGCTGGGATACAGAGTTAATAAAATGTAACTGATAAAAAAAATAAAAGAAAAGAAAAGAAAAAAAAAGAAAAATAAAAAAGAAAAAAAAACATATTTAATTCATTAAATTATTCTGATTGTGTATGATACTACATAGTTATAATGAATGGTTCACTCCAGATAACACCAGAAAGCCTTTTTCTTGAGGCCAAGCTTTCATGGTAGCAGAATGTACTTTGTAAGCTGCAAAGAGAGAAACATCTAATAGTTCATCTATCCAGCCTTGATGCCTATGAATCACAACAGTGACCACCATGGAAAGATATCCCTGAAGGTACAATAGTGCCACTCATATGTGAATGGTAGCCACCATATGTCTAAATGAACTTAAGTCCTGTCCAACAATATGGAAATCGTATCTTTTCTAGTACTGGTGGTTAGTGGGTCATAGATCCTAAAAGGGAGTGTACTACTTCTGCTTTGCTAGACCAGCATAAACCTTAAGTACATTCCAAAACTTATCCTTATTCTTATAAATAAGTTATTATGTGCATCCTACCAGCATTTCCTTTTCTAACAATGAATCAATAAAAGGTGAAGCATATGTGGTCTCTCCTTAGTCAAAACAGAATAAAGCTTGTTGATATATGGATTCTGATAATAGCATTGACCTGTAATACTGCTGTGAGAGAGGAGTGGTGGAAACATAAAATATCACTGTCTAAGTACCTTTACTTCCTTTGTTTCTTAAAAGAAAATCACTTAACAACTTCTGCTGCTATGAATGTATACCAACTGTCTGTATGTCCAATGCTTGTGGAGCCCCAAAACGGAGTCTGATACCCTGGAACTAAACCTACAGATGGTTCTGAGTCACCATGTGAGTGCTGAAAACCAAACCCAGACCAATTCCTAGAAGAGGAAGTGCTCTTTTTTTTTTTTTCTTTTTATTTATTTATTTATTTATAAAAATGTGTTTGGTTTATTTATTTATTTATTTATTTATTTTTTCAATGCAGTTTATTCAGGAACATTGAACAATCCTCGGACCCCGGGGAAAGCCAGCCCACAGCTTAAATAGCCTCTGGGTAGCCAACCCAGGCGTGCCACGGGGGCAATGCAGATAGGTCCACATACATGGAAGCAAGCCAGATCCTCGGCCTTAGCCAAATGTGGAGTTGTTCGTGACAGAGAGCACTCACCATCGGGAAGGTGGAAGGCGGAAACCAGCTCCATCTTTAAGGCATAGCATTCCGCAGCTCTCTACAGTTCCCCCTTTTTGTTTTAGACGCATCAGGCAAGAGTAGATAAATGAACATCTGTACAAAGTCCCAATTTATTTCTAATATCAAAGGAAGTGCTCTTAACCACTGGAAGTTTCTCTAGCCTGATGATTACAGAGTTTCATGGTGTAACTTCTTTAAAAGGAGAGGAGAAGAACAGTGACTGGTGAAAGATTGATATTCTCAGTATCAAACAGCATCATGAAAATTTAATATTCATTCTACCTTTGAGTTTGCTATTTTTTTATTGTTAAGAGAAGAAGTGTGGTTCCTATGGGTTAAATTTAATTTTAGAGAGTAACAATAAAATAGTGGTAGAATATTAGTCTCTTAGAACTAGAGTTATTATTAATATTTTTAATTAGCTTAGTTTCTCCTTGAGAAATTCAACTGTTGCACTTTTATTTTAAAAAAATTCTCTTACTTTCTTTTTCTGTTTTTATGATAGATTACTCTGACAAAGCTTAAGGGAGAATGCATGTATTTGGTTCTGTCTTCTAGGTTATGTATAAGTCCACTGTGGAAGAGAGGTAACAGGAACAGGAACCTGAGACAATTGGTCATATTACATGCACAATCAAGAGCAAACAATAAGTCACGCAGGCATTCTTGTGCTCATGCTGTGACCTGCGCTCCTGCATAGTTCTAGAATCCCTGACTCAGGGAATGATGTCTTCCAGAGTAGGCAGGTCTTCCCGCATCAGTTCACTCACTCAAGATCAACCCCCACCTTGAACTACAGACCACCTTGGTCTAGATGATCCCCCAATGAGACATTCAATCCAGATAATTCTAGATTGTGTCAAATTGATGTTTAAAATTAACCAACACATTTATACTAAGTGGTATTCACTTCTTTGTTTTTTCCTTTTGCTTTTTTTTTTTTGTTTTAATTTGATTAAAAAACAAACAAACATGAGACCGGATATACTTCCATATATGTAAAGTAGCCAGGATTTTTAAATTAATAACTCTAGGATTGGGTGATAGACACTAATGTGTCACTATTGTAGTCACTATTACATGGCTTACATCATTACTGTTCTCTCAAAGTATACTTTATTACTGTCAGTTTTCTTTCTGCCAACATCATGGTTGTTCTCTAAATCATGAATGGATGAAGGTGCCTATCAAGAAATTGTATACTGAATTTTAAGTGCATTATTTAGAGAGGTTAAAACAGAAGTTAAACTATTTCCCAGGACTGGTAGACATCTTAATTATCCACCAACCATTTGCTTTTACCCTGTGACTTGATCAGGTACTGAAAATGGTAATTGGTATCTACTTTACGTTCATTCTAGAGATTGCAGAACCCCAGGAAAGAGTGAAAAATATAGTTTGCAAAGAAACGGATCCATGGGAACCAATTTTGTGTAGCTAATTTATTTATCAGTTTTGAAAAAGAAGCAACTGATCAAATCCAGTTATCTTCTCCCTTTACTCCAGCGTTCTCTTATTTTTTGGAGTGTTGTAGTACTCGACTGTTGCTGTTCCTTTCAATGATTTCTAGTTACTCGTGTCTTTGACATTTGACTTTTTGTTTCCGTTAGCTAAGTCTTTTAACCAACATATTTTTGTTGTATCAGTGCCCTTTTCATTTAAGTACAGATATATATTTGAAATTCTTCTATTATAAGGAACCAATAAGAATCGCAGACATAACCATGAATGACCACTACTGAAATTTCTCACACTAACAGTATGAATGGAACTGAACACGTTCTATTTGGTAGATGTTGATAAGTCCCCAGAAGACCCAGATCACTTCAAAATAACCTTTAGCACCTACTGTGCCATGATCAAAAAAATTCAAATCCATAAATAATTTCAAGTAACTTTTGCATATCTAAACACTGTCCATACTAAGACACATGTAAGAAATGCACAAGACATTAAAGTGCAGGTTTAAGGTCATAGGAACATCAAGATCCTGGAAGGTAAATGAAAGGGAAATTAAACAATTCATTAAAAAAAATTCCAGGTGGAAAGTAAACATCTGTTAACATGAAGCAGCTATACAGTAATCACACACATCCAAATTAAAGCAATAAAAAAGGTACATTTAAAATCTATTAAGTTAAGAAATGTAATACCCAGTGCTAATGAGTTTGGCATAAAACTGGTACCTTCTTAGATTAACTGGCAGCAATGCAATTTGGTGCAAAGCTTTTGAAAAGCAATGTTACAATAGAAGACTCCCACAATGAGTTCCTAAAACTAAATTTTGAATCTGTTAAAAAGTACAAATGGATAACAATATTTCATTGCTAAAATATTATTTAAAGATATTTGGCATTTTATAATTGCAACTAAAGGATTAATAATGTCACAAATGGTTCAAAATCTTATAATTTAATTTTATATAAGGCAGCAAAATCTTAAACCTTAGGAACCTTTTGCATGTTTATGCTCAAACACAGAAGTATAATAAACTACAAAGTAATTATTGGCCTATTGTTTGAGAATTATTTAGTTGATTTTCTTTTCAAAGTCTTTTTTTCTTTATGGTTATAATAATAGTTTGTATAAGGATTTTCATAATGCAACATCATATTAAAGTTATTGCTTTTCTTATTAATATATTAAGTTTGGAGAAATTAAAAACAAAAATGCTGCTTTTTGTGCACAGGGAGTGTTATTTTTTTTAAGAGAATGCAGTTCAAGAAAAGAATTAAATAGCTGAAAGAATCAAAATATTCTTTAACTAGACTCAGCCTTTGTCTACCTTATTTTTTTTATCTAAGAGTTAAAAAAAGCACAAATAATAATGATCTTTATAGTGCTGTTAAATTTTCCACCAGATGAAATTCAATCTATCCACAATTTAAGATCAAACATTTGGAAGATATGAAATCAGCTTTATTGAAGAGTTTGCACTTGGGTTAATACAGGGATCTACCATCCTTGAGGCTCCAATTTCTTTTACAGGCTTATTGGTGCAGGCTTGTACTTCCAAGTATGTAAAAAGATGGTAAGTTCAGAGCCATTCCTGGTTGAATAGTGAGCTCAAAGTCAGCATGGACTTCAAAGAGAGACATTGTCTCAAAAAGTAAAAAGCAAGCTGCTAATGTAGCTCAAGGGTAGAGTGTTACCCAGTGTGTGAAAGATCTTAAATTTAATTCCAAGAAGAGAAAAACAACACAGCAAAATATGCAACAAATTAAAATGTTACCAAGGGCCATTCAAGGGGCCAAGAGGCTTGTTCTTCTTCTTTCATGTTTTTTCCCCCTGCTTTACTGTGTTGGATCTTCATTGTTTGAGTACAGAGCCACCCAATTTAGTTTCCTTCTCTTGGATGGACCTTCCCAAGTTATCTTCATCTTCTGATGCTTGTTCAAACATTACTTTTCCATAAATTGGACAGTTATAGGAATTTGCATATTTTCTCTTAGATAATGCATAGAACTAAGGAATAAGGAGAAATACTACATATTCTGTTATCTGGAGGTCATCTATTAGTCTGTATTTTATAAATGCAAACAAAAGTTTTTTAAAAGTTAGTGTTTTCATTATTTGAGGGTAGCTTTTCTAGAAACTATAGAATGCAAGGTAAATAGACAGAAACCAAATGAAACTCTGGAACAACCCCTGTTGTAATGTAAGAAAAAAAAATTATCTCATTGAGATATCTATATTTGATCTACTAAGAACCAATATAACCATAGAACCCCTTTTTCCTACATTTATTTTTATAATTTAATGAAAATTATTATATTGTAATTCAATATTTAATAACTAGCATATGAGTTTTTAAACATGTATAACCTATTAATATTTTAAGCTTGCTACTATATTTTCTAAATATTATTTTTATAATTTTATATACAATTTTACACACAGACACACATACAGGCACACACAGTATTGTATATTTATAAAATATTATAGTTCCAAATACATAGACAGTTGAAGTGGGATGATTATAAGTTCCTGAGGATAGATTGAGAGTTGAATCTTGGCAGGTATTTGCAAGGTTCTGAATTCAATGCAGAGTAGAGAATATAAGCAAGCAAAATGCACAACTGAAAGGATAAGACTAACTTTGTAACCTATATGTCTTCTATAGTTTTGAGTTTTAGGTCCAGGTTAAGCTAAAGCCTCTTAGTACCTTTCCAGAGAACAGAGGAATGTGACCCTATCTGTGAGGATAGATATAAAAAAGCCAGCAAGCAATGACCTTCACTCAACAAAAAGAATGACCAGACCCTTGTCTTTAAGATAGTGTTTCTTAGCAACCAACCCAGATTGCCTCAATCCTTCTTCTGAGTAGCTCCTGACCTCCAGCCAAAAGCCCACAGCCCCAATCTTTGAGGATGTGCTAACCACCCCCACCTTTAATTGCAGGTGCATCCACACTTGGCAGGACTGGCCAAGTTTGAGCACCTAAGACTAACCAATTATCTCACTTTATAGCTTCCTCATCCAATCCTGAATTGCCAAAACAGCAACCTCAAATTTCCTGTGATTTAACCTTTAAAAACTCAAGGCCTTTGTCTCCAGGTGCCACTCCTTGGTGACCAGCAGGAGTGACCCCATTTCACAATGGTTTTTAAAAATAAACCTCTTGCGATTTTGCATCAAGACCAGTCTTCTGAGTTCTCTTCATCCCTTCTCGAAATTAGGCTCATGCTGGGCCTAACACAACAACAACAACAAAAAAAAAATTAAAACTTTACCACAGACAAGGAACCAGGAGTTGTCTGTTTGCTTGTTTGTCTGTCTGCTTGTTTGTCTGTCTGCTTGTTTGTTTTCTTTCTTGAGTCTTCACTACCCGTAGCATATACCACCCAGAAATCTCAACTTTCTGTCAGACCATTTCTTCTCTCGGGGAAGTGAATGTTAATGCTGTCACGGATTAGCTTTTATAATATGCTAACCATAGAAATATGGGTAGTCCAATGAGGCTTGAATATGTAAATATTTATGTTTTCATACAAGAAGCTCGTAATTATAGCTTAACAAATAGTTAAAGAGCTTAACAAAACTAAAAAAAGGAAAAAAAATGAAATATATGATGCCACAATTTGTACAATAATTCAGTCTATTCTAAAGACTTCCAACTGTGGTGAGTAAGCATTTGTAGATCAAAATTATAGAACATGGACTATCTTAAAATTATTTTGCAAAGACATACTTCAGTGATGTGAAAACAAATATACAAGATTTTTTTTTCAGAGAAGTAGAGAAATTATACCACCTTTCCAGTATGGATGTGTAAAAACTTCATGGTTTAAATCTGCTCAATTATGAAGATGCGAGAGATAAATGATGGAACTCAAACTTTCCCATTCTTCCTTTTTGATGCAGTCTGGGGCTGAAGTTCATGGAATGTATTCATGAACTGCATATTCAAGATCAGTCTTCCCTTCCAATTTAAACCTCTCTGGGAACAACCTTGCCAACACACCTCATATATGTCCCTAAGTGACTCTAAATTCAGCAAATTATCAATGCAGATCAACAATCACACCTCTGCCCCTGTCAAATGGGTACCAAAACCCTCATTTTAAATTATGATATTCTACCCTAGGTCCTAAAGCCTTATCATGTTCATCTCATAATGCCTTCATTATTCAATCTCACAACGGCCCTCTAATATTAAACTATTAAATATTAAGGCTATTCAAAGTGCAAAGTCCCTCCTGAGACTGGGGTCAAATGAATAACTTCTTATTTTAACTAAAATATTTAGTGGTACCAACTATATGTTCTTATTTCTAAAGAGAGGGATGGAGGGATAGTAAGGGGAGACTGGATCAAAGCAAAACTGAAACCAAGCAGGGAAATTGCGAAACCCCAGAGTTGTGCCTGGCATCTGGAACTTGGGATACCATGTGAAATCCAATCGACAAATGTACCCCTCACTTCCGGTTCTGATGCCTGCAGCACACGTAAACCTTCTTTTGGGCCATCATCGTTTTCAGGCTGCAGCTAAACCTGCTGGGAATCATGGTGTTCTGGCATCTCTTACATCCTGACCTCTCAATTACAACTTGTCTCTGTCATTACAGCTTCATGCAATGACCTCAGAATACCTCCTGACAGAAAATTAGGCCCTGACACACTCCTTGGGCTTCCTGGGAAATGGGCTCAAGACTCTATGACTCCACAACTCATGCATTTTTTTTTTTCATTCTTGAAAAGTCAGCACCATGGGGATGTTACTGCCAAGCTGGTTCCAGTTTGAGATATAATCTGGTACCCGCTATCACAGCTGCGGTGGCTTCTGTGTGTCTCAGTGGCAGAATCTCTGGGAAACAACTTGTCTGTGTGTTTGTTTTCAGTTAGAGGCCCTTCAGTACCATTGTCAGTTCAGATCTTACTTTTAAAAACAACAAAAACAACAAAACCAATGCATTTTCACAATTGTAGCCTTTGCTGAGTGAGATCTTGCCAAGGCATCTCTATTATCCAAGGGTGAGTGGCAGATATTTTCCCTTAATCTTGTTACATTTTAAAAGAATTACAGTCATGTCTGTCATAACCTTGGTGTCTGAAGCTTTAAAATCCCTCATGTTCCCTTCCTGGTCAAAGCACACAATGTTTGTTTAATGTATTTTTCTCTGTGCATCTCACTAAGAGCAGTAAGTTGTAACTACAACCTGGATGTTTGGTGCCTTTGAGATTTTCTTCTAATAAACTTAGTTTATTATGTTAAAATTCGATTTTACATATAACTAGCAGCCCCATTTTGACTTAATGTTGTAAGAATGGCCAGAAACCCAGTTCCCTACAAAGTCCTTTTTATTTTAATTAATTAATTAATTACAATTTATTCACTTTGTATCCCTCCTTGTTGTTTAGATTCTCAATGTTCTTTCTTACAAATCATAGTAGAAACTCTCCAGTTTGCAATTTCAACAATCAGGAAGGTTGTTTTTTATAAACCAGATTATTCACAGATAAAGATATAGGATCATCTAAAATCAATAAAATTTTTTTTGTGCGTGCATTTTCCAGACACTGAACAATTAAATTACCACTATACAACACATAGAGCTAACTTGGTTGTTTAATGAATTAAGGAATGAATAGTCCTAAAGAACCTAAACAACAAGGAGAACCCTAGGGAAGATGCTTAATCCTCATTCAGAAGGGCAAACAGGATAGATATCAGAAGTAGGGGAAGACAAGGAACAGGATAGGAGTCTTCCACAGAGGACTTCTGAAAGACTCTACACAGCAGGGTATTGAAGGAGATTCTGAGACTCATAGCCAAACTTTGGGCAGAGTGCTGGAATCCTTATGAAAGAATGAAAAGATAGAAGGACCTGGAGGGGACAGGAACTCCACAAGGATAACAACAGAGCCAAAATAACTTGGCCCAGGGGAACCTGTGGAGACTGGTAAGCCAAGGATAATGCATGGAGAAGACCTAGACCTCCTGCTGAGAAAGCCCAGAGGCTGTTCACTTTCCAAGTTGGTTTTGTAGTTAGGTCAGTGGCAGGCGTTTTGATCACCTTCCCCTGTTGGGTGCAGCCTTGCCAGGCCACAGAGGAAGATGATGCAACCAGTCTTGATGAGACCTGATAGGCTAGGGTCAGATAGAAGGGGAGGTGGTCCTTCCCTATCATGGGGCTAGAGAAAGGGCATAGGAGGAGAAGTGGAAGGATAGAGGGGACTGGGAGGAGACAAGGGAGGGGACTGTAGAGGGGATACAAGGTGAATAAATTGTAATAAATAAATATATAAAATTAAATTTAAAAAGGAATGAATGAATTATTTTATCTATTATCTCAAACACACACACACAGTATATCAGAAAAGATTTCAGTTCATTCCTGTTTTCCTGTAATACTCAGAGACTCATTGTTGTCATGATTTAGACTTTTTGCATTACATATTTCTGCTTTAGTGAGGGTCCATTATTGTTTTACATTAGATATTATATTTCTCTCTGAAAGACACCTTTCCAATGGCATGGGTGTTTCAGCCATGTTGACCTTTATACTTACAGAAATTGCTATTTATTAAATTATTAATATCCTTTTTTACTTAAAATTTCTGATGTCACAAGAAAATGTACTCCTACATTGTACATTTTACCTTACAGAGTTTGGTTTGCTTTGGTTTACCTCTTACTTTTCTAGCCATCACAAATACGGGGAAAAGAACAACACGCACACTTATTTTGAGTACACATTGCTTACTCTCTGTTTAATATGAGATTTCCAAAATGAGGTTAATATGGTTTAAAACTCAATCTACTTCTATTCCTTTACTAAATAGTAAAGTTTTTACATGCCAAAGGTTCTTACATTTAAATTGAGGATAATAGAGCTTATCTCACTAAATCTTTGAAAGAATGAAGTAAGAAGTGCTTGGATTAGAATGACACATAGAACAGTACTGAACAAGTGAAAGCAAGCTGAAATGCATTTGTATTGAATTTTCTTCATGAATTAAGAGACTGAACACCATTTTCAACTTTACTTCTACAGTTTTTTATAGACACTTCCTCAAGAATTTAAGTAAATCTCTATTGTGTAATAACTATTGTGCTCTCATCCCTTAGTCTAACTCAGATGCCATCTCAGACACCATCTGACTTTCCTGTGGACAGCCTATCATTTTGACTGTGGCTATCCTTGAAACTTCCTATGATATCCAATGATCCCCATCACCTTCATAAAATTAATGGAAGGATGTGGCTTCTCATTTCATTAAGATTAAATTCACCTTTATCTTTGAATTGCTTTCTTTCTCATTTTTCCTCATCTGTTTACTGACTTCTTGCTTCATTTGAAAAATTTACTTTACACATTGAAGTCCACCTAACTCATTCATTAAACATCTTTGTGCACATGTATAAGGTGACACAGTGTATGTGTATGTGTTTGGAGATCAGAGTTTGACATTGGGTATCAGTTTTCTCCTAACCCTTCCTTGTCTTCCTTTATTAAATACATGGCTTCTTTTTCTTAAATATAATATTTTCCTAAAATATATATTTAAATATATTATATAATACATATGATTTATACATAATGTATACACACCTACACCTATATATATGTATATATATGTGTGTGTATATATATATATATATACACACCTACACACACACACACACACATATATATATACATATAGGTTGCATATGTATATGTGTGGTGTTTGTGTGGAGTGTGTGCAACCTGAAAGATCCATTTTTGTTGTTTATACATATGCATTTAGTACTAAATTAATATTGAAAATAATTTAGGAGGATTGTCCTAGGGGAAGTCCAATTATCTTTCTTTTAGCAATTTTTAATTGCCTGTAAATCTTCATCTAGTTGTAGGGCCCCATGAAATTTCCCCATCCACATTGGCTAGTCAACTTCCACCTTATCTCCTCAGTCTCTCAGTGATAATGGAGTTCAGTAATTTAATTACACTAACTGGCCAAGATTTCCTCCACATCCTCTTCTTGAACATTGTCACATCTGAATTTTTTTACCTGAGATCTGGGGACCCTAAACTCAGATCCTTTTGTATACACCAAAAGAATCTTATTAACGGAGTCATCTCCCAGCCACTATTTCAGCCTTCTTATGCTCATTTCCTCATTTTTTTAAAACTTAGGATGTTGATACACTTGTTTTCATCTTTGAATCTTCTCATCTTGAATGAATACTTTATTTTTTTTTCAGGAAAATAAAACATTTTAGAATGATGTTTGCCATTTTTCTTCCTCCTTTCTTTTTCTTTCTGTCTATTAGCTCTAGCCTACTTTTCCACCTACTTTCTTCCCTCTGAAACTGCCCTTAAAAGGTACCAAGTGCCCCCTAGGAGGTACAGCCTTTGCAGTCCACTGAGGAAGACAATGCAGCCCATCCTGATGAGAACTTATAAGCGAGGGTCAGATAGAAAGTGAGGAGGACCTCCCTTATCAGTGGGCTAAGAGAGAATGATAATGGAATAAGGGGGGAGGGAGAGGGGATAGGAGAAGATGAGGGAGGATGCCACAGCCAGGATACGAAGTGAGTAAGTTGTAATAAATGTAATAATTAATAAAAAAATTACAGAAAAGTTCTAAATGAATTCAGTTAAAAAAATAAAACAACAGCAACAAAAACTCTGTTAAAACTTCTCTTAACAAAAAGATGCTCTCTTCAGGTATTGGGCACAGAACTACAAGGTTCCAACTCCCACTCTCCAGGCATAACTGCTTGTCTGAACATTGGGACAGGCTGCAGCTTCATCATTCTTTCCTTTTATATGGTCTCTCCAATGATTTTACATGGTCCCTTATAGACAGTGTGAGGTTTCAAGAAGCATGGCTGCTGATGGTTACTGGGTACCAGAGACTCAAGAGGCATAGCTTGAGAACATTCTCATAGAAAATACTCTTCCTCAGCAGCAGCTGCACCCCTAATTCCACAGTGCTGGCATTGCACAGCGCCACTTGATTTCATAATATTGGTGAAGAACACCATTAGGTTCTACATATTAAATATTTTTGGAGCCATATAAATACTTTAGTATTTGATGATGGTTTTGTGTAAATGGATATGGGTCTGTGTAGGAAACATTTTCACATTTCATTTTGAGGCAGAAGACTTTTTTTTTTAATACTTGGTTAGAGATTAAGGAGACTGAATTTTGAAATCCAGTGAGTGACCACTGAGTGAACCTGTGAAAATCTCTTAATTAGTATAGGCTTCAACAGAGTCATCAAAGATGAATTGGCTGAGTTCTTGAACATTTCTCTTTTTTGTTTACATTCATGTCCTCGCCAATCTCATTCAGTAATACAGCTTTAAATACATTGTTTATGTTGACTCCTGTCAAGTATACAGTTCCAAAATAAAGATTTCCTGAAAGTCAGTATTTTTTCCTTACTATTGTCACTGAGTGGCCTTCATGCAATTTCATGCCCAGAATGAAATTGCTGAATGCACATAAGTCTTCCTTATCTTGGTAAAGTGGTAAATCTAGTGTGTCTGCGACAATGTATGTCCATCCCAAATGTGATTCATTTTTCATTGTAACTAGAAAAGCTCTCTGTTTTATGCCTTTTTGCTTCTTATCAAAGCCAACACAAAAGTCTCTCTTTCATTTGTATAGGTCAGGATCCCTTTGCTCTCCCATCTCCTAACACTTCCTTTTATATGAGGTGAAAACACATACTCTGAATCTACTCTTCATAGAAATTCAGAATTGGGACAGCTCCTAACCCTTACTAGGAGCACAGAACAAGCTGAAGTAATTTCTCACTGGAAATAAAACCTAGTTTCTCTAATTCAACTTTTGCACTCCCAGCCAATAGTTGTACTATCACATGGCTTAGTGGAATGTTCAAGAAAGCACTATGGTCATGGGTATTAAATCATTGGCCATACAATTACTGAACAGATATCATTAGTCCCTCTTGTTTAATTATTGGCAATAAGTATTAAAGTGACTTAGATGTTTGAGTATTTACAACATGCAAAATACTATGCCAAGAATACCTTAACCATATCTTACTAATTTATATTGATTAGTTTAGAAAATATTGTCCTTAATCAAAGGAAACTCACCTAAGGTCACAGAGATATTTTGGTTTAGAGTTGAAATTCAAACAAAAGTTAGTTTAAATATAAAAATCAAAACCCCCAAAATATTATTGTGTATCTTGATGGCCTGTTAGTAAATTTAATGATATCTCCTTCCAAAAGATCTCCAAATATATATCCTCAGAATCTGAATATATTGGAAAATAGATTTTGCAAATTTGACTAAAAGATCTTGAGATGGTTAGATTACCTTGGATCATCATTTGGAGAGCTAAATATAGTTGTATGAGTTCCTATTAGCAAGAATTTGGAGGGTAAGTGTCAGGGGGAAAAGTTTGAAGATGTTACACTGCTGGTTTAAGATGGGGAAAGATTCATGAGATGATTAATGTGCTTGGTTGTAAGAAAACTATAAAAAGCAAAGAAATAAAATAGGAAATGAAGGTCTAGATTTTATTTTTTAAGTAATTAATTAATTAACTACAATTTGTTCACTTTGTATCCCTGCTGCAGCCCCCTCCCTTGTTTCCTCCTAGTCCCACCAACCTTTCCTCTTCTCCTCCTCTGCCATTTTCCTAGTCCCCTGATAGGGGATGACCTCCTCCCCTTCTATCTGACCATAGCTGATCAGATCTCATTAGGACTGGTTGAATCATCTTCCTCTGTGGTCTGGCAAGGCTTCACCCTCCAGGCAGAGATGGTCAAAGAGCCAGCCACTGAGTTCATGTCAGAGACAGCTCCTGTTCCCCTTACTAGGGAGCTGAGCAGCCTATGGGAGAGGATAGGATCTCAACAAGGAGACCAAGAGAGCCAAAAAAAGGGGGGGGGACCTGCAGAGACCTATACTCCAACCAAGGAGAGGTCCTAGACCCCCTTGTCAGAAGGTCCAGATTTTAGGATGATAAGATTCTTGCAATCACCTGACCAACAAAACTACAAGACAGTAGAATTAGATGGTTATAATCATTTGTTCTCATTTTGCTCACAATGAGTGTATATGTATGGCTTGCACTCAATTTTTTAGCCATTGCAGAATTAATGTACATATAAACCAATGAGAAAAACAACAACAACAACAACAACTTGTGTTTGATCATTGAGGGTAAATTTGCAGAGGTAGATTCTGAACTGTATAATTTTTTTCTACTGGAAATGCAGATAGATACTTTACTAAGTCAAATGATAGAGAACCTGAATATATAGATAGAAAATTATGAAAAGAACAAGGATATAATATTGTAATTTTCTTCATGAAATCCTCTTAATTAGTAAAAATATGGCATAGTAAGGAGTGCATATTTATATTCACTGTAAATCAAAGATTTATAGTAGAACCTGTATAAACTATAGAGAACCTCAATGGGACAAATAAAAATTTGATTCATCAGTAGCAGCAGAAAACAGTTAAATTTCACTGTCATCTCTGGGTGATTTGTACTTTCCTTGGCAGCACATTTATTGGATTCCTTCATGAAGTAGTGTTGCATAAAAGATTGTTGCAATATTTTAATTTTGGTAGACTTAGAAAGATGCAATAAATTAAGTTTAAAATGTAGGGAAAGGTAAACAAAATACTAAAAGCTAAAAGGCAAAGTTGTGACTGAATATTCTCAAACCCTGTTAAAATCTTAGCACCAGCTCAAGAAAGCAGAAGGTGGGAAAAAAAAAAAAACCTAACAAACAAATGAATCCAAATCAGGGAAACCACAGAGACTTGTGGCATGCTCTATGGTAGAACCAGAATTTGTGAGGGAGAATGGTGAACTAAATCTGGAAAGCTTTATTATCTACATGTATTTGGGAATAAAACTGCAATATGTCTTCACCAGGAAAAAGAAACAATGTGATGGAATTAATTATTGAGGTATAGTTATTTCCCAAATGTTTAATAAACAGTGAAATATTCACTTTATGAATTTGTTATTCAATTTTATCCAACTACAAATAATAAATTAACATACTAAAATGAAACAAATCATCCCCAGTCACATTTACAAGGAATTTCATTATTTCATATCATCAAAAGAATGTATCATGATAGCTATATTTTTTTACTGACTTATTAATTTTGCTTCCTAGTTTTCTAGACTGTGAGGATTATTGTGTGATTGTGTGATTGTATGTGTGTGTGTGTGTGTGTGTGTGTGTGTGTGTGTGTGTGTGAAGAAAAAGCTGTCTACTACCGATGGGCACCAATGACACCACAGTAATGATTTCTCCCAAATCTGGCTTAGTTAAATTGTTATTTTATTGGTGTTACAAGTAGGAGCATAGACAGCTAATGACAGCAACATCACTAAAGAGCTCACCACCACATCAATGTTCACTCACAAAATCTGTGCTCCTAACATTTTCTGGAAGACTTGCAAGTTGGATGGTGCAGCTGCTCAACCCAGAAGATGACACTATTTTGGGGGAACGTACTTATCAATCTTAGAAGTTTTTAGAAACTTTCTGATTTTGTGAGTTGCTTGTTTACAGGGCTTTGTGAGCTTTGTCGACTTCCTGAGTATTAAAGAGTCTCTATCGGATGGGATGTTTCAATTTGGGGAAAGTTGTTATGCAAAAATAGTGAATAAATGAAGGGAAATGGAAGTTGATTTCTCAGAATCAAAGTGTTTGCTGTAAGCATAAGAATTTTCAATTTAAATAGTAAGAAATGCTAATGGCTAATGTTACATTGTGAAAAGACTGATGGTGACATTGGCCTAAAGCTGCTTCATCTTCTGCCATGAACTGTGTGACTCTATAGCAGGTGAATGACAACACAGCAGAGACCGACATTTCCAAACAGGAACTTCCATGGCAGAGATTGCAGAACTGTACAGGATGAATTCCAGTAGTTTTCACATGTATGAAAAGATAACAAGTGAAGATTTTCTATTCCCAGACTATATTAATTTGCTTTAGGCTCCCAGAACAAAAAGTCACTATCTAATTAGTTTCAGACAACAGAACTTAATTTTGTAGGGCTCTGAACTCAGGCAGTCCAAGATCAAAGTTTTAGCAAGAAGAACTGATTTCCTAAACTTTTCCTAGATCATCTACTTTTTATTTTATTTTGTGAGTGTGTATATGTGCTTGAATGTTTGCATTATCTGAATGCAGGTGTGTTTAGAGGCCAGAAGAGGTGTCAGATCTCCTGAAACTGTAATTATTGGTGGTTGTGAAACACATGATATGGCTATTGGGAACCAAACCCAGGCCCTTTGCCAGAAGAGCAGCTGCTCTTAGCCACTGAAAGATCTCCCCAGCCCCAGGTGGTTATTCTTCTCAAGGTGGCTCTTCTGGATTTAGACATGGTTACATTTTTTTTTTTTTGTTTCTTCTTTCAATGGTCTTTACTCTGCCTACATTCAGTGTCTCTCTGTTCATTCATTCTACTGTCCTCAGTGGACACAGGACACAATGGATTCTAGCCCACACCAATGGCCCCACTTTAACTTAATGCATCTGTAGCACTGACCTTTCTGAAAACATGATCACTTTGTCAAGGTTCAGAAGATAGGACTTCAACTTTTGAATTTTGCACAGACATAATTTAATCTACAACATATCCACAGTCAAGGAGGGGAGAGAGTATGTATCTCTTGATATAAATTATTCACTTTCACTGAGACTCTAGTAGTGTTTGAAGCATGTTTAATAAAGTGGTAAGAGCTAAAAAAAAGGGGGTGTATCTGCTTCACAAATCAGAACAGCACATGACCTTCTACAAAATGAAACAGAAATGGCTACATGTGGAGCAGTCTGAATGCTCAATGTTTATTTGGGTGAAGGAGGCATAGTGTGTTTTTTTGTTTGTTTGTTTGTTTGTTTGTTTGTTGTTTTTTCAGACTGAGGGGTGGATAAAGTAAGAGTTATTGAAGATTTTGTTCAAGAGCACCTATCGGGTAAGGAACATCTACAGAGCAGATAGCTATAGGTAAAATATGGGATTTCTAAGGGCTTCGGAAAATGATTATGCAGACTCAGACACTGCATTTCACAGCTAAGATTAAAAGACTGCAGGAGATAAATTATCATCAATAAAAAAAGAAAACAACAAAGACTAAAATAGTCTTGAAAAAGAGTCTATTTAAATTGTGAACTCAAAAAATAGCATAAAATTAAAAAGAAAAAAGGCCTCTGCCTCTCTGCTTGTCATTCTTAAAGAGCAGGAAGCTGATGTTATAATGAGACGACTGTACGAGGAAAGAGAGCTCATCCTCACAATGGGGGCAAGGAGGTTTGTATCTTAAGCCTATCAAGGCAACAGGTTTCTAACTTAAAAGATTAGACCTGAGGACTACAGATTTTAACATGTTTATCCTATATTTTGTGGCTAATATCCACTTATAAGTGAGTATATACCATGTGTGTCTTTCTGCTTTTGGAATATTTCACTCAAGATGATCTTTTCTAGTTCCCACCGTTTGCCTACAAATTTCATGATTTCCTTGTTTTCATTGCTGAGTGGTATTCCATTGTGTAAATGTACCTCAATTTTTGTATCCATTCCTCCACTGAGGGGCATCTAGGTTGTTTCCAGATACTGGCTATTAAGAACAAAGCTGCTAAGAACAGAGTTGAGCAAATGTCTGTGTTGTTTTGTTTAGCATCTTTCAGATATATGCCCAGGGGTGGTATAGCTGGATCTTCAGGTAACACTATTCCTAATTGTCTGAGAAAGTGCCAGGTTGATTTCCAAAGCAGTTACACAAGAAGGACCCTAGGGAAGAGGCTAAACCCTCATCCAGAAGGGCAAATAGGATAGACATTAGAAGTCGGAAAAGACAGGGAACGGACAGGAGCCTTACACTGAGGGCCTCTGAAAGACTCTAGCCATTAGGGTATTGAAAGTGATGCTGAGAATCATAGCCAAACTTTGGGCAGAATGCAGGGAACCTAATGGAAAAAAGAGGAGATAGAAAGACCGGGAAGAGACAGGAACTCCACAATGAGACTAAAAGAGCCAAAATCCTGGGCCCAGGGGCCCCTGCAGAGACCAATACTCCAGCCAAGGACCATTCATGGAGAAGACCTAGACTGTCTACTTAGATGAAGCCCATAGTTGATCAATTTCCAAGGGTTCCCTAGTAAGGGGATACGGGACTATCTCTGGCATGAACTCAGTGGCTGGCTCTTTGATCGCATCTCCCTGGTGTGTGTGTGTGTGTGTGTGTGTGTGTGTGTGTATGTGTGTGTGTTTGTGTGTGTGTGTGCAGCCTTGTTGCCAGGACACAAAGGAAGATGATTCAGCCAGCTTTGGTAAGACCTGCTAGGCTAGGGTCAGATGGAAGAGGAAGCAGTCTGCTCCTATTATTGGACTAGGGGAGGGGAATAGAGGGACAAAAGGGAGGGTGGGTGGGACTGGGAGAAGATAGGGGGAGAGGCTAAATCTGGGATTCAAAGTGAATAAATTATAAATTGTAATAAATTATAATAAAAAATTTTTTAAAAGAGAAAAAAAATTATTAAACATTAGAAGCCAATGAGTGATGTTAATTAAACTTCTGGGTTTTGATCAGTCAAAATTCTAGATTTCTTGTTTTTGATGATTAGAGGCCAAATGTATAGTAAATACTATTTGTCTAAACTCTTTGTTAAAATACTTTGGACATTTCTCATGTAACTTCCCATTATAATAAAATTCTAACTGCTTAGATAAATTTACTAAGCAAAGATAAACAGAGTTGAGTGTCCCGAGTTGTTAAGGTCGCCTCAATACAGCACTACATAAGACTGTGAAAACCAACAACAGGAGTAGATTTATAGAGACATGGATGTAGTCTCAGGAATCTCCAATGCATTAGTCGGTCCCTGGGTCTTGCCTTTTATTTTTAGTTGTTATTGATTTATAATTTATTACCATTTATTCAATTTGTATCCCTGCTGTAGTCCCCTCCCTTATTTCTTCCCAGTCCCATCATCCCTCCTTCTTTTCCCTCTATGTCCCTCCCCTAGTCCACTGATAGGGGAGGTCCTCCTCCCCTACTATCTGACCCTAGCCTATCAGGTCCCATCAGGAATAGCATAGAAATAGAAAGAGGACTGCATCCTCTTTCTCTATGGCCTGACAAGGCTTCCTTTAAACAGAGAATTCTCAATAAAAGAATATTGAATGGCAGAGAAACACTTAAAGACATGTCTTTGGTCATCATCCTCAGTAAATCAAAATGACCCTGAGATTTCACCTGACACCCATCATAATTGGCTAAGATCAAAAACTCAAGTGACAACACATACTGGAGAGGATGTGGAGAAAAGGGAACCCTCCTTCATTGCTGGTGGGAATGTAAACTTGTATAACCACTTTGGAAGTCAATATGATGCTTTCTCAGAAAATTAGGAATAGCACTACCTCAAGGTCCAGCTATACCACTCCTGTGCATATATTCATAATGACCCTGCCTTTTAACAGAGACTGTATGCTTAGATATTTATCAAACCTGCTTTATTTAAGGTTCCTAAACGCTTCTACCTCCTTTCCACTCACTGACCAGTGGTAGGGAAGAAAGAAGGTCATTAGGTAAACGGGGTTGTAGACCTTTTTAGGAGTAGTCCATTGGGCATGAGTCCACTCTTCCTTATTCAGATACCAGCAGTCCAGTCCACAGGTCAACACCAAGCAGCAACACCAATCAACACGATTCAGAAGATCAGGACAAGTCAGCAAAAGCTGAAAGACTCAGATTATAATGAGAAGTTCTCTGGAATGTTTCTTTCCGCAAAGTGTCAAAGCATGAAGATCAGCACAGTGATGTCAATCCAAAAAGCAATGTCTCACTGACATGGGCTTCAATAAATCTCTTCTCCACAAAGTCCACTTGGGTTCAGAAATTGTGGTATTTCTACACAATGGAATATTACTCAGCAATCAAAAAGGAGGAAATCATGAAATTTGCAGGCAAATGGTGAGATCTAGAAAAGATCATTCTGAGTGAAATATCCCAGAAGGAGAAAGACAAACATGGGATATACTCACTTATATAGACCTATAAGAGATGATAAACATAAGGAAATCTATACACCTAAAAAAGATAATCAAGAGAGCAGACATGGGGTAAGATGATCAATCCTCATTTAGAAAGACAGATGGGATGTGCATTGAACATATGACAGGAGTCTACTGAGTGCATCTGAAAGACTCTAACTAGCAGTGTTTTCAAAGCAAAGACTCATGACCAAACCTTTGGCAGAGTACAGGAAATCATAAGAAAGATTGGGAGTTAGTCTGATATAGAAAGAATAGGAGCTCCACAAGGACCAAATATATCTGGGCACACGGTCTTTTCTGAGACTGACATTCAACCAAGGACCATGTATGGATATAACTTAGAACCTCTGCTCAGATGTAGTCTGTGGTAGCTCAGTAACCAATTGGTTTCCCAAAGTGAGGGGAGCAAGGACTATTTCTAACAGGAACTCAATGACTGGCTCTTTGGCCTCCCCACTCCCCAAAGGAGGAGCAGTCCTGTTAGGCCACAGAGGAGTGCTTTGTAGCCAGTCTTGAAGATACCTGATAAAATAGGATCAGATGAATGGGGAGGAGGTCCCTCTTATCAGTGGACTTGGAAAGGGGCACGGTGGAGGTGACAGTTTCTTCTTCCTCTATGCCTCCCAGTCTCATCCAAACTTCTCTCCTTGTTGCATCTACTCCCTTTCTCAAGCATTTAAATAATCTGCTTTTTTATCATGAAAACTTTAGAAAATAAGAGTACTTCTTAATAAGAGAGGAAGCATATATAAGCATTCAAAATACGAGCTGATATATGGAGAAAGAGCTGAGTGAGTAGAACAATTAGAGAAATGGCTCAGGGGTAAAACGATTGTCTCATAAGATCTGGGTTCAGCCCCCAATTCTATGTAAACCCAGTTGTGGTGGTGACCATCTTTAATCCCAGTACTTCTTTTGCAAGATGGGAAGCTAAGACAGTAGTAAAAGCTCTAAAATTTTTCTGTCCAACTAGGCTGCCATATGCAGTGGGGGACAAAAGTTTCTGTCTCAAAGTGAACAACAAGGGCCGTTTGTTCTGAATGCCACATGTTTGCCATGATACAAATGTATTCACATTTGCACAAATTTTCACACACAAAAATTAAACATATATTAACTGGGTGTGTTGAGATGGTTCAGTGGGTCAAGATGAGTGCTGGAGCAGGCTGATAAGACATGTTCAGCTCCAGAATATACCTGGAGGAAAGATAACTGACTCCCAAACATTTTGTTCTGTCTTCCATGTATACATAAACACACAAGTACACATACACACAGGGGAGGGCAGAGAGAGAACACAAAGGAATACACTAAAACAGTTTAGCAATACAAAACAATGAGGAGGGTTCCCCTTTCTCCACCACCACTACAGCATGTGTTGTCACTTGAGGTTTTGATCTTGGCCATTCTGATGGGTGTAAGGTGATATCTCAGGGTCATTTGGACTTGCATTTCCCTGATGGCTAATGACATTGAGCATTTCTTCAAATGTTTCTCTGCCATTCGATATTCCTCTATCGAGAATTCTCTGTTTAGCTCCGTTCCCCATTTTTTAAGTGGATTACGTGGTTTGTTGCTTTTCAGCTTCTTTAGTTCTTTATATATATTGGATATTAGCCCTCTGTCAGATAAAGGGTTGGTGAAGATTCTTTCTCAATCTGTAGGCAGTCGTTTTGTTTTGATGATGGTGTCCTTTGCTTTAGAGAAGCTTTTCAGTTTCATGAGGTCCCATTTATTGATTGTTGCTCTTAGAGCCTGTGCTGTTGGTGTTCTGTTCAGGAAGTTGTCTCCTGTACCAATGAGTTCTAGGTTATTCCCCACTTTTTCTACTAACAGATTTAATGTATCTGGTTTGATGTTGAGGTTTTTGATCCACTTGGACTTTAGTTATTTGCAGGGTGATAAGTATGGATCCATTTGCATTTTTCTACATGTAGATATCCAGGTAGACCAGCACCATTTGTACAACCACTCTGGAATTCAATCTGGCGCTTTCTCAGACAACTAGGAATAGCACTTCCTCAAGATCCAGCCATACCACTTCTAGGCATATATCCAAAAGAGGATCAAGTACACAATAAGGACATTTGCTCAACCATATTTGTAGCAGCTTTATTTGTAATAGCCAGAAGCTGGAAACAACCCAGATGCCCTTCAACTGAAGAATGGATACAGAAATTGTGGTACATCTACACAGTGGAATATTACACAGCAATGAAAACCAAGGAAATCATGAAATTTTCAGGCAAATGGTGGGATCTGCAAAAGATCATCCTGAGTGAGCTATCCCAGAAAGAGAAAGACACACATGGCATATACTCACTCACGTAGACATATAACATAGGATAAACCTACTAAAATCTGTACATCTAAAGAAACTAATCAAAAGGGAGGACTTTTGCTAAAATGCTCAATCCCTATCCCGAAAGGCAAAGAGGATGGACATCAGAAGAAGAAAACAGGACACAAGTTAGGAACCTGCCACACAGGACCTCTGAAAGGCTCTGCCCTGCAGACTATCAAACCAGATGCCGAGACTTATGGCCAACTGTTGGGCAGAGTGCATGGAATCTTATGTAAGAAGTGGGAAATAGTAAGATCTGGAGAGGACAGAACCAGAAAATTTGAACACAGTGTCCAGAGACTCATACTCCAACCAAGTACCATGCATGGAGATAACCTAGAACCCCTGCACAGATGTAGCCCATGGCAGTTCAGTTTCCAAGTGGGTTATATAGTAATGGGAAGAGGGACTGTCTCTGACATACACTGTTTGGACTGCTCTTTGATCACCTCCTTCTGAGGAGGGAGTAGCCTTACCAGGCCAGAGAGGATAACAATGCAGCCACCCCTGATGAGATCTGATACACTAAGATCAGAAGGAAAGAGAGGGGGACCTCCCCTATCAGTGGACTTGGGGAGGGACATGTGTGAAAAAGAGGGAAAGAAGGTGGGATTAGGAGGGGAGAGGGAGGGGTTTATGTGGGGATACAAAGTGAATAAAGTATAATTAATAAAAGTTAAAAAAAGCAAAAAACAAAACAAGGAAATCATGAAATCTGCAGTCAAATGGTGGGAATTGGAAAAGATCATCCTAAGTGAGGTATCCCAGAAGCAGAAAGACACACAGGTGTATACTCACTCATAAGTGGCGATTAGATATGTAATATTGGATAAACATACTAAAACCTGTACACCTGAAGAAACTAATCAAGAGGGAGGACTCTGGCTAAGATGCTCAAGCCCCATTCAGAAACGCAAACAGGATAGACATCAGAAGAGGGAGAAAACAGTGAACAGGACAGAAGCCTACCACATAGGTCCTCTGACAGGCTCTGTCCTGCAGGGTATCAGAGCAGATGCTGAGACTTACAGGCAAACTTTGGAAAGAGTACAGGTAATCTTAAGGAAGAAATAGTAAGACCTAGAGGGGACAGGACTTCCACAAGGAGAGCAACAGAACCAAAAAATCTGGGCACAGTGTTCTTCTCTGAGACTGATACTCCAACCGAGTAGCATGCATGGAGATAACCTAAAACCCCTGCACAAATGTAGACCATGGCAGTTCAGTGTCCAAGTGGGTTCCCTAGTAAGTGGAACAGGGACTATCTCTGACATGAACTGATTGGCCTACTCTTTGATCACCTCCCCCCTGAAGAGGTAGCATCCTTACCAGGCCACAGAGGGAGACAATGCAGCCAATCTGATGAGACCTGATAGACTGGGATCAGAAAGAAGGAGAAGAAGAACTTCCCTATCAGTGGATTTGGGGAGGGACATGGTGGAAAAGGAGGAAGGAGGGTAGAATAGGGGCAGGAGGGAGGAAGCTACAGGGTGTATACGATGAGAATAAACTGTAATTAATAATAAAAAACAATAACATCTGCAATAGATATCTTATCAGGGATGTGTTCACTGCAACATAGGCTGGAGAAGTATATATTTACTGCTTGACATGAGGTTTGATAATTTCAATACAATGAACAGAATGGGTTTTCACATAGCAAAATTATGCTAGAGTGATAAAATTTGCTTGTAAAACATATTTCCCTATAAACAAACAAACAAACAAACAATAAATGTTTGCAAAGTAGGTAAGAAAACAAGTTTTGAGTTTTCTTAGTTAGACCCATGATAGCTGTTTGCTGTTAAATCACCGATCCTTCTCAAACTTTCCTTTTTAACAGCTGTAAACTACCAGTTTGTCTTATTGTCAAGCACATATGAAGATAATCTATAAGTTGATAAAAGTGCTTGTGATGTACTCATCACACAAACCTATTATTACTTCCCTCCTTTTATTACACTACTTTTAATTATTTTTAAATATATACATACCTATATGTTGCATGAATTTTAACATAAAGTGAAAGAATGAGCATATCTGAGTACACATTAAAATGGAAAAACGTGTATAGAAATGTTAAAAATCTATTTTAAAAAAATCACCTCACATTTCTCTTTAAAAAGCACTATTATTTTGAATTGAACTTCCTCAATTGTCCCTGATGCCTGGATTCCTCTGGGCAAGAACTCATCCTAAATTGCCTTAAATTGCTTTTATAGGAAAGGCTGTCTCCATGGCAGAAAGTCCAGGTCAAGTTCACATGTTTACTTCAAAAAGTAAAAGCTACATAGCAGTGGACTTGTTCCCTGTGTAAAGTGTACATGCTTAGAAACGGTAAGATTGGGAGCTTATCTTCAGCTTGACATGAAGGTCAGTGATAGGGCAGGCATCTCACTCTACCCCCTCCCTTTCCATGACATGTGGAAGATAATGGGTGTTTATATGTGAACTGGACTGTGGTATAAGTGAAAGAGGAGATGAACAGCAGAGGGATATTAAAAATTCAGCATTTTAAATGGACAAATGGAACTTCATTTACTGTAAAAAAGCGAAGAGCCAAGATTCTGTAAAATGATCCATGAAGTGTCAGATTCTCTTCAATTGGGGTATTGTATAGGAATAAATGTTTCTAACACATAAAGCACCATTTTAAAGTATATAGTTGTTTTAAACATAATAGGAAAAGATTAGTGTTTAAATATTCTCAGCATACTGTTGATAACTATATGAAACACTTAAAGGTGAAATGTATAGACTTTGACACAGTTAACATGAATATATGTGAAGCTTGGTCTTTTTAAAATAAGCAACTATACTTTCAAAATGTATTTTAGTAACTCTCAAAATGATTTTTGCTTGTCATCCCTCCCTTACTGTGATGCATGATTTTATCATTTTGATGTGATATACACAGAGAAAGCAGCTGTAAAGACTGTACAGCAAAAGGTCATTGAATGAAAAGGGAAGGTGAAGCTCCAGGCTTGCCTCTGCTTCATTAGGCACCTCTATTCAGCAGACCACTGATGGACCAAATGCCTATGGTTTATTCTCTTCACAGTTCATAAATTACTAAGTATTTCTCACCCACTCGGGTCTAGATTTGCATCCCATGCTCTGAAGAAGATGATAACAGAATGCTGATCTGCCAGTGAATAATTACTGCTCAGAGGCTTTTGTGATTTCACGGAATCCTGAAACCTGGACCGTTAAAATTAAACAGTATGTTTCCAGACCCCTCCAACATGGGCTTTCAAATATTGGACATTAGGAAGATAAAATTAAATGCTTACTATGACGAAGGGCAGATCAAATTATAGATATATTGAGTTTGTGAGAGAATCACATTTCAGAATAATATATTTTTAGAACTGTTTATTGTAGATTTTTAAAGAATCACAGTCTCTTAAAAATTAAAACGTACACCAACGAAGTCTTTATTTTAAAATCACAAGGTCACTCTATTTTTTTCTTTGTCTTCCTGAATTACAATTGAAGTTATAAGCTGAACCGCAAAGGTACTCCTCTGAAAGCAAAGGTACTTGCTTTCCTCAGAGGAGAGGTTGAATCAAGAGAAACTTGAGATTGTGACTACACTCTTAAGTATTATGACCTTCGGGAATGGTAGAAGTGGTATCACTTCCTGAACTGTCCTTATCGTCCAAATCATTCCTAAAGAGAAATGAAAAATTCAGATTTCAGAGTGATGGTGTAGGAATACCTCACCATCTATCTCCACTTGGCTTCCTGAACTGTGACCTGATTTGTATCTATGGTAGTTAAGCACAAGGAAAAATAAATGAGTGGTGGAGTTGGGGTCATGAGTGGGAATGCACATATTTCTTAACCTCACCACTCAGAGTCCCAAAACAAAGAAAGTTAATCAAATACTATGGAGGGCAGCCAGGACCTAGCTTTGCATTTTCTATGCCAGGAAGGATGCACCCATTGGAGGAACCTGAGCAGTAAGGAGTGATGGTGTTGTCTAGACTTTACCAGGAAACAACTGCAAAGGCTCCTTTTCACAGGATTCAGGAAACTCAAAAGTTCTGTGGTAGATCAAGGATTTGGATGGGTACTAAACACCAATATTTTCCTTTTTTGTGGAATCCTGAAGTGGACCACCAGTTCAAAAAATGTGACTTCCAATGACGTTCTAAATGGTACCCTGCAAGGATCAGTCAGAGATGCAAAATTATCAGCAGAGAGGTGGGCAGCCTACTCAGGGCAGTCATTTTCGCAATAGTTCATTTCCTTCCTTATTTCAACCCCCAGGAAGCTTGACCTACTTTTTAAAATGAGGAAGAGCATAAGCTCTACACTAAGCATTTCCTTTCCATGATTCAGAACCTGGAATCATCCTTCCAGTCTGAGCTGAAGGAGGAAAGCTTCAGCTGAGTTTGAAACGGGAATTTTGAAATGAGCAGGATGATTTACACTAAGATTGTTCCTGATAATGTGGAGGAAATGTAAATTTATCGAGCAGAGTTACATTTTCTTTCAGACAGTTTCTACCCACTGGAGAAAATGATTCATGGTATTGTGCTTGGGGGCAGTAATCAATAAAGCTTTTAGAAAATAGTTATTGGTTGTAAGCCAGTAAGTGAGAAATCTTCAATAACGTGGATGAGCTAAAATTTTAAACTGGTGCTCGATGGCAGCAGGAATCTCAGAAAGGAACTCTGTTTTGCAACATTGCTCAAGTGGGCTTTATCATCAACTATTATGTCTGTGTTTTGTTTGTTTGTAACCTTTTAACCCACTATCTCTTTATACCTTTGGGAACAAAGAAGATGTGCTTTCTGGAAAAGATTTCACAACTAGAAAGTAATTTTTCTCTTATTTTTTCAGAAAGAATTTTGCAAGGATGATTCTCAACTGTTTCTCTTTTAGACTAAAGAGGCTGGACTAGCATTGTATAATCTAAAAATTCAAAATATTTCATTAATAAAATTTCAGAATAGAAATTTAAGTTATTAAGAATCATCAGTTGTACTTAGATTATTTCATGAAGTAGAGAGTAGCAATCTATAGGAATTGCTTGTTCTATAAGCAGTTGGTTAATCAAGGAAAGGGAACAAAGAAAAAGAATGGTAAATCCTAACTCCACTATGAAGCAAACATTAGGCAGGGTGCTATTTATGCTACCACTAAAAGAAATAAAAAGTAGACTGGAAATATCATAGCCAATATGAGATAGAAACCTCCTTCTCTGTTGTACAAATCTTTCAAATTGCCAGGAGTCCAAAGTTTATGGAATGTATTCATTCTCTAGTGTCTCAGAAACACATGGCATCTTCAATTTCAAAATAAGGACAATTCAAAAGAGTCACTTTCTGGAGAACTTAGCAAGAGGAAGCCCTGTGTTCTTCATTACTCCAGTGTGGAGTGGAGTTTCCGTGTTACTGAGTTTGGATGTGGGAAGAACAGAGTGGCCTCAGTTTAAATAAGACATTTTGTTGTTTGGTAGCTCTCCTGCTTGTCTTTATTTTCTCTTACTGAATGTTGCAGTCACAGAAAGAAATGATTGTTTGTTGTAAGGTTTTCATAACCATTGTGTTCCTAAGTGTCACTGGTTTTGTTGGGGACCAGCTTTGTATGGCACCTTATGCTTTCATGTGAAAGTGCCGCCTGTATGTTTCAGGAGTTTGTTTTCTTTTCAGGTGTGAGTATTTTGTCTGCATAGGTGTATCTACACTGAGTACATGCCTGGTGATTATGAAGGCTCATAAAAAGATATTGGATCCCTGGACCTAGAGACTAGGAAACCACAATTGAAAAAGTGCCTCCATAAAGTAATCAAGGGTCATTGTCTCAAATAATGATTACATGGGGGAGCCAAGCTCATTGCAGGTGGTGGGACCTCTGGCCAGGTGATCTTGGCTGAGCAAGCCATGAGAAGCAAGCCAGTAAGCAGTGAAAGGCCCGTTCCTCCATAGCCTCTGCTTCATTTCTTGCCTTGAGTTTCTGCTTTGAATTGTTATTATTAGTAGTAGTAGTATTTCTCTGAGACTGGGTTTCTCTGTGTTATCTTGGCTGTCCTGGACAGGCTGGTCTCAAACACAGAAGTCTACCTGCCTCCACCTTCTGGAGTGCTGGGATTACAGTAGTGTACCATTGTACCAGGCTCCTTGAATTATTCTTAATGACAGACCGCTAAGAGGAAATGTAAGATAAAAGAAACCCTTTCCTCCTTAAAAAAGGGGGGTAGTGTAACTTTCTCATTGTTATTTAAATAGCATCGTATTTACTGTTTAAGACAGGAGAAGAGAAGAAGAGATGATGTGTCAGGCTTTTAGTTTCAGCTTTAGGTAACAAAGAAAGCTAACACATGAAACATGGATGAATTTTGCGTATGCATCACAGAACTAAAATTGCAAGGGGTGCGCTAGTCTTATTTCTAGAAAGATAAGTGAATCCTGGGAGTCAGAGCCCACGTGTGTCATGAGAGGCAGAAGCCTTTGCAGCCATATTGTTGTTGACATGCATAAACTCAACTATGATAAATCACTGGAGGCTGTGGATTAGCCTGTGTGAGAAAATCCTCAAAAGCACGGTTTGTGGTAGAAGGTCATCTTTGAAAAAACTATCCAGGATTACATAGTGAATATTCAGTGCTCTTTTGTACTTTTGGCAAGAATGTGACCAGTGGTCTGCATCTGTGCCAGGTGCTTCCGGAGTCTCAGTGTTTTATTCAAGGAACTGAAATGAAAGCACACACAAATTGCAAAAGTAGCAAAGAATCTTCATTCAAAAGTGATTGTATAAATCAGAACACACTGTCAAAAGTGACAATCTGCCACGAAAATAGACAAGAGGCATGGTTATATTATTTGCAGGTTTCATTTTGTGGGGTACAAGATTAAGAGGGGTTTAATTTCTAAGGGGCATAGTAAGGCTGGTTCTTTGTTTTGATTGGCAAGTGGCATAGATTATATAAGCTTTTGTTCATTGCTTGTATCCCTTCCCATAAAACATGACTTTAATCATATGCATGTCCAATTATGCATAAGCACAAGATTGTTAATAAATTAACTTTTTTTTCCTTAAAGTTTGTTCTTTCGGAGGGCACAGCTTATCTTATTACTGCAGATGAACCCCAAACCTTTTCAGGCCGGATCAACCCGTTGATTAAAGTTATCAGATACATGCCACAATGTGTTGAAATGAGTATGGGGGCACCACCATAAGACTGTTTGTTAAGGAAGAACAGCTCACTCCATTGTTTGAAGTGGGGTGTAGATGCAGCATGTGTGGTGTCCCAAGTTGTCAAGTGCATTCTAAAAACAAGGGTGTGTGCATAGCTCAAACCTAGTGGGGTTCCATTAGGTTAAGCTATCCCACATACTTGCCTGCCTCAAATGTAAGACAAACATAATCATTGAAAAGTTTACCAAACACATTCTCAGGAAGAAGGGAATCGATTTCTATACATACCAACTAATTACCCAGACCCAGTTCTAGCTGCAGAAAAAAAAACCTTGTTAGCAATCTAGCGTCTTATAGCCTCTAAACTTCCTGTTTCATCTGAAAGAGAGAGAGAAAAAAGAAGTTATATCATTGAAGCTATGCATGTGACATTCACAAGCCAGAAACACAGACTGGGTAGGAGACTTATTATCACAATGAGAGCATTCCACTGTAACTGTTACAGCTAAAAGAGCTGCAAGATACAATCCTCTGAGAAGCACTAACAGAGACGTGAAGTCAAGAGTGGAGACAGAGACAAGAACACTAGAAAAGTCTCAATACATTGGTACCTGTAGATAATGAAAACTTTAAACACAGCCAGGCTGCCAGCCAGATTAACACAAACTCTCACACTAACAGCCTATTTATCTCAGTTCCTATTACTGAAAATAACATGTCTGGCTTTCAACAAAAATTACAAGTTGTTGCAGTCTGGCTCCAGGTCAAAATCCTATGTGTGATTTTCTTTCTTTCTTTTTCTTTTCTTTTTTTTTTTCAGGACCTGTTATAGACAGTTAACAAGTTCAGCCTATAGGTCTCTGGGGACAGGAGATGGTGTTAAGAAGAAAAGAGGTTTCTCTCTTCATATCAGACTTAAACAGTGGCCATAACATTGCAGTTCTCTTGAAAGAGCTATAGGGTACACTTGTAACAACTGCTCCTAGAGACCAGCCATGTCTGTGTTCTGAGTCCTAGTGCTCACCTTTGTAAACTTCTTTATTGAGGGAGGGGCATTTATTTATACCACTCTCAATCAGACAGCTCCTTTTCTATATGTCTTTTCCACAAATCTCAGTCCATATAAAAGGTTGTCAGGCCCTTTGGCAGAGAGGTGGATCCCTCTGCCTCAGTTTAACACCACCTGCCCCATTCTTCCTATAAAAGAAAATCAAAGATGGTGAGCTCTGTGAGGAAAAAATCTGACCGTAAGTCTGGTTTCCTAGGACACATTGGCATTTAAAAGAGTGAAGGTTGTTAAGTGTGGCATTCTTTCTTATCCTCCAGTCTTAACCTTGTAAATATAAATATTATTATAACCAAGTAAATACAAATAAAATTTGAAGTAAATTCTGTGAATGGGTTTAGCAAAAGACAGCAAGAAGTAGCACAGACAGGTATCAGAATGTGCCTTCAGCAGGACTATAAGGAAGCGAGAATAAACATATCATGAACATGAGAAAGCACAAGTCAGGTGCTGGTTATGTTGGTGCAAAACCGACCATGGACATCAGAGGAAGACTACTGACCAAGATCCAGATGGCAATTAGAAAATGAAAAGATGTTTTTTTTTTTTATATATATAGCAGACATTATGCAGACACAATCCCAGAAGATGGGTTAAAAAAAAATTCATGATTTCCTTGTTTTTTTATGGCTGAGTAGTATTCCATTGTGTAAATGTACCATACTTTCTGTATCCTTTCCTCAGTTGAGGGGAATCTTCATTGTTTCCAGCTTCTAGCTGGAAATAAATTTGCTACAAACATGGTTGAGCAAATATCCTTATTGTGTACTTGAGCCCCTTTTGGGTATATGCCTAGGAGTGGTATAGCTGGATCTTAAGGAAGCACTATTCCTAGTTGTCTGGGAAAGCACCAGATTGATTTCCAAAGTGGTTGTACAAGTTTACATTCCCACAAGCAGTGGAGGACGGTTTCCCTTTCTCCACAACCTCTCCAGCATGTGTTCTCACTTGAGTTTTTTACCTTAGCTACACAATGGAATACTACTCAGGAATAAAAAACAAGGAAATCATGAAATTTGCAGGTAAATGGTGGGAACTGGAGAAAATGATCCTGAGCGAGCTATCCCAGAAGCAGAAAGAGACACATGGTATATACTCACTCATATAGACCTGTAATATAGGATAAACCTACTAAAATCTGTACATCTAAAGAAACTAATCAAGAGGGAGGACTCTGGCTAAAATGCTCAATTCCCATCCAGAAAAGCAAAGAGGATGGACATCAGAAGAAGGAGAAAACAGGGAAGAGGACAGGAGCCTACCACAGAGGGACTCTGAAAGGCTCTGCCCTGCAGAGTATCAAGACTGAGACTTATGGCCAAACTTTGGGCAGATTGCAGGGAATCTTATGAAAGAAGTGGAAAATAGTAAGATCTGGAGAGGACAGGAGGTCCACAAGGAAAGCAACAGATCCAAAAAATCTGAGCACAGGGGTCTTCCCTGAGACTGATATGCCAACCAAGTAGCATGCATGGAGATAACCTAGAACCCCTGCACAGATTTAGCCCATGGCAGTTAGGTCTTCAAGTGGGTTCCATAGTAATGGAAACAGGGACTGTCTCTGACATGAACTGATTGGCCTGATCTTTGATCACCTCCCCCTTAGGGGGGAGCAGCCTTACCAGTCCACAAAGGAAGACAATGAAGGCACTCCAGATGAAACCTAACAGACTAGGATCAGAAGGAAACTGTCCCCTATCAGTGGTCTTGGGAAGGGTCATGTGTGGAGAAGAGGGAGGAAGGGAGGGCTTGAGAGGCAGGAGGGAAGGAACTAGAGGGGTTTACAAAGTGAATGAAGTGTAATTAATAAAAAAATTAAGCAAAACAAAAATAAAACAAAACAAAAAATATTGATAGGGACTATTTTAAGTGTAAGATGATGGCATAGCCATAATTTTATTTTGTTGTTCTAATTTTATTAGATCAAAGGCTCAAAAATTCTTAAGAGTTTTTCACAATCGATATAACAAAATTCCTGCTTAGAGAACATATAAGCAACCAATTTCATGAAACCAGGGATATGCTCAGAATACTTCTTATTTCCATGAGTTATATTCCCACTGTCTTTGTGACTTACTGCTACTTTTTTTTTCTCTCTCCCTGAACAGACAAGCCCTTTTGGAACATTCAACACAAATAACCTTGGTGAATAGCCTGTCCTGAAGACATAATCCTTTAATACCAGCCTTGAGGTAGATGAGGCCTGAAGTAGGATAATTAAGAGTTCAAGGGCAGACTGAACTACATAGCAAGACACTGTCTTTGAAAACAAAGTTTTGTTACCTAAACAAGCCCTGCAGAAGGGTAATAGCAACAGACAAGCTAACATGGCAGGGGAAAAGCTTAAGGGACTTCAACTCCAGAGAATCACAAAAACTAAGAAATGTTTAGAGTATGAGAAATAATTTTCACAAAGACAAGCCTTCTCTCCAATACCAAGTATTCAGCCCTGCAGTCATATATCCCGAAGTAACATTATACAAACTGAGCATGTTCTATGTATATTTTAGTTCTGTGTACATATATATGTATATCTACATTATATACAAATATACAATGTTTATATATGTGTGTGGATGTGTGTGACATATCTATATAGATATACACATATACCAATAACTAAAGAAATAGAAGCCTTAAATTTAGAGAACTGGAAGTGAGGTAGATGAGAAGAAGCACAAAAAGTAAGAGGGGTAAATGATGTAATTGTATTTTAATTTCAAAAATCAAAACCACCAAAAGTTATGATTAAGCGGAAAACAAACAAAAGGCAGGGGGCTTAGGTCACTGGTAGATGAGTCACCTAACATGCGAAACTGGGTCTCAAAATACAGAGAATAAAACAAAGATGTTATCCAGGATGAACTTGAGACAGTAAATGTTAGATAAATGATTAAAGAAACATTTATTTCATAGCATTTTTTGTTAAAAATAATATAGCTGGGGGCTCATTTTTATATTGGAATAAGTATAAATTTCTGTTTTCTTGTGCAAGATTCCATTCAATATTCCTTCCTCCACTAAAATGCAATGCAAAAAAGAATAACGTACAAAACAGGCTGATTTTCATGGAAAAGATGCCAGCCTTCTTACCTATAGTGTAATACTTCTGACACACTTGTTTGGGGGAACAATACAGCACACAGTTATCTTCTGAGGGACTTCATCTATAACTAGTCTTAGCAGCCAAGAGCTAATTAACATATCTGGTCATTTTCAAAAATAGAGTGAATGAGGAGATCGATTTTTTTTGTTTTCTTTTTCTGAGTCAAAAATAAAGCTAAATATTTTAATGAGGGAACAAAATACCTCAAAATAATTTTAATAAAATTTCAGATATAGTGGGTGACATAGAGTAGATGCTCAGGAAAGCTCAGAATAGTTATTCTTTTTGTTATGTACTTACTCATTTGTCTGTCCAGACTGTCACATCAAATAATCCATGTGGAGGCCAAAATTGAGGAACAATGCATAGTCAATACTATTAACAGATGTCATTAGGCATTATTGGTATTGTAAGAATGTACATTCTTTCTTTACTTGACTGCCGTTCTCTGCAATGCCATGAGTGAATTTTTATAAGGCCTTGACTCATAACATGAAGAGTGAGTTCATCCAGTAAAACCCACCTTTCCCTTCTATCCTAGTGCATACAGTTCGATAGGGTGTAGGTATGACTTGACTTTTCTCAGAACGCATTTTATAATTTGCACTCTCCAAGAAGAGAAATTGAATTTGTACAATGTAGGCAGATTTTAAAGTGTCTCTGGGTTTGAATCTCAGTCCTCTGGTCTTCTTTGGATGAGTTCTAGATAGCTGTAGGCCTGCCAGTGGGAGTGCAGCTCTTTAATTACCAACTCAGCTGCACCCTCTGATTGATGTGGTGACAATAATTTTATAAATGGAATATTTTAAATTTTCTTTATGTATATGTAACTCTCATACATATGTATATGTTTAAATATTTATAAATACACAAGTATATATATATATATATACATGTAGATTATGTGTAGAAGAGACTCAGAGTTCACTGAATTAATATCAAAATATTAAATGTAGCATATTATGTTTTATGTATTATTAACTTTTTTTGTACTGGTATGTTTAAATTTTGTATCTTTTTATCCATACCAAAATGAAGCATTAATGTGAGCTGAGGTGGATAAAATAATTCCACAAGCATAAAGGTTTCAAGGTATGCTCTTAAAATATTTGTTTACAACACCTTAAATATTTCTGCCACATTGATAATAAAAAACATTTTTAAAGACGGAACACTAAATTTATTTCAAATATAATGCGTATGGAATAACACTAAATTTATTTCAAATATAATGCGTATCCTAAAACATGGATAATCATTTAAAAAAATGTTAAAAATACAGTGTAATTTAATAATGCAGCCAATGCATACACAGTCATACTTGACATTTTTTTGGTTCTGTCTACTTATTTGTAGCACATTTTCAATATTCTGTTTGTTAATAAAAATGTGAGAAACAAGTTTTTACATTTAAATAATGGAAAATTCTCACTATAAAATAGTATATATTGACATAATACCAGACCAGAGCTCCAACTTAAAGCTGAGCCAGCCTTCTTGTGAACAGAAAGGTGTATGAGGGAGAATCAGGAAGGGTCAGTGGGTCTATGGCCATACCACCCTAACAGTGCCTGATCTCATCTGATCTCGGAGGGCCTGGTTAGTATTTGAATGGGAGACCGCCTGGGAATACCGGGTGCTGTAGGCTTGAAAAAAATAAAAATAAAAAAGGCCAATGGTGAAGTTTAGTGTTTACCTATTTCACAAAAAAAAAAAAAAAAAAAAAAAAAATCAGTGTGACACTCACATCGTTGCATTTTTCAGGTGAATTACCTAGGTAAAACTAATAATAATTATTATAATAATAAAAGCTAATAATAATCCATGAAAATACCAAAAATATAAAATTAGATACCTAGGACAATAGACTAGCAACTGCCCAGCTGCTGCCCAGCCAGTTTTATTGCTGGGGAGCAGGCACCCCTTTGCAGGAGTAGGTGTGAAGGAGAAATGCCAGCCAACTAGAAGGTGCTGATGAAAGTTCCTACTGAATGTTCCGTCATCCACAGAAGTTTGCAACAATTTAGGTAAGTAATGGCAAGTTGGTGTAACAGCTTGACTTTGGAAAAAGTCTCCTATCATCTTCACATGAATCCCTAAGCCCTTTAGCCTGGAACAATTGTTAAAAATTGAGCTGTTTTGCACATTGAGGTTGTCCTTGGAATTAGAACCCCCAGAATATTTTCAATTCTGGGACTCCACAGGCATTCTAATGTACTGACTGAGCAGACAGGCATTTCACAAACCTAATTTATCCCTTCAAAGTAATTCTGGACTCAGATCCTTCTCAGCACTCTGACCTGGAGAGCCCTTCACTTTAGAGTATGTGTTGTCACCATGGAATACTACACAATATTTTTAAAACTCATTGTATCATTGTGAAGTTCATACCAGAAAGGGTGGGGCTGGCCTAACATGAAATCTGTCAGCATATTTATCAATTTTTAAAGATAAAAATGTGAACAAGTTCAAGAAAAACGCTATATTCAGGTGTGCATCTTTTACTATGTCTACACTCTATTACAAGAAAGATACAAGGAGCAAACACACACACACAATTCCCAAGATATTAAGGATATGCATAGATATTTTATATGAACAGGACATGCTATGCATCTTAATCCTGCTTCCAGTTAGGGTATGGAGTCACACGTGGAAAATGCAGAAAATATCAACAATCATACTTTTTTCTTTGTGCTGTTCATTAACTGTCTAATCAGTTTAACCATAAAACCCCAAAAATTGACTGTCTGTTAGGTGATACACTAAGTGTCAATATATGTGAAAGAAAGGGGAAGGAGGAAATTTTCCTAGCTTAGAGTTGGGCAACACTTGCTGCCAGGAGAGTTTTTCCTCTCATTACTGCTGTGGCATTAATTGGGATTTGGCATAAATCATTGACTCCCTCCTGTGTATACTTCTTTCTGTGAAGAGAGGTATGAGGAGAAAAATAGCACCTGGTGAAGTGAGGATAGCCCTGGAATACTAACCACACATCTTCGTTTACAAAAAAAAAAAAAAAAAAAAAATCATAGTCCTGATTTTTACACAATTAGATCTCATACTTAATAGTAGATTAAATTACTAGGAATGTGTAAATATTGTGAGAGTGTGCACGACAGGGATAAGAGAAAGTGCTACCCAAACAGCAAATAACAGAGCCTTTTTTCACAAAGTTGAAAAAAATGAACAAATAGCTGTTTCAAAGAGACGAAACATCCTTTCTGACACTTCAGACACAAGAGTTAGTCAGGGAAACAGAGTCGGGGTAGCATGTGCATTCTGAGAGAGGTCTCAACACTCCAGTGTTTGGAATTGCTTTCCTTTTATTTATGGTAAGAATCTTTATCACAGTTGCATCTGTGAAAAGCATTACACAGAATTAAGAATTTACAGTAACCTATTTTACAGGCTCCATTTTAAAAACAAGGAAAGTAAGCCCTGGTTAATGTTCTCCTTATTATGCTGTTTTGTATTTATAATCTAAGCTGCTTCTTCTATGGCTCTTTCTAATAGAAAACACTGAGGAAGTTATTAATTTTTATTATATCATCTGCTGTACTTATATGGGCAGGACAACAGGTTTGTATCCTTTTGATGATACTGATTTTATTACAGTTATGCAAATTATTTTAAAGAAAAAAGTAATACCTATTCAAGTAAATACTAAAAATTCAGAATACTAAACATAAAATGAAGTCAATATGCAATTGTTTATTTCTTCCATATTTCTTGAAAACTTTTCAAGATTCAATCCGCTATAATATAGTTTTAAATAACACTGGAGATTTTATGAACAAGTACAAGACCATGCATTCATACATTCATGTATATATAAAAATTTTATCAATATAAACTACATGTTACAAGCTTCAAATGGATACCTTTAACAATTCTCCTTTTTTTAATATTCCAACTTAACCTTGTCTCTTAAATTTGTCTCTTAAATAGTTTCTGCTTAAACTAAAGAGGTGATCAAAATATGATGTCACGAATCACATGGTTGATCACATGGTTATCTTTCTTTTGTTTTATGCTGTTTAGTGATTAGCAAAATAAAGAGACCAAATATCATAGGACATTCATATGATAAACAAGGTACATTAATTCCATAGCAAGTGAGTTTCAAAATTATACAGATCAAATTTGTCTACTAGGTTTGAATTAGAACTCTGTGGAAAGTATAACTGAATTAAAATAAGAGATTTTATTCTTGATGGCAGTGGCTATTAAGTAAGATAGTGTAACCAACACTGCAGAGAACTGAGAAAGCACACCAGGTCCCTGGACTCTAGAAGAGAATGTATTCTGACACTATGAAAAGAAACGAATGTGATCACCCATGTTTTTGCTAGAACATATTCATAATTATAAAGATGAAAATATATTTTGTGTCATATAAGGGTTAAGCTTGTAGCATAAGAACTATTTTTAGTATTTTGGGCTATGATTATCATTTTTTATCATACTTTTGAAATTGTAATTATGCCACTTCCCCTTCTTTTTTCTCACTTCAATCTTTCCTATGTCCCCCATCCAGCCCTTCCCATCTCCCTCTACTCATTGATGCTCACACTAATGAACTTTTTCTTTAGTTATTATTTTAATACACATATATAAATGCAGAAATATATTAATGCAACCTGCCCAGTCTCTTTACTGTGACTTGGATGAATTATCTTATTTCCATTTATGGGATGTAAATAAATTTAAGTTGTAGATATCTACATACAGAATATAAATGTGCAATTTAAAAATGCAATTTTAAAATTAATATTTAGTCATAAAATTTGTATTCTGTATCAGAAACATGGCTCCCAAATGCAGTTGAAACCCAGCTCATTTTCTTTTGGTTTGACCTTTTATTGCTTGTATTAATGTCTTCCTTTGATTCCTTCTTTCTGTATCATATTTAGACACCATACAGAACTGTTTGCTCAAAAATACACACAGCAGGCCTCATTCACTTTCCTAGAGAAGTCTTCTTCCCACTGCCTCCTTGTTCCTTCCCCTGTTTATCTCAGTAGCCTTGCATAATGCCTCTTATCACGACATGACATCTGTCTTTATTTTTTACATCTATCCTTAAAAACCTCTTGTTTCCTTTGTCTTTTCCATACCCTAAAGTTTTATCTGCAGATAATGTGAACCCCAATATTTGTTTATTCTTTCCTTAAATCAATCAAGAAACCTACTCTTTACCTGCTTTACCTTATTCAGAAATAGACTATGGAAGTTTGAATAGTTGTATGCTTTTAATAACACTGGTGTGTGCATTTCGACTTTTAGTGGGCATTTTGACAATAAATTCTGCCACTTACGGATTTTTTAGCTTTGAAGGAAATTCAGTTTTTTTTCTTTCTTAGTTTGCGTTTTTTGAATTTATGATTATATCAATATTTATATGTGTATATGTATAAGCTAATATTTATAAAAGACTCAACTGAATGTCTGTCAGTATAATGATCAGTAAAAGCTCCCACTAGTAATTACTTTTTTGATATATAATTGTTCTCTGCATCACATACTCTAATTGCACACTAAGTTAAGATGTGGTTTTCCTTGCTTGGCCTCAGGCTGATCAGTATTTAGGCACACTTTCTAATTATGCTTTCCTTTAACTAGGTGCAAAGGTGTTATTATAAGGTAGCTTATCCTTTCCTTGCCAAGTACTGTTTCCTAATTCCGTCACCTAATGCAAGTCCCCAGCTATATGCTAATTTAACCATAATTGTTCATTTATTCCAATTTGCCTTAACTAGGCCACCGTCTCTCCTGTGTTCACTGTCTCATTATAAAAGAGAAATAACAAATTTTGGGGTTGACCTACTAAGTAGTTGAATCTCATCAATATTAAATCCTTTTCCTGGATCCTAAAATGTTCAGTTTTGTTTGTTGCTCTCTGACATGGAGCTTTCATCAAACCCCTAAGCAATCAAAAACAAATTCTGGTAATTAAAATGTGACAAATATTTCTGTTAGAATAGTTTGTGTCTTTCCAGAAAGTTGTGTATTGTGCTAAGCTTTATAAAAATGACTCTTTGTTACTCTCCCAGCGGGCAGGTCTTTCAGCTCTTCTCCTCAGCTGCAGGACTTCTGCTTTTCAATTTCCTCTGCTCCTCTGTATAAATCTCATTTGTTGTGGTTTTAAGAAGGAAAACTGACAGGTAACAATGAGGGGTACATGTCTGTAATCTTAGTACTCGGGAGGCTTAGGCATGAGGATTTTCATCCTTAGGCAGAGCCTGTGCTACATGGGGAAGCATTATAAAAGAAAGGAAAGAGTAAAGAAAAGAAGGAAGAGAGGGAGGCAGGCAGGGAGGGATGGACCAGAAAAGGCGGGTCCAGGGAGGAAGAGAAAATTGCCATAGAACAAGAACATCTCTTTCTGTTTCCCCTTTCTCATTCTTCCTTCTGTCCTTCAGATGACTATTAATCCTTTCCCAGGCTGGATTCCATTAAGGACTGACACTGTAACCTGTTTCCTGCCCCCACTTGTTGTTTCTGGTATTCTTCTTGAAGCTTTCAAAGATGTATTTTTCACGTCTTCTGTTTACCTCACAGCTTAGCTGCCCCAGTTCCCTGGCTGCTGT